>NW_004567142.1:6421886-6432514 GCF_000260355.1 Condylura cristata | reverse complement strand
CAGAGCGGGGAGCAGAACAGGCAGATCGATGAAGTACACTGCTGAGGGGAGCAGCGGGCGGGCCAGGAGAGGTCTACCCCGCCATGTGGTCACCCCCGGGGCAGGCGGGGATCGAACCCATGCAGAAGTGGCTTAAGCCTCTTTGTGCTGTGCTTTAACCCGCTGCGCCACCAGGGAGGGCCCAGAAAATACATTTTGACCTTTAGACTGCCATTGGCCCATTGCACAGACGGGCATGCCGAGAGATCCCAGCCAGCTCCAAGTCCCAGCTGTAGAGTCCCCAGGTGAACAGGGGAGCACACTCTGGGTGAGCATGGAGGAGGAAGGAGAAGGCTGACAGAAAACTTGGGAGAGTCCGGGGACAATGTGTGAGACCTGCCGGCTTTTTGAGGATGAGGACAAGTGGCCCATAGGGGAGACTTGCGCCTGCCCCCTGGTGGGCTGCGGCTTCCTCCACCTCCCATCCCAGTCTCCAGAAACCTGTCACTTGTCTGGTGCAGCCCAGCCTGAGCGTCGCCTGCAGACAGTGGGGAATGGTCGGGAAGATGAACAAAGGAATCCAGGAGCCCAGAGTCTGTGACTGGGCTGGGGGGGGCGGGAGCCTGGAGGGGAGCGCTCGCTCGTAGGGATTTCAGTGAGACCCGGCTCCAGTTTGCTGAGCCTGGACTGGAAACCAGCATCCACAGAGTTAAGGAAACTTCTTTCCTCTCTGTTTATCCTGGCAAATAAGGAAGCACCAACTGCAGTTCTCTCGGGGTCTTTGTGAGCACTGAGGCGTCAAGCCTGCTGCTGAAGTTCCCGGAGCTGGGACCCGCCAGATTCGCACAGTGGGCTTGGGCTTCCCCTTCCCCTAGGGAGAACACTAGTCTCTTCCTGGAGGGCCTGCCTCGTGTCTGAGAGTGGGGTCAGAGAAAGTCCAGGAAATACATCTGCAGGGGTATGAACTTGTACCCCTAAATCATATACAGTGCTGCAAGCCAAGTGTTCATAGTGTGATTACTGTATCAATAAGCATGTATTGGTGTATATCACTATAAATAGTAATAATAAACATTATTGATATAAACAATTTATAGGCATTGGGGTTTCTCCTTTCTCAGGTTGACAGGGCAGGAGAGCCTTGGAAGCCTGAATGTCTAGAATGCACAGAACAATAGTAATCTGTATTATTCTGAATGATTAAACAGTACCTATCACTAAAAATAGCATTACTTATAAGCCGTCATAAGTGTATAGCAACACTTATTAGAATAGTCCTTACTGTAAGCAATTATAGTGGTAGTAGTAATACTTGTTACTCTGATGATAGTTATAAGATTTTATCACTATAAAATAGCACCTTAGTCCCCACTTAATTTATTATGACCACTGACAATAGTAACACTGATTACAGCAACTGCAATTTTTTTTAAGATTTATTTATGCTTACAGAACTGGGGTACAGGCCATAGGCTCGGGGCGGCGAGAGGCTTCCCCAGAGACAGAGTGGGGAGCAGAACAGGCAGAACAACGTAGTCCACTGTTGAGGGGAGCAGTGGGCCGGTCAGGAGAGGTCTGCCGCGCCATGTGGTCACCTCCGGGGCGGGGATGGAACTCATGCTTCTTCTTAGAGCTGTGCTTTAAGCTGCCGGGCCACCAGGGAGGGCCAATAACTGCGATTTTTATCAGTAATAATGGTGATTCTTCCATGCACTATGAACAGTTGACATCTGTGGAGCCAATTTAAGATGCTCAGAGGCATTACAGAGAAAGCGCATTACCGGTGTGTCCTTGACCTGGATCAGACTGAGGAAAAGGGAAATAGTGTTAAGACAAGCGATAGTTGTAAGACAAACAGCTAAGGATGAGGTTGGGCTGTTTAACTGGAGGACAAAATCACTTCCCTTTCATCCTTTCTAGGGATCAGTAACCAAGTATGTCCAGGCAAGAAAGTAAACTAATCACCTTTTAAACTGCTTACCTCACCTTCCTCTTTTCTACCAAAACAAAACTCTTTTTCCCTGAGGAAAGGGGTATGTTTTCAGTTTCCTGCCTAAACTTGTGCCCAAATTGCAATTTTTTTGATTCCAAGTAGACAAACATGCTTTGCCTTTTTGCCTCCTTTGTTTTAGGTTGCCGGTACTGATGATGTTAAGTCTTCTGACAATAATATTAAATCACCACTGTAATAACCTAGTAGTAACACTATCTCCCAGTTAATGAAAACTCAACACAAGCAAGACAAGCTGCCAATGACACTCAACAATGGCAATTCCCCCTCAAGTCTGGCCTCGTTTTAGTCAGGGATATTTTAAATCCTGACCTGGATGCCCCCGGGAGGCGCAGAGGTCAAAGGCAGCAGCGGCCACCTGAATCTCATCCCTGGCCAGGGAGCTGACCTATGGTGCACAGCAGGCCTCCCGACTAGCCCACTGCTGGTCAGCAATGGACTTCAGCCAACCTGCCTGTTCTATCCCCCACTCTGTCTCTGGTGACTCCTCACCCCCACCTCAGGACTGTACCCCAGTTCTGTACGCAAAAATGAATCTTTTAAAAAATCCTGCTTTATGGTGTTATATATATATATCCATGAGTATATACACATACATCTAGTCTTTCAAATCAATGTTAAATGGGCACATAGTTAGGTGGGTGTTCCAATCTTTGGAAATCCTGTCCTCTAATGGGCAAAGGATACGAATACTACATGGAGGTAGACCTCAAACTGTTGGGGGGAAAATGGTGGAGAATCAGAACTGCTCAAGCACCGATGTTACAGTGAGATCCTCTTGGGGGTCTCTGGCAATGAAAATCACAAGCATTTGCCCTCTGACCACGTCTTGCTATCCTCCAGCTATGATAGCACAGGGCAGAATGAAAGGCGCTCAAGGTTACTAATTGCAGCACCTAACAGCAAAGCTGGCCCAGCCAGTCAGGGACAAACCTGGCCCAGCCAGTCAGAGACGCACTCAGGACTTCAGATCCACCCACTCTTCAGAACAGCCTGCCGCTCTTTTTTTTAAGTGCAGGAGAGTGTATGAAGTCGTGGCAGGAGTAACTTAAAGTCTAACACAAAACAAAATGAAGTGACCCATTACCGGGATGGGAAAGAAGGAGGTTGAGAGAAACACAAGCTACTTTTGATCTTAAAATTACTTCAAAACTTAGGAAGCAGTTCAGCCGGATCAATCACATTCTCTTGTTTATTGCAAAGGAGACTACAGGGAAAGAAAGTGGGGGGTCACTGGGTCTACAGCTGCCTTCTAGGACACGCACACTGCTGCATCTCAGGCTCCCCAAGGATGAGAAGGCCAGAGAGTAAATCCAATCTGTGATTGCCTGCAAGTGCTTTTTTTTTTAATGTTCTGCATCCATGGACATCATTTGGAAGAGGGGCTCCTGGGGAAAGCACTGAGCCCAGCCATCTTGTCACTTAGGGGCACCAGGACAGAGAGCTATTTAAGGTCATCGCGATATAGCAAAGTGCTAACATTTACCCAGTTACCAGTGTTTGGCCCGCGTTTTTAACCAGGAGGGAAGGATGCCTAAATGTAGACACTGGAGCATCTGTGGCCCTTAAGTGATGGGGTCCGGTTTTGAACCGCTGTCCCTGGCCCTCGCAGCATCCTCGGACAGAAGACACAGCGTCTGCCATCCTGGCGTGGGTCACCGGTGTCCCCCACTGGCCAGAGGGGGAAGTGACGGCGGGGCCGATTGCGCCATGGCCCGATGGCCTTGCTCGGCGCGCCCCCCGGTGGCCGAAGTGAAAAGTGCACCTCATTTCAACGCACTTGCCCACTCAGGCCCGGCCTTAACTTTCCGGAGACCAGTCTTTTGGACCTAGGTCAAGCTTGTTTCCTCAGCTGCGTCCACATCTTTTGTCTACACTCCCAGTGCCATTGACACTCTCCAGCTGCACTCCGATCCCGACTCGGCTTTCACTCAGCCCGTTTTAAGGCGCCCCCCCCCTCACCTGAATGATTCAGCCGAGTTCTTTGAGCTCACCCTACATCCTCACTGGCCTCTCTGGGAGACCAGAATGTCCTTTCAAAATGCAAATTATCCCGACATCATGGTCCCTGATGCCCTTGGAAAAGCCCATTCTGACCGAGTTGTGGACATCTAAATAACCCTGTGCCTGTCAGCGATTTGTGCTTCCTCTCCTCCCCTCCCTCATTCGATTTCAGCCAAGCCACTGTCCCTTTTCCCCTTCCCAACTGAGGGCCCCAGCCCGCAGCACAGAGGCTCATCCGCAGCCTGCATCCTTTTCACTGTAAAGGCCATTTCCTCTGGAAGATTGCTGTCAAGATCTTCCCTAACCCCGCTGTTTTGTACAACAGACAATCAATCCTTGATGCTTTTGTTATAGCTATGTTTAAAAAAATAACTCCGACATCACGAAAAGAACATCCTGGTGTGTGAGCGGCCCCTGATCTTGCTCTCTCGGACAGGAAGGAGAAGGGAGGGCCAGAGAAGAAACTTCCCTCCTGCCCCGCTGTTTGGGGGGACCATCAAATTGACCTCCAACAGGTGGATGGGAAGAAAAACCACTCTGTGACCGCACAGAATTAAATTTTTCCTCCTCAATGTAATGATGCGGCTACCTGGAACTCACACGGTGGTACGCTCTGGTATACACGGATTAGTAAGGAGTGGGATAGGCTTGGGGCTGCAAGGAGGGAGCCCTGTAGTTTTCTCTGGTGGGGGATTCCTGGAGATCGCCCGAACTCCTCGGCAGTATCTCCAATCTTCCCTCCAGGTAGTTAAAGGAACAGTAGTTTCTCCGGAGCCTCAGTTGAACTTCGCTCCAAATAGTCCACATGCCAAAGTGGCAGCCCTGCGAGATGTCCATGGAAAAACTACCCCTGAAAACGGTCTTTGGCAAGAGGTCTGCGTCAGGGAGGGGCGTTGGGAGGAGGGTGGAGGCAGATGCTTTTGTCTAAACTTCTCTCTGCAGGGGTCTCTCCCAGAATTAATCCCCCTATCTCTTTTCCAGAGCAAATGAAGTACCTTGTTTGAGGTAACTGCCAAGCTGTTTAAGATGTGAATGTTTCATTTATAGAGGCACTTGTGTGATCGTTAAATCTTTTCTTTTTTTAAACATTTTATAAAAGGACAAGTTTAGGGCCTTCCTGCTGGCCTAGGGGTTGAGTCTCAGCTCTTACCATCCCAACTGCCAGCCAGGGAGTGGCAGGGTTCCACAGGCTTCACCCAGGGTGTCGGCCCCAAGGGCACTCTCCAAAGGCAACCCAGCACCGCCGGTTCATGGCAGGCTCAGGCGGTCCCCAGGCTTACCTCAAACTGTGAAGTTCAAGCTTTAGAGGTGCTTTTTCCCTGCAGACACAAAAACCACCTCCCAGCTTGAAATCACAGCCTGAGTCGGCTCTAGAAAAGGGCCAGTGAGGCCCACACTCGCCTTGTGCACCCCCGGGGCTGCAGTGAGGTCTGCCGAGGCCTCTGCTGACCACCCCAGAGCACCGCATGCAGTGGGCACGGAGTCACCCCACTTATCTCACTTTCACAAATGGGCAGGATGAGAACAAAGTGTGGGGGCTCATCGTCTGCCTTGAATAAGCAAAAAGCTGTATTTCCACAACCCGGCAAGGAACAAATTTGAAAGTGAATGTCAACAACTCCATTTCCAGCACACCAGGATGCAAAGGAATTGTCTTCCTGCGCTGCCAGGAAAATGAAGCGCTGATAAGCAGAATCCCAGTGCCCTGGCTCATCTACGATGCAAATTATGCAAAAATACAAGCACCACCATCCTTTCTGCATCCGCACTGTAGACAGATTCCTGTGCCACCCCCTTCCCTTCTAAGTGCCGTGAACGTCACCTGGTTTCAGAGTAGAGAATTTGGCAATGACGAATTTAAAGGAAATGCTACTAGAATGCCCACCTCGGGCCTCCCCGTGCTGCGACGGCTTAATTCTCAGCACTGCGATGCCATCCACAGCTATTGCAGCACCCGTTCAATCCCTGGCCAGGGAGTGACCCCCAGGGCGGGGCAGACCCCTCCTGCCACCCGCTGCTCCCTGGCAGTGTGTCAGTAGGTCCTCCTAGTCTGATCTTCACTGTCTCTGGTGAGTCCTTTCACCCCCACACCTCTGGCCTACACCCCACGTCCCCTACGCTAAACAAGTAAAACAGATAAAAAATCTTGTAAAAATCAACAAAATAAAACCATGGACTCAGGTCTGACTAACTAGCCCTGGCAGTCGTCACTCCGCACGGCTGCTGGGCACTCCCGGGTCAGTGGTCCGGGACGAGTCTCCTCAGCTCGTGGTTCTCAACTGTGACAGCACTTTCCCACCAGACACCAGAAAGTGCCCCCAAGGTTGAGAATCACAGGGCAGAGAGCTGCCTTCCTCGAAGTCTGCAAACTTCCGACACAACACGTAAGGACAGGATAGAGTTTATGGGGGAGAGGCCACCCCCCAACCTGGCTCTTCATCCGATGTACAGTATACCTCCTACCTATGTGTGAGGCATGGCGAAAATGAACCCCCCAAATTGTGAGTTACCTTAAATAACTTTAGTTGAAGAGCAAGGGTGTGGGGTGGGTGTGGCAGGGGAAACCTTGTGGCAATTGGGTAGAAAAAGTCCAGCGGTCTCCTCCCAGGAGAAGCCCTTGCAAATGGAGATTTCTCCTTATGCATGCAAATGACTTACTCTAGAACCTCCGCCCGGCTCAGACCCGCTCCTACAAAGCAATTCTTTTGCCAAAGGAGACCTGTGTTGGGGTAACAATTGTTGCTCCCCATATAGGCTGAGCACTGCCTTCTGGTAGCCTTCGTAGGTGGGGGGTGGGTTGCCCACAAATCTTAGGGACAGCGAAGTTTCTGAACTGCTCATCCCTCCACCCCTGTCCTGGTTCCTCTCCACACCAAGACAGCCCACTTTAACTAAAACTCTTACTGCCTCAGGCCACCATTCTTATGGAGGACCCCCTGCAAGGTTAATGTGCACCAGCTCGGTGTGGCTCTGGTCCCAGAGAAACAGTTTCTAAAAGCCAGGATGATCGAAAGACAAAGCTTCAGGCTTATCTCTTTCCCCTAAATTAGCTGTACAAAACCAAAACTTTCCAGAGCCCCTGCACGCGGGCAGGCTTTCAGAGATTTTGCCCTGGAGCTGATAAACAGATCAAATTCGTCATTGGCACGCCTATATAATTCAACTCACCCTTTCCTGTGAATCTGTCCATGCAATTCTTTTCCAGTCACGACCTGGAAAGGTAGAGGAAGCTGTTTCCTCAACAACACAATGTTTAAAATGAGACCTGGGGGGAGACTTAGAAACAGTTTTACTTACCAGATACACTGATAAATATCACACCAGGAGGAACAACTCTCTTAAGGACTTATAGACTGGGAGCAATACATCATCAGAATGGAAGCAACACAGTATCTCCATAAACACGCTTTTTGCAAAAATGAATGGAGGCAAGCCTCTCAGTACCACAAGAAAAAAAAATCGGTGGACAATTAAAATCCACAGGACACAAAGGAAGCCCAGGGCAGCCTTGGGAGGCGACACAGCCCAGCCCAGCCCAGACACAGCCCCACCCGCGGCCCTCCCCACCCGGCCTCACCTCCATGGGGCAGCGTGGACGGGTGGAGTGGCTGGAAGGCCCAGGAGGCCTCGTAGCCAAGCATCTGCATCGCCTGTAGAGATGGAGAAAGCAGTCAGTGTGAAGAGCAGGTGGAAAGGTCCCAAGCACGTGGGGGAGTCCTGGAGAGGTTAAGTTCTCTGAACCCCAGGGCAGCCAGAAAAGGTGTAGGTGGGAGAGCAGGGAGCCATTTATAGAGCCCAGGCCCCTTCTCCCTTCTGAAGACAAAGGCTCTCCTGCCCCTGGAGGACTTTACGTGGGAGGGGGCACTTCCTACCGGAATCATGGAAATGAGGTGGCCACACCCGCCTTCTGCCTTCCTGGGACCTTACCTTCTTTGTCTTTCTTCCCTGAATTTAAAAAAGATATTATTTTTATTTATTTATGCATACAAGAAGTGGGATGTAGACCAGAGTTGTGGGTGTGTGAGGATCACCACAGTGGAGTGCAGAACAGGCAGATCCACTGAAATCCACTGCTGAGGGGAGCAGAGGGGATCTGGAGGGGTGGGCTGCGCCCTGGGGGTCACTTCCTGGCCACAGGATCGAACTGGGGCCACAGCAGCTGAGACAGCTTGACGGCTGAGACTGATCTCTGCTCCACCAGGGAGGTCCTGCTCCTGAATTTTAAGGCCGCTCCTTCGCTTCCTTGCTTGAGACAGTGATGCTCACCATCCCCTCATCCCTCACATTCTCCCCAGTAATTTGTCACACAGGTGAAAAACCAAACTGAAGCCATGACAGGCTTCAGGATGCCTCTGAACCAGCCACGCCTAAGTTTCGGTTATCAACAAGGCGCCAAGGTGGTGTAAATGTCCTAATCTTGCTGGTCCCATAGCAACAGTAGATTAGCAAGTAGGCAAGTCACCAGCACACATGGGAAAACGCCAGGTGTCCTCTGATATGCGGAGTAGTGAAGGTCACATCTTACCAGGTTAAAACAAGATAGCTTTGTTCAACGTACTGCTGAGATAAAACTCCCCTGTGCTGAGATCAAACTCCCCTGTGCTGAGATCAAACTCCCCTGTGCTGAGATCAAACTCCCCTGTGCTGAGATCAAACTCCCTTGGGCTGAGCTGAAACTCCCCTGGGCTGAGCTGAAACTCCCCTCTTCTGCTCTTCCTGAGCTTGGGGCTCTCCACTTCGGCAGCTGCCGTGGTGCATGGTGGGAGCCAAGGCTCCAGCCTGCAAGAAAGACCCTCATGTGCTTTGCATTGGAATCTGCTCCTTGGGGGTCTCTGGGAAACTCGAAACCTGGCACAACACAGGTATTCTCAGAGTCCTTAGGCAACTTAAAAGCCGCAAGAGAGAAATTCGAGTAATGTCGCCTGTCACAGCTCTCTAACATGAGGAGAGGTCTGAGCACACAGCAGGAGCCAGAGTTTGCACCCCAGGACAAGGCAAGCAGCAAACTGCAGCAAACACCTCTGCTTTAACTGATTTCCGCCAAGGACAACGTTATGCCTGAGGTAAAGCTCTTTTGTGCTTTTTCAATAAGACAGGTCCTTGAAGGCGGGGAGACTACACACCCCAATATGTGTCTCTTGTAAATTCATTATTTCGAGCTGTTCTTATTCCTTGGTTTTTTCTCTTGACATCTTTATTTTTTCACGTTTAAAAATTTTTTTTTCCCTTGAGTTGGTTATTGTTAAACCACCCTTTCCAAGGAGATATTTACATTTGGAAGGGGGTCTCATCCCAGCACCAGGAAGAGGAGGATCTGATCCAGCTTTACAAATTCTGAGCCAAAGAGGCAAAGACCGACGCCTGGGCAACGATGGTGCCTGGTCTTGCTGGGTTTGCCTTCCCTGGCTGGCTTTTCTTTGCCAGGTGTTAACCTGAGCCATCCCCGGGAGTTATTCCGTTTTCCTGAATACCAGGAGGGCCAAGAGGGCCTACTTAAAATTGTTAATCTTGGGCCCTCCCTGGTGGCGCAAAGGGTTAGAGCTCAGCACTGTGAGCTCTCTGCAGCCGCTGCAGCTTGAGTTTGCTCTCCCTCGGGGCTGACCCACAGCGGCCCGGCCTAGCAGACCTCTCCTGACCCACCCCCAGCTCCCCTCAGCAGTGGATTTCAGTCTGTACCTGTCCGCTCCCCACTGTCTCTGGTGAATCCTCCTACCCCCCACACCTCGGGGCTGTACCCCAGCATAAATACATAAATCCTTAAAAAAATTGTTAGTCTTTTGTGGGGTGGGGGTGGGTGTGACTCAGCCAAACACCTAGAAGGGGGTGGGATTGTTTTCCCTCTGCCCCAGAGAAGGTGGGGAGAAGGTGAGGGGACTGAAGATCAGGGCCTTGAGTTACTGGGCCATGTTCTATCGTTACCAGGCAGGGTGAGGGGCACCCCAGGAGCCCCCAAACCTGCCTGCTCTAACTAAATATGTTCTGCATCTACCGCGTCAGGAATCTCCCCTTTCCCTCGCGACCAGGGCACTTTACGGGACTTACAGGTCCTCTCAGGATGCCTCATCTGCCCAACTTGGATGTCCACACCCCTACTTCCTCCTATCCTAAACTCTAGAGATGTACGAGAAGGGGGGCCTGGGGCCCCGAGTGCTCTCAGAGATGTTTCTGTGGCCTTGGAGTTCATAGTGGAAATGTTACAGGGCACCCCAATGTGAACTGGGCTGCCTGTCTGTGGGTCTTCACCCGCGCGCTTACGGAAATAACCAATTTTCTTTGGGAAACTTGTGTTTCCTCAAGCAAGGAAATCCGCTGTCTGAGTGGATTCTTCGTGAGATGCTACATAGTGTCTAAGACATTTCATTCGCCCCATGATCTCGTCATTCTGAAATTTTCATGAATCAGCTGGAGCTAGAATCCAATCTGCAGCGAGCAGGGTGTTTTACTTTAAATCCAAAACCCTTCAGCGTAGCCTGAGGACCTACCAGAAGGGACCACAGGCATTCATCTTTAATATCCAATACAGTACTGGGGACCCCAGACAGCAGCCCAGCCTGGCACTCCTCTGTCAGGGGGGCCCTGACCTCTACGCCCAGCCCCAGGGGCGCCCCAGCCGGCCCCCCAGGGACCGGCCCCC
>NW_004567142.1:6416264-6420836 GCF_000260355.1 Condylura cristata | reverse complement strand
GGGCGGGTCAGGAGAGGTCTGCCGCGCCCTGGGGTCACCTCCAGGGCAGGGATCAAATGCAGCGGAAGTGGCTTTAGCTTCTTAGTGATGCACTTTAACCCGCTGCGCCACCAGGGAGGGCCCCCAACTGAAGCACCTCACCTCAGGATCTAAAGACCACCCTGCCACACACACACAAGTTAAAAAAAAAATTGAGATTTCCACAGTTCTTGAACTCCAAAGCTACAGAAACACCTACGTGGAGGTCCCCCTTCTAGTTCATCCCAGGGAGAGACTCCCAGGGCTCCAGCAAGATCACCTGGCTGCCTTGCAAACTTCTCACTGACCCATGGCCTCCTGTGTCCCGCAGCAAAGCCCAGTCATCTGAAGGTCTCCACACCTCGGAGAGCGTCTCCGGTGTGCCCTGGCATGAGGGCTCCTGCCAGTGCTCCTTGCTGCAGCCTCCAGGCAGCTTTTTGACCACTTTGGAGCCTCCTCCCAAACTGTGGAGCAGACGGTAACGGGCTTCTTGTGCAGCTGGTGGCTGTGCGCGTGGTGTGGGCAGTGAGCTGGGCTGTGTTTCCACACGTCTTCCAGTCAGACAGAGCTGGCAGGGGGGGTGGGATTGGTTCCAGGGCCCACATCTTTCCTGTGTAAGGTGTGATCACACCTGTGGGCGTGTTGCTGTGGTTGGTTAACTGCCCCCACCCGGGTGGCAGAGCCCAGGCTGCAGGAAGGCCCCAGGTTAGTAAGACCTGGGGCTGGTAGCCCGAGACGGCAGACAGCTCTGAGTGGTCACAACATCCCGGCACAGTGCTGGCCTCTGAAAAGCTCAATTCTGAGGGTTAGTTAGAATTACGATTCCTTTATAGGGGTGAACTGAGGCTATTTATATTGTTTGAGAACTAAGACATCAAGCCCTCAATGGAGTCACTTATGCTAAGCTCCACCTCAACAAACCTAGAATTAATGCTTAATGAGGGCTTCCCAGATGGAATCTTTACCCCGTCAGACAGGAATTACCTGCTCTGGCACTAGTGAGGTCACCTGCCAGACCTCCCCCTCCCCCCCACCCGTCTCCTCTCCTCAGTCTCCATAAGGAATGTGATCTTGCCACCACCCTATCTGGTTGTGTGTAACTCCCCTGCCCGCTGTCCTGCCTGTGAACGTCCACTTTTCTGTATCTCCAGGAATCGTCTCCCTGTGAAATGGAAGCTGCCTGATTCATGAACCATTGACTACCACCAATAAGATCGTGAAAATGTACCGAGTTTGTTTTTTTAAAACATCTTTTGATTTTTTCAATACTTCCAAATATTATGAGTAATAAACTATAATAACACTTCCAGACATCTGCTTAAATGTCACTTTACAAAAGGAAGCATCGGGCCTAAGCGCTCCCCACCTGACAGGAGAGAGCGCGTATCAGCCATGTTCTTATTCAGAGTCTCATTCTTACAAGTTAACTTATTTTTCCCACAGAAATGAATAAGCTAAGCATCCCTCTATCTTCGAGATATGAATTTCCCCTGGAATGGTGTGAAACATATGTCTCAGGTTTCCATAAATACTTTTCGAGCGTCTTACATGGCAGGTGTCACTTGGGGAACTGGCATTTGGCTGCGAAAATAATTTCAGGAGCTTCTGGGGTGGGGAAAGGGACTTCACTGTCCTCTAAGGATGTGTCTTTTCTTAGGGAATGCCATGTCCTTTCTCCAAGCAGTTATGTCTCCAAAATGAGGCATAACCTCCTCTTCATTCTAAAAACCATAGAGAAGGGCTGGGGGAGGGGGCCCATGGTGCTGCAGGGGTTAAAGTCTCTATACCAAGCTACTGCCAGCCACTTGGATCTCCCATCTCCAGCCTATTCGGTTCCCCACTCAGTCTCTGGTGAATCCTCTTATCACACCTCCAGCCTACACCCCAGCTCTTGTATGCATAAATAAATCTTAAAAAAAAAAAGAAGCCACACAGCGAACTGGTTGGCAAATAATTTTGTTATGTGAGTTGACAGCGTAGAACAAAAGCAGACATCTTTGTTCACAAAGTGCAGTGGACGTCACTCTGTCCTTGGGTCTTGGCGGCTGTAGTTGTCTGCCTTGTAGCCTTGCCTAATCAAGGTCTGACATGCCGCTAGGGCGCAGGCTTCCCTGAGCAAATCTAATCTCCCATCTCAAGCTTCCGCATTCCCCAATCCACTGCCATCTCTGGAACCCAGCCTGCATTGGGACAATGTCTTCACCCCAAGAGTGGGCAGCTCTGCCCTCTCACAGCCCTTGTCTCCTGCATTCCAGGCGGTGCTCTGCCTGTCAGATCGGGGAAAGTTATGCTAAATGGATGCAGCAAAGCTCCCCTTGACTTCACTCTGAGGTGGGAAGCCTGTGGTTAGTGCATGGCCAGCCGGGGGCGCCGTGCCACGGCCTCAGTCCAGGGGCGCAGGCTGAGGGCTACCTGCCTTCGTCTGGACAGGTGGCTTCCACACCTTGCCCTGAGGTGGCTGCTGTGGCTGTCCCAATACCCAGCCAGTGAGAAGATGGAAGGAAAAACTAGAGGTGAGCAGTTTTCTTAGGTAACCATCACCTTGAGCACCCCGGTATACCTGCTCCCCTAGAAGAGTCACCTGAATAAAGGAGCTGCCAGGAAAGATGGGACGTGTGTCTGGCTGGTCGAGGTGGCCAGAGAAAATGCAGTGTTCCTTTAGGAGGTAGCGAGCTGGTAGGCCAAAGGTTGTTTCCCAAAGCAAAAGAACAGTTCCTTCCACCTTCCATCCACTACATGCAGAAATGTCCTAGTGTAAACGTGTACGTTTTTTTCTCCGAACTCAAATGGGGGGGCTTGGGGGGAAGTGAATGAGCAGCCCCTGGAAGGCTTATGCCCTGAACTTCTTAAAAAAAGAAAAACCTCCCCTTGGTCAGCAAATTGCGGCTAACTCCGGACCGGCTCATTCCTGAGGCCCTAGATGGAGGGACTCAGCCATGGTATTGAGGAAAGCAGCTCCTTTGCTGAAGGTCAGCTGCTCGGCCTGCTTGGGTGTGAGGACCGAGACCAGGGAGCTTCCGCAGCTGAGCGGCACCACCCAGCGGTGGGAGGAGCAAGTGGAGAAGGTGGGGGGGGGGCCCACAAAACACAGGTGCAGGTCAGCGGTCAGGATGCAGCCAAAGGAGGATGGCACTGGCCAAGGTGGGCACCACCGCCCGGCAGGCCACCAGCTGCAGGAGCGTGGGGGCACTCACTCCAGAAAGGGCTTGCGGTCACCCAGGTGATGGAGGACGCCGGCCGCAGAAGGCAGGCGCACATCCAGACCAGGGGCCCGGTGGGAAGGAGGAGGCCGTGGGTCCAGCAGGCCAGAGCGAGGCCCCGCAGTGTGTGCGTGGTCGTGAGCGCTGGCTAGCGCGGCGGGCGGCAGATGGCCAGGTGGCGGTCGGCTGACTGACGCCAGCAGCAGGCTCTCGGGGTGCCCAGGACGAAGTAGAGGCCTGCCTGCGTGAAACTTCGGGGGTGACGGCAGAGGTGAACCCCACCTCCAGCAGTGACAAGTGGTGGAGGAAATAGTACATGGGGGTGGCCAGGCGGTGGTCAGCCACGGTCAAGGTGACGATGAGCTGGTTCCCCAGGAGGGTCAGCAGTGAGTGAGCAGGAGCACCATGAAGACAAGCAGTAGCTCCCACACGCACGTCCCCCCAAGAGCACGAGTCCAGCACCACAGGACAGTTAGCCCCCCAGCCCAACTCCATCGCCTTCTCCCTCTGAATGCAAGGCAGAACCCAGTGAAGAATGGAAGCCGAGGAGAGCGTGGGCCCGGCCCCTGCGCCGGTGGTAGCCATGGGTCAGCTACATCGCCCCTCTCTGGGCCTCGAAGGGCTTCTCGATCTTGTCTAATGCTGGAGTGACCCCAGGACTCGCCCCATAGACTTCCCGTGCCATGAGATGAACGCAAACTTTCAGCAGGTGCGTGTCAAAGCCTGGGATTGCGCAGACGCAGTGATTCGTGCATGACTGAATGCAGTACAGTGCTGAGCCCAGCGAGGCTCCTCAGCAACATTGCAGTTCCCTTGGGGACAGAGGTGTTGGCCGCAAGGCTGGATTAGGTGGGAGCACACTGAGGATGGAGCGTGGGGCCTCGACTGGCGCTTGAAGACAGCGGGTCGCGTAGCTGACGGCTCCGGAGGGGCAGGCAGAGAGGGAGGTGAGCAGAGGGGCTTCCTTTCTGGGTTCTGCTTGTTTGCAGTTCTGATTCTGCGGGTTCACGAGCTCTAGTGCGCTTGGAGGGATCTGGATTGCTGGTTGGAGGGAGGGCTGTTGACTACAGAGGTCTAGGGCTGGGGGTGTACATCAAAGCTGGGCAAATGGGGAGCAACGGGGAGCGCTTTGACTAGAGAGGCCTGAGAGGGCCTGAGCGCAAAGCTCAAACCTTAAGGGGTGCACGGGGCGGGAGTGGGGGGAGGGGGCATCAAATTCTAGTCGGAGCCACCAGGCTGGATCTGGAAGATCGCTGCAAAGTCGGAAAGAAGAAGGCAGAAGTTGGAACAGACCCGGCAAAAGCATGCGAATCGCGCCAGATCCCAGGGAAACAAGTCCCGACCTCTAGTAAGA
>NW_004567142.1:6386435-6415144 GCF_000260355.1 Condylura cristata | reverse complement strand
CGCGGCGGCTGACCCGCTGGAGGAGTCACAAGCCGCGTGGGCCGGGTAAGGAGACAACCCTGAGCCTTGCCGGCAGGGCCCGCTTGCCCGGCAGGCCTGGGAGGCATCGCGGGCTTGGGCCTGCGCTTGGGCTCAGCAGGCTTGGAGATGGCGGGGACACATCGGCCCCCCCTCCCGCACCCCCCTCCCCAATCTGCTGGGCGTGGAGATACTGGAGAGGCGGTTGGGGCCTGGGGTGGTGGGAGGGGCAGACTGGAACCTCGGAGCTGGATGGTGGAGACAGGAGCGAGGTCTTGAGTCTCAGGGGGACCAGGGACAAGACATGCTGGGGACGAGAGAGAGGGCCAGCGGGGTCCACAGGCTGGCGGGCACACCTTGGACTTGCTGGGCAGACTCAGCCGGAGCTGGGCCACATGGCGGCGCTGGCTCACTCCTCGGAATTTGGCCTGGTAACAGCTCGTGCTCTCCTCTTCTCTTCTTAGACCAAACCTGGGAAAAGGGCAGAAGTGACCGAGGGTCAGAAGACGCCCTCAGGACAGAAACTGCTCCAAAAACAGTTTGCCCCTTCTTACTCAGGTGAGTTAGAAGACTAGTTTTTTTCTTTTAAAGATTTATTTATGCACACAGAACTGGGGTGCAGGCCAGAGGCGCAGGGGGGAGAGCAGCCCCCAGAGACAGTGGGGAGCAGCACAGACGGATCCACTGAAACCCACAGCACCCTGTGGTCACTCCCTGGCCAGGGCGGGAACTCATGCCGCGCTGGCTGTGGACAGCTTCGTGGTGCTGGGACTGAACCTCTGTGCTAGCAGGGGAGGAGACCAGTTTCTAACTCTTGGTACTTAAGTTCTAGGAGGAAGGTGGGGTGGAGGGAGCAGGTGGGGGGCGGTTGGGAGCTGGGAGGCCATCAGGGCCCAGGGGCACACTGGGGACATGTTAGGAAGTGCAGAATGCCAGCTCTGTCTTTCCCACAGCAGCTCTTTGGTTAGGGCAGCTGCTTGGGTCTGGGTCTGACAGAGATTAGTGGAAGGTGGCTGCCCCAGAAAACCTGTGGGTTGCGATGTTGGAAATGTGACTGAGAATAAAAATCTGGGTAAAACCACCTCCCCACGCCCTAACTACATGATTAAGCAGGGTGAGTTTTAAGACAGTTCTTTAAATTCTATCCAGCCTTGAGAAAGCAGGAAATCCTGTCTTATGCAACAAGGTGGGTGAACCAAGAGGGGATTATGCTAAGTGCGGCGTAAACCAGACAGCAGCACAAATACGGCTGGATCTCTTTTCCACAGACACTGCGGAATCTTCTCAGACTCTCAGAAGCAGAGGCTAGAATGGTCTCCCCCTGGGCTGGGGGTGGGGAGTGGGCAGTTGTGGGTAGAACCTTTCAGCTTATGAGCAAGTTCTGGGGATCGTATGTTCATCATGGCGATTATAGTTAGTAACGCTGAATTGGGTAGTTGCAGTTAGCAAAAAGTAGATATAAGCGTTCTTTGCACAAAACACACTCAAAAAGATGGGTCCTCCCTGGTGGTGCAGGGGTTGAATCTCAGTACTATGAAGCTATGGCAGCTGCTGCAGCACGAGGTCCATCCCCAGCCAGGGACTGACCCCCAGAAGGCCGCAGATCCCTCCTGTCTCTCCACTGCTCCCCTCAGCAGTGGATTTTGTCAGTCAGCTTATTCTGCTCCCCGCTGTCTCTGGTGAGTCCTCTCATTCCCTGCACCTCTAGCCTACACCCCAGTTCTTGTGTTCATAAAAATAGTCTTATAAACACACCCAGGTAGCTATGGGAGTGGATGGGGATGTTAATTTCATTGCATACACATAAGAAATGATCTTGTTGTAAACCTTAGATATATGCGGTTTTTATCTACTAGGCCTCTATAAAGCCAGGAAAAATTTTTTTTTAAAGACTGAGGTATTTATGTATATAGAACTGGGGTACAGGCCAGAGGTGCAGGAGTGGTGAGAGGATTCACCAGGGAGGCAGAGCAGGGGATGGAACAGGCGCATCAGCTGAACCACACCGCTGAGGGGAACAGCAGGAGAGGTCTGACGTGCCCTGTGGGTCACCTCTGTGACTGGGGATCAAACTCTCAGGGAAGCGGCTGCGGTGAGCTTCATGCTTTAACCCGTTGTAACACCAGGGAGGTCCCTAAAGCCAGGAAAATTTAAAGACATTCCTTAAGCTGAGCTGTTGTTAAATATCGAGCCTTACTGAAGGAAACGTAGCTCCCTTAGTTGGTCTTGGGTAAAACGTAGTTCTTGCCTGGCCCTGTGCCCTCGGATGTTCTAGGGAGGGAAGAAGGTAGGGGGAGCCTCAGGAAGCTTGTTAAAGTCGTCATCTGTCTTCTGTTTTACTGGTATCCGAGACTCAGACCTAGGCCAGACACTAACAGAATGCACAGAGCGGTTAAATTGCATGCCCCTCAGCCTCTGTTCTTTTCTGGACTCCCAGAAAAAGGCTTATCGTCTCCCGATTGACCCAGTCTCAGTTTGCCCACAACTGCAGTGGAAGGCTAAGAAGTCCTCACTCAGCATAGCCAGGGGTTTCTTAGACACTGGCTTTAATGAAGAGGCCTATGATCAAACCAGTCTAACCAGAGAGGGATTTAACAAGAGTTAAATCCAACGTCCTATTCTGGTAACTAAACAACACCCCACTTCTCAAGAACAACTCAGACACTTCTGATACTAAACAATCACTTCTTCCTTTTTCAAACCCCTAGGTCAGGGTCACTGGTGGATTAAAGATTTATTTCTTTATGCATATGAGAACAGGGAGGGAGCAGGCCTCTACCAGCCTTCAGCCACTGTATCTCACACACACACACACTCACACTCACACTCACACACACACTCACCCCGGGACGACTCTCCCCAGCTTCAGAATCCGATACCGAGGCAGAGATTGACATCTCGAGAGTGACGGATTCCTTCCCAGACCCATTTCTCTTTTCTTAGATGCTTATGTTGATCAGGCCAATCAAAACCTGTGACTTAAGGCCACAGCTGTCTAGGGAAGGAGGCAGGATGCAAGCACAGCTTTGGGGTCTCCAAAACTGCCTCTGGCACTGAACCCCCATCCTGGTGGGCCTCAGTCCTCAGTTTCTTCCCCGTCCTAACCACCCCCTCTCCGCTCACCCTGGAAACTTCTTCCGGGAATTTCTCCTTTTCACCTTTTCCCAGCAAGGTTTATCTCTGGATGACTAGATTTTGGTTGTGTCTCTTGCGCTTTGACACTGAGGGTAAAATCAAACTCACTTCTGGGTACCGCGCACCCCCTCCACTCCTGGAACTTGGGTGCTAGAAGCTCGCCAGGCCTTTCTTAATCTGGCCAGCAGGTTTGAGCAATACTGGGCTATTAGGTGAGCGGGGAGGAGTCAGCGCTGAGGGAAGGAAGTCAGAGCTCTTATCTAAGGCATGAGGAAGTCCTCATCCAGCAGCCAGCAGGGGAGCCAATCCCCCTCCTCAAGGCAGCGCTCTGGGCCCTGGGGCCAGGTGGGCATACTTACTTCCAGTCCCGCTAGGTGAGCCAGACTCCCCAGGGAGGTTCCAGGCCTCTCGTGGGAACTGCACCCCACAAGCCTACAAACATGCACAAGTGCCATCCAGGCTGGAACAGAAGTAAAAAAGAACCTTTTTGCCGGTGGTGTGATAGTAAATATAGAGAATCCTAAAGATCCAGCCAACAGCCATTAAAACAATAAATGAAAACCCCAGAATGGCAGTTACAAAATCAACATTAAAAAAAAATCTGTTGCAGCTTCCCATGGGGGAAGTGGGAGCTTGCGCTCATTGGTGGGGGTGCCTGGGGGCAGAACGTGGACTGCAAATCGCTAGCCACGAGACCCCCCCTTCCCGTTCATCGGTATGGGCTGGCATGTGTTTCTCACCAGGCCCCCAAGAGCTGGGAGAACAGGGCCAGGAGGCCATTGGTTTCAAAGTTCTCTGGGCCTGTTGATGGATTTATACAGAACTCAGGCAGGGAGGGAAACGATTCTGTGCTCCCTGACAGGTGGGCAACAGACACGTTGCTTTTTTTTAAAGATTTATTTATTTGTTCATACAGAACTGGGGTACAGGCCAGAGGCTCAGGGGCGGTGAGAGGCTTCACCAGAGACAGAGTGGGGAGCAGAACAGGCAGATCGACGAAGTCCACTGCTGAGGGGAGCAGCGGGCGGGTCAGGAGAGGTCTGCCACGCCATGGGGTCACCTACGGGGCAGGCAGGAATCGAACTCATGCTGAAGTGGCTTTAGCTTCTCAGTGCTGTGCTTTAACCCGCTGCGCCACCAGGGAGGACCAGACATGTTGCTTTTAATAAGGCAGATACAGGCCAGAACTACAGGGAGGCACTTCACCTGTGGGAATGGCGCGTGGAAAAGTCCCCAGTGGCAGGTGCTGGAGAGAAGTGGAGAAAGCGCGCCCCACTACAGCGTGGGCGGAAAAGCGAGTCCAGGCAGCCCTTCCCTGAAGAGATGGGGGCACGCTGAGAACCCCGAGGTGGAAGCTCCGTCTGACCCAGCTCTCTCCAGCACTCCAGCACCTTCACAAAGAGTGGGAAGCCTGGACTCAAACAAGCCTGTGTCTGACAGTGTTTATTGCAGCGTCGTGGTTAGGACGGACACCCGAGCCCAGGGATTGAGGGGGCCGAGGGTGCCCCTGGCTGCCCCAGGGAGGCCCGAGTTCTTTGCAGGAAGGGGGAGCGGAGCGTCCAGGAGATGGAGTGTGTGGAAGGGCAGGAGACAGGAGCCGCCTGCAGCCTTGAGCTTACACCAAGGCGGTGGGGCCGGGCCGTGCTGGGGCAGAGACAGGAGGCCGCTGACCAGATTTGCACTTTAATGTTGCTCTCCCATCCCAAGTGCTCCCTGCTGCTCTCCCCTGGAGAAAGGTCCTTCCTGTCACTTCGGTCTGCTTTTGCCAACAAGGGGCGAATGAGCTTTTCTGGCTCCCAGGTCTCGTGTCAGTGGGGTGAGGCAGTATGTGTCTCTCGGGTCACCTCCCTTTGACGCAGCGTGACGTTCTTTGACGTGGACGTAGGCGGCTTTCAAACCTGCATCGCTTAGCGTCGTTTTGCCAGACGAGCTTCAGTGCCTGGCGCGGTGGCCCTGCCTGAGTGTACGCTGCCCACAGCAGGGCTTGTTCCACTGTGGAGACTGTCCCCGTCACGTGCTGCCCTGGCGGGGTCCGAGGCAGCCCCCAGGTCAGGGCGGTGACAGAGAGCCCAGAGAGTAAGCCGGGGAGCTGGTGAGGGGCTCTTGGGGATCCAAAATGGGAGCAAGGCAGTAAATGTTGGGGTCCTGGCAGCAGCCGAAGTGGACCACTCTGTGGCCGGTGGCGTGGTCCGTGTGGCTCTTCTGAGGGGGGCATAGGCGGAGCTGGAATGAAGGCCCCAGGAGGTGGGTGTAGACTAGGGAGGTGGGGCCAGCACCCCGGGGCTGCCTGGGAGGTGTTTGCACGCTGCTCCCAGGAGGGGGGGCCCCGAGACCCCCCTCGAGTCGCGGCGCTTCAGCTGCTTCTGGCTGAGTCGGCCGACGGTGCCCGCTTCTGGCTTTCTTCACTCGGGCTCTGTAGTTCTTGAACCACACCTGAGGAGGGAAGAGAGCAACGTGGGGTTGACGGTTAAGCGTGACCCCCGTGTTCGCCTGACCCAGGAACATGGGTGCTTCTGGGTGACGGCTCTGCCTCCTGCCGCTGCATCCTGTGTCGTCGGCTCCCAGCGGTGCTCAGGGAGGAGCAGAGATGAGGGGCTGGGAGTGACTCTGAGCAGAGCACCGCACGGCAGGAGGCAGAGCAGAGTCCGCCCCGCCCAGGCACCGCAGGGCACAGGGCCGTGCCGCCACGTCTCACTCACCGCAGTCTGCGTGGCGCGGGACAGAGCAACGCTTTTCAGCTAGTCCACGGAGGCAGCCTGCAGGCCCCCACGGAGGGCCGGCCCAGGGGTCTCGGGCAGGGAGGCCACAGCCACAGGAAAGAGATGTCAGGGGACAGAGGGAGCTGAGACATTTGCAGGCCAGACCATGCGATAAAGTAAATCACTTACAAAAAGGAGTGGGGCCTCCCTGGTGCCTAGGGGTTCAGTCTCTGCTCTCACCTCTACAGCCTGACTGTGCTCCCCAGCCAGGGAGCGACCCCCAGGGCGCAGCAGACCTCTCCTGCCCGCTGCTCCCCTCAGCAGTGTGCTTCTCAATCCGCCTGTCCTGCTCCCCACTCTGTCTCTGGGGAATCCTCTCACCTACCACACCTCTGGCCTGGACCCCAGTTCTACTACTACACACACACACACACACACACACACACGAAAAAAAAACAACCCCAATAAAAAAGTAATGACATTAATCAATATCATGAAAACTCAGGTTGAGGGTGGAATGGGAGGAGGAACGAGAGAAAGGGGTGTGAGGAACTGTGTTGGGGGTCAAAGAAGAAAAAAGTAGATGTGTTTTGTTTTCCAATCTGATTTACTTAAAATCATTGCATGTCCTAAAATATAATCCCCTGGGCAAAACAAAACAGTGAGAATAGTTATTTGTGACACATGAGAATTACACGAGCTTCCAGTGTGAAGGCCAAGACAGGCCCACTGTTGACACACTGCTTCAGGCTGCCTCTCCCTGACTGCAAGGCCCACGAAGACTAAGACTGTCCGTCCTGGACAGCAAGGGTTTGCCCACCCTTGCCTAGGGCTTCCAGGGGAGGCTGGGTGGGCCTCTGGGTGTTTGTAGTCTTGGACTGGAGGAGCATCAGGCTTTAGGAATCACTCTAGAGGGTCTCTGACTTTCGGGCACCCCAGGGAGGTGGCTTGGGGGTGTCACTGACCTGCAGTACTGTGGGGTGTATCTCCATTTTGGAGGCCATTTCTCTCTGGACGTTAAGGCTGGGGTATGGGTTCTCCTTGAACAGGAGCTTCAGATCTGTCAGTTGTTTCTCGGTGAATACAGTTCGCTTCCTCTGTGGACACTTAAGGTGCTTTCCTGGGAAGGAGAGGGGAGAAAGGCCTGCTGAGGTGCTGAGATGACTCCGTCCCTGCCCTCTCTGGACATCAAGTGACCGAGAACCGCAGAGACTGAGAGACTGGTGCTCTGTGGGGCGATGGGGGGGCGGGCCGGGCCGACTTCTCTGCTCATCCTCCTAGGCCTGATTCTGCCATACTTGCTGCTTCTTCTGGCCCCGCAGGAGAGGTGTTTACACGGGCCCTTGTGGCTGTGTGCTGTGTGTGGAAGGCAGGCAGCTCCACTCCAGGTGAACTGCTCTGGAGGTCACCCTCCTCACCCTCCTCATCCTTTCCACCTGGACTGAACCCAGTGCGGGGATTCCTCAGGAAGACAGCCAAGAACCACCCACAACAGGTTTGCTGTCACAAGCCTACAGTATGGACGGCACCCGCCAAGGGGACGGTCAGCCAGAGGCTCGGCCAGCCCAGCCTGGAGACACCACTGTGGAGGGCGAGTGGACGGAGGTGTCTGGACGGGGCGCCTGGTCACTGGGACTGCTTTTCACTCTGGCAAAGTAGACACTGTGACTGTCAGTGACCCTTTCATTGACCTCAGCTCCATGCTCGATGCGTTCCCATCTGAATCCTCCCGGGGCAAGGTCAGTGAGAACAGGAAGCCTGACATCAGTGAGAAGCCCCCAGCTGCCAGGAGTGAGGGTCCGCGTTAATTGTATCATTAGCCCAAGAAGGCTCTGGTAGGAGGGGCCTCCGGGCCAGCTGCCCCAGCTCTGGGCTCAGACCTACTAACAGACAATTGGCCAAAGACACCCTTGTCGAACAGGAAAGCAAGTCAGTCAAACATCTCCAAAGAAGAACAAAATCTGTGTCCCATAGTGAACACCCCAGCCCCGGGGGCTTCTGGGGGAGGTGGGAGCAGACGAACAAGCCAAGCCAAGGCGGAGACCTGGACTTTCCTCGGATTGGGGCTACCCTCGGAGGGCAGCTTCTAAGAAGCCTCAGCTCCTCATCCCTCCTGCTTACCTCCGGGAGGCTGCCCTGGGGCTGCCATCCTGTGATCCAGCTGTGTCTCCATGCTCAGTTGCTGTAAGAGGGGCTAGAAAAAAGTGCATCAGGACTTAAATACAGCTGCAACAACCCCACCCAGGCCCTATCCCATCAATCGGAACCTTAGGTCAGGTCCTCCCCAGCTCGGATCACTCCTGTTTCCTGGTTTATCCCACGTTGATGATCAACGCACTCTATGATATTGATGGTCAGCGCACTCTACGACTGGAAGGAGAGCCAGTGCGCGGGCTGGCCTGGCGCAGACTGGCCACCACACTGGCTCCAGGCTGTGGACATCACGCCAGAATCCTGTTCTATGGGCCTGGAAGTTGCTGAGGGGGCGTTACATAGTCTCACCACACAAGAAGATGATCCCTGATGGGATGGAGGCATTTGCGATGGTGGCAAACACATTGTCATGGAGAGGTGTAGCAAACCCACACACATTTTTTTAATGAAAGAATAATTTTTTAATCAACACATGGTGTATCTTAAATTTGCATAGTAGTAAACGTTAATCCACAATGAGAAAATAATCACATCAGCGTCATCAGCTAGATCCTGGCCTCACCCCCCGGGGCCTGCCTAGCAGGGGCCTGAGGGCCAGGCAAAGAATAGTTCCGTGGAGGTGTTTGGACCCTCCAAGTAACAATCCACCGCCTCATCGCACTTCAGTTCACACTCATCACCAACACAAGCACCCGAGGGGCGGAGCCAGCCTTCCCGAGCGGCCAGAAGCTGACAGGCTCGCAGCACGGGCAGCTCAGGCTTGCCCCTGTGGTGGTGGTGGGGTCTCAGTCCTGGGAGGTGGAGGTGAGTTTCCTGTGGATGACAAACCACTGACCTCGCCCTGGGTGGACATGTGCTGGAACAAGTAGTTCTGGTCAGTGGGGGCACGGTGCCCTCTTTGCCAGGGTTAGAAGCAGCTCTGGTGGTCAGGTGCCCCGTAGGGCCAAGTCTTTTCTCTGACCTTCACCAGGTATCTCAGGGATGTGGCTGGTGCAGGAATTCATTCCCTGTGGAATGGGAGGCGCAGAGGACCTCACTCTCACATTAAATAAGCTTAGATAAGGGCCTTCCTGGTGGCACAGACGCTGTCACAGCCACTGCCCCATGAGTCCGATCCCTGGCCCCCAGGGATCTTGGTATATGGTTTACCTGTAGACCATTCCCTACCTGTCCCAGACTTCGCTGCTTCCCTACAGCTCCCCTCAGCAGTGGGTTTCGGTAGACCCGCCCATTCTGCTCCCCACTCTGTCTGGTGAATCCTCTCACCCCCAGCACCTCTAGCCTGTACCCTAGTTCTTCTACGCAAAAATAAATGAATAAACTCTTCAAATAAACAGATAGGCTCAGAAATGCCTGCCTGGCTTAGTAAAAGTGAACCTGCAGGATGATGTCTCCTGTTTTATGGAAAAAGAAAACACCACAGAGGTTTTGAATTTCTGGTGGTCTCCACCAGCTGTATGTTTCGCCCTTAGGGGAGTTTTAAGGCATGCCCAGTCGATCCAAATCTCTGGGAGGGACTGAATGCAAGGCTTGCAGACTCTCAGGTGACGCCAGCTCACAGATGGAACCTGCAAGCTCAGTGTCCACCTTCAGCAGGAATAAGCTGGTGTGTCCAGGAACTGACCCTGGAGTCTGGAGAAGGTGTGCGATAAGGGTCACTCCTGAGACTTATAACTGACCTGAGGAGTTATAAGTCTAATCTTATCAGAGCTTTAAAATTTTGACAATCTGACTTAATCCCCTACCTGTCTTTACCTGTAAACCATTCCCTACCTGTCTTTACCTGTAAACCATTCCCTACCTGTCTTTACCTGTAAACCATTCCCTACCTGTCTTTACCTATAAACCATTCCCTACCTGTCTTCACCTGTAAACCATTCCGTCTTTACCTGTAAAACATTCCCTACCTGTCTTCACCTCTAAACAATTCCCTCCATCCTGTCTTCACCTCTAAACCATTCTCCCATCCTGAACTTACTTGTAAACCATCCCTCATCCAGTCTTTACCTGTAAACCAGCCCCCATCCAGGCTTTACCTGTAAACCATCCCCCATCCAGTCTTTACCTGTAAATCATTCCCCATGCATTTTGGAGTTAGCGGTTCAACCTCGACTATCCACAGGCATCTTTACTCCTCTGAATTATCTTTCACACTTCTGCTCTAAAATTCCATGAGATTGGCCTTCCCTGCATACCACGTAGGATGCATTTACCCATCCACATCCCACTGGGCGGTGGGGGAGATCCACCTTGCGCTGTCATCCTGAAATCTAATGTTCCTTTGCTCTTAAATACATCCAGGTAATCTGAAACACAGGCTATTATTAGTCTGCACCACCTACTGCCACAGGCTGCAGGCTCTTGACCAGGGGAGACTTGGCTCCCCGTAGACATCGGGCAATATCTGGAAACGCTTGGGGTGTTCAGCGGGGGGAAGGGGCTAGAGTGTAGCAGGGTCAGAACGCTACAGCTGTCTAGTGGATAGCTCTTTGGGGATCCCAGCGACCAGTGCTTTATTCCCAAGAGGAATAAAGGAAACTGGAGATGGAAATAAAAAAGATGTGAGAACGGGAGAGGCCACGGCCCGGAGGCGCACGGGGAGACCAGTGAGCCTAGCCCGGGGGTCTCAGGCGTCCCTCAGTAAGGTCACTCTGCGGTTGGGTCTGGCAGACCCACGGCTAGGGGAGTCTGAGCCTGGGCTGGAGGTGGGACTTCGGGATTGTTCTCAGCAGGGAGGCCACCCTTGAGTCCCAGCACTAAACACCTGGGCTCTTCCTGTGCGGGCAGCCGCTGGGTGCTTAACCCACGGACCCCCAACTCAGCTGTGGGCGCCTGTGTGCACCTCCTATTTGCGTTGTGGAAAGAGCACTGGTGGGGGAGGCAGGAAGGGTGTGCTCAGGAGGCCCCTGCCTGTGGGCAAGGAGCAGAAGAGGCAGTGAGCAAAGCACACTGCTGAGGGGAGCGGTGGGAGAGACGGGAGAGGTCTGCGGCCCCCTGGGGGTCAGCTCAGGTGCGGCCAGGATCAAGCTCGCTTTGAAGTGGCTGCAGGTAGCTTCACAGTGCTGCATCCTAACCCGTTGTGCCACCAGGGAAGGCCAAATTTTTTTTTTTTTTTAAGATTTTGTTTAAAGATTTACTTATTTATGCATTCAGAACTGGGGGACAGACCAGAGGTGCAGGGGCGGTGAGAGGACTCCCCAGAGACAGGGTGGGGAGCAGAACAGGCAGATCCACTGAAACCCACTGCTGAGGGGAGCAGCGGGCGGGTCAGGAGAGGTCTGTCACGCCATGTGGCCGCCTGTGGTCGCCTCCGGGGCAGGCGGGGATCGAACTCAGGCGGAAGTGGCTTTAGCTTCTTAGTGCTGTGCTTTAACCCGCTGCACCACCAGGGAGGGCTCCAAGATTTTTTTAAAAAAAGATGCATTTTAGCATACAGAACTGGGGTACAGGACAGCCATTGCGCCACCGCGGAGGACCCACGATTGATTTATTTATGCATACAAGAACGGGCTACAGCCCAGAGGTGTTGTGGGTGAGAGGGTTCACTAGAGACAGTGGGGACTGACAGAACGGGCAGACTGACTGAAAAACACTGCTGAGGGGAGCACTGGGGAGCTCTGCACCATGTGGGTCGCTCCCTGCCCGGGAACCCTCCGGTAGCCTTGGCTGCAGAAGGCTTCACAGTGTGGCCCTTTAACCCATCGCGACACCAGGGAGGGCCCAGGAGCCACAGACTTAACCAATAGCACCACCTTCTGGAACAGAAACCAGAGGCTCCCAGGAAACCTTGACAAGGGACAAGAGTGGAACCTGGGTAGCATACACGGGCAGAGGAGAATCTCAGGAGACCCCTCCTGAAGGGGCCGGCCAATACTTAAAGAGGTGCCTGCTACTTCAAATATGAAAGCGCTAATGCAGAATTCTAAGAACACAGAAAATCAAGGCAACACAACATCACGAAAAGAAAACAGTTGTCCAGTAGCCCAGCTCAGTGGCGTGGCATTTTGTGCCTCCAGGTGGCCCGTGACCGCCCGAGAATAACCTGTGTACCTGGTGGTACCATGCGTGGGACTGTTCCTCTTGCTGGCTGAAAACACCGACACTTTCCTCCCAAGTGATTCAGCAGTTGTGAAATTTTGATTCCCCTCCTCCCCACATTACACTGTCACAGCCCTCGCCCAAGGACTTCATTTTCCTTACTCAGTGAATGGGAGTCTTATGGTGATGTTTTTGTTATTTGAGAACTATTCTTATCCAGAACAGATTTTTGAAATACTTCCATACCCCATCAGTGTCACTTACTGATGAATTACCATGGTGGGAAACTTCTGGTCACTGACAGGGTAGGGCAAGATGTTACAGGTAAAATGCCAAACACAGTCACCTATGGCTAATATGTTTTGGCTAAACAAAACGTAGAACCTTCCCTCTAAAAAAAAAAAAAAAGAGAACCATTGTATAAAATATTTGATGCCTGATTCTATTAGACAAGTAGCTGATAGAGGCCCAGGGTGAAAGAGATCTTACAGAAAGAAGCTAGAGGAAAGTAGTTTAGCAGAGAATTATGCTTAGCAGGCTGCTTTGTTTAGCGCCATCAGACAGGGCCCTCCCTGGTCACAGCTGTTTCAAGCGCAGCACTGTGAAGCTGTCAGCAGCCACAGCAGCACAAGTTCAGCCCCAGCCAGGGAGCGACCCCCAGGGCGCAGCAGACCTCGCCTGTCTCCCCACTGCTCCCCCCAGCACTCATCTAGCCGTTCTGCTCCCCACTCTGTCTCTGGTGAGTCCTCTCACCAACCCCCTCCCCCCACCCCGGGCCTGTTGCCCAGTTCTGTCTGCACAAATAAATAACTCTTAAAAAAAGGGATGAACTTGCTACTACTTTGATTTGGCCTGATAGTTTATTAGTAGAGGCATACCTCTCTGGAGATTCTTTTTAGTTTAATATAAGTTTAATACTTTTTCTTACATCATTGTTCATTTTTAACTATATATATATATATAGTTAAAGATTTATTTATTTATGCACACGAGAACTGGGGTGCAGGCTAGAGGTGTTGGGGAAAAGAGGATTCACCACAGACAGTGGGGAGCAGAACAGGTGGATCCATTGAAATCCACTGCTGAGGGGAGCAGCGGGTGAGACAGGGTCTCACCCGTGTTCACCTACCTGACTGGGTATAAAACTCCTGTTGCAGTGGCTGTGGGTAGCTTCACAGTGCTGAGACAACCCGGCCCCCAGGGCGGCCCTTTATGGATATATGATTCCTCCCCTCAGGAGTGGGCATTCCCCCTCCACCACAGCACCTGTGAGCGCCCCCGAGGGCTCTTCCCTCCCTGTGCTAGGCCTTACACCCTCCTCCCTCTGCTGGACACCTCAGATCTGCGGTCAGCCCGCAAGTTATCTTCCCCTTGTTCAGTTTCCCCTTATTCCACCTGTAAGTGAAAACATCCCCTATTTTTCTTTTCCTTCTGGCTTATTTTACTGAGCACAATCCCTGCCAGCCCTTCCATGTTGCTGCAAGGGGCAGGAGTTTATCTTTCCTCATCGCTGAGTAGCATTCCAATACTTCCATCTCTGAAGTATTTTAATCTTTCCGTTGTCGAACAGGAAAAAAAAATTCCTCTTTCATCTTAAGCCACTGGGCTTGCCAGATAGCCAACAGACTACTGGAGACCGAAGGAGCTGAGGACAGTAAGTAGCGAGCTGAATAGTTCAAGCAGGAGGCTCTCATAACCTGGTAGGGAAGGGGGGAAGAGAGGAGTCTCCAGCGGGGGTGACAGATGTCTTCTTACAGGAAAAAAGTTGATTAAAAACGACAGATTTCTTTATTAATGCTTACAAGAGTTAGGGTGTTGACCAGAGATGGGGTGGTGAGAGGACTCCCCAGAGGCAGAGTGGGGAGCAGAACAGGTGGATGGACCCACTGAAATCCACTGCTGAGGGGAGCAGCCGATGGCCAGATAGTTCAGAGACCAATCTTCTGGGCCCCCAGGGAGGCCCATGGTAAAAGTAGGTTTTTAGGAGAACAAAGGGGGTTAGTGAAAAGTCTGTGATAACAGTTGTCTAGGTAAGTGCAAGTGGACTTAGCACAAGAAAGAGCCCTGAGTACCTTGCCTGGAGCAGAAGCTCAGAAGAATGAAGAATGAAGAATCTGTGCCTCCAGCCTCTGTGCATTTCACCACACCCAGCCCCACCCAGCCGGGCCCTGACCGCCCACTCCCTGGTGGGAGACTTGGTGCAACTGGCCTTCAGTTGTGGCTCCAGAGAGCCATCAGCGCCAGACAGCGTGGCTTCAGCTCTGCCTCCTCGACTCTGACGCAGGGCCTCAGATCTGCTCCGGTAAGTGCTGGCTGGACCCTCCTCTGTGGAGTCGGGGCACTGGAGGCCTCCTGCTTTTCTGTGAGAGCAGAGTGGGCAGCTGGGCCTGAGCTCGGGTGGAGGGGCGCACTTCAGATAAAGGTTGTTTAGGATTCGTGTTCAAACCTACTAAGGGTTCAATGTACCAGGGCTTGTGGCTGATTTCAGTCTCGTAGATGGGGTGATTTAGATATAAAACTGGGGCTTTGCTGCACCCAGCAACTTTGTGTGGCTGGATCCATTATTAGCATTAAAAAAAAAATGGTGGACCTGAAATCTATAATAGATAGTGTTACCACAGTTAAGAAAAAAAAAAAAAGACTCCACCCCGGCAAGATTTAAGGGAGTTCTATAAAAAGGCATTAAGAATAATTCACTCCCAGCTTTCCACTTCAGACTGAACCTCGCCTGGGTACCTAGAAGGCAGTCTCTGCCTTCCACACCAGGAAGTTGTAACAACAATCTCCATAAAAGGGGAGGCTCCGGGTTCCCTGCCCAGGTAAGGAGAGGTGGAACTGAGCGCCAGGTGAAGACAGGAGACTGGAAGGACACACAGGAGGAGAGACGCCAGGAGCAGACAGACTTGCCTCAGGGCTTTGGACTGGGGATGTGGAAGGACAGGTGAAGTCCAGACCTGTAGAGACACTTGAGAGATGTGGGAGAGAGACTGGAGGGGCTGACAATGGCAGCTTTTGTCTTGAGATGGACTCTAAGTTTGCTCCTTCCGTGTCAGACTTGCCTGACCCCTTCTGCCCCTTTGCTGGGAATCCCCACCAGAAGGCGCCTTGAACTGATAGCAAGGTTTTGGGCCACGGGGATCCTGCTTTGGGCCAGCCCTGTCTGGCTGGGCATTCACTCAGCAGGGGGTGCGGAAACTGTGGGTGCTTCTTTCTATCCTTTCTCTTCTGCCCTCTGCAGTCATTCTGTTAAAGGTCTTTGACACTGAGAGTATGCTTTGTCTTTACGCGGTGGGTGGCTGAACCCATGGAGAGCATGCAAGTTTGGGGGCCCTGGGGTGCACTGCAGTCTGGTCAGTAACAGCCTCAGTGGAAATGGATTCACTGAGCAATGATTAGAGTTTGCAAGTTCTCATTAAATAATCTTTTTGTTTCTTTTTCATAAAAATTAACATAAAATTTACCATTTTAATGATTTTTCAAATGTGCCATCAGTCAAGTTAAGTTTATGGACTTGTTAGCACATCTCCAGAACTCATTCATTTGCAAAACTCTCCATGAGGTGCTTTTTCCCATCTCCCCCAACCCTGGCTAATTCCTTCCGCTTCTGCCTTTGTGACTGGTCACTGGAGTCTTTCTCCAGGAGCAGTCAGGGCACTCTGGTCCTCGGTGAGGGCTAACTTCACGAGCCGCTGTGTCCAGGGTTCAGCCGGGTCGGAGCCGCCTGGGGAACGCCTTCTGAAGACACGCAGAGCCTGCCAGCGGCTCCTTCCTGGGGAGCGGGTCGTGGCCCCCTCGGCTGTGGGGAACAGGGCCTGTGGCACCCCGCGGACAGGCCCCTTGGGGCCCCTCTTTAGCTCCTTGGGGTCGTCCCCACAGTTGTCTCCGAGGATGAGTAGGTAGGAGCCATCACATTTCCCACGGCAGCCGCGCCGTTTACAATTCACTGTCCTGCTAAGGGCCACGGGACTCGGGCAGCGTCTTAACACAACAGAGAGGCCCAGGGAGTAAACGTGCGTTTGCAGATGGTGTCGGGGGAGCAGTTCGCTGCCTCTTGAACACCTGCTCTTTTCTTTAATTAACTGGTTAATTTTTTCCTTGCTGGGCGCCTCGGGGCTCTGGCCTGCCTGCCGGTCTTGGCGTTTTCTTGAACTTCTGTTTGGTTTGGACCCTTGCTCTCCACCCAAATGCTAACCTTGCTCACTGGGGCTATGGCTCACTGGGGCTGAAGCCCCCCCAGAATAGCTTGTGTTGTTCTCAGCCTTGTCCACAGAGAGGTGTGATGAGGAGACACCCTGTACCCCAAGGAGTAAGACACAAATGGAATAAGCCTGGGGATTTGGCTTTAAGAATCAGCATTCTTAAGCTTGCCTGCCTGTGGACACTTTGCAGGTGTCTCTCTCCTTTCCCTGATACTCCTGTCCTCTGGAATGTGAAATAGCAAATCAATAAAAATTAGCATTTGTGTTCACGCACCTCAGCGAAGCAGCTGCCAGTGCAGAAACGAACTTGAAGCTTTAGATCAGTTCTTTTCAAGCGACCCTTGCAGTAAGTTTGAGACACTGAGCATCTGCTTTGGAAGGAACCTCGCCTGGGTGCTGGAGAGCTGCCCCCGCGTCCCACCACAGCTCCCCGGACTCTGGCTTCGCAGCTCTGTCCCCCGGAGAGGACAGGCATCTTGGTGACTTACTCATTTTCTCAGCAGATCTTAGATTGTTCAAGCCCATGAGATGCTGTGTCAGACTCTTCACCAGTTTGGCCAGAAGCTGGTCCGCAGGCGGCCCCTGGAGCCGAGAGAGGGCCCCGAGAGTCGCTTGGCCCGCTGCCTGAGCACCCTGGACCTGGTGGCCCTGGGTGTGGGCAGCACCCTGGGGGCAGGGGTGTACATCCTGGCCGGCGAGGTGGCCAGGGAGAAGGCGGGCCCCGCCATCGTCCTCTGCTTCTTGCTGGCCGCCCTGTCTTCGGCGCTGTCCGGGCTCTGCTACGCGGAGTTCGGGGCCCGGGTGCCGTGCTCCGGCTCTGCGTACCTGTACAGCTACGTGACGGTGGGGCAGCTGTGCGCCTTCATCACCGGCTGGAACCTCATTCTCTCCTATGTCATCGGTGAGATGGTGAAACAAAGGGGGAGGCGGGGGGCTCCACAAGGCCAGGGACCTGGGAGGGGGCTGGGCAGCCGCAGTGGCTCGCCCCGTCCCGAGCTCGGGTTGCCGGCCTTGCGAGGGCTGTGGGTGATCACAGGAAACACCGGCTCCTGCTGCTCACCCCGTCCTGCCTTTCTCCTGTGACTGGAGCAAGAATGAGGAAGAAGGGAACTGCGGGCTGTGGGGACGAGTCTGTGGGTGAAGAGGGGGCATGTTTTGCAAGACTTATCGCGACAATTCGCTGAAGCCTTTGCTCAGTGTCACCACTGTGATACTCCCCCACTATCTGATTTACTGTTTCATTGTTGGGGCCCTAGGGGTTAGGTCTCAGCGGTCACCACAGGGCCTGAGTTAAATCCCTGGCCAGGGAATGACCTACACCGCACGGCATCCCCATCTCCCTGCTGCCGCTCTCAGCAGTGGATTTCAGTAAATCCTCCTATTCCGTCCCCCCTCGGTGTCTAGTGCATCCTCTCACTGCCCCTGCACCTCTGGTCTGCACCCCAGCTCTTGTATACATACATAAATAAAATAAATCTTTAAAAATAAAATAAGATGAAATTTCAATGTCTTTAAACTCCCACCCTACTACGGGACTGCTGCACAGTTGCATAACAGGTATCACCTGTGCTTACCTGTCTTGCGAATCATCTGCAAGCTGTTTTCCCAACTCAGGCCGGAACAACCCCGGCCCGGCGTCCCACCTGCTCTCCCTAGCGTGCAGGGGCGCCCACCTCTTCCCAGTAACGGACACCCCTTCCCGCCCGCAGGTGCGGCCAGTGTGGCCAGGGCCTGGAGCGCCACCTTTGACCACCTGATCGGAAACCACATCTCCAGGGCCCTGGAGGGAAGCCTCTCTCTGCACTTACCCCACCCCCTGGCCAAGTACCCAGACTTTTTTGCCCTGGGCCTGGTGCTGCTGCTCACTGGTGAGGCGGGGGCTGGGCTGGGGGCTTGGGGTGTGCGGGACGAGGGCGGGAGCGGCTTGGAGGTGGCCACCATGGGTGGGAGACCGGAGAAGGGGTCTGAGCTGGGACAGCGGGGTAGACCAGACGGTCGCGTGTCGCACTGGGCTGGATGCTGCTGTGCGTGCAGCAGAGGGATACAGACTGGCCACTGTTGGACACTTTCATTTTCCTCTTTTCTATCATTGTAGGATGTTGAGCTTCATCGCTGGCCTCTACTCAATAGATGTCAGAGGCACCCACTCCCCAAATAGTGTCCATCAGAAAGTCTCCTCTTGCGGGACAAACCATGCAGCTGAGAGCCACTGATTACAGTGACAAGTGTCTTCCTCTGGACGGAGGCCAAAGAAAGGCTTTTTGATTTAATTAAAATTCACCGAATGTGAACCGCTTAGTCATTTCGTGACTTTGACTCTATCTTAATTAAAGCATCCTGACATTCAAGGTGAAAGCGCACCATGTGCTGATTTACACATGCATGTATTGATGTATTGTGCTACCGTGAAAACTACCAAGTACAAAATGTTATACTACGTAAGCATGTACACGTCAGTGTAATAAAACATGAGAAACTCACCAGCCCAGGGGCTACGTCTCAGTGCTATCACTGTTGCTTTGTCCTGAGTTAGATCCCAGCCAGAGAGTGGCCCCCAGGGCACGGCAGACCTCTCCTATCTCCCCACTGCTCCCTCAGTAGTGGGTTTAGGGGATTCGCTTGTTCTGCTCCCTGCTCTGTGTCTGCTCTGTCTCCCTCAACCCCACCCCCTGCCCCCAAACTGGCCTATACCCCAGGTCTTAAATGAATGAGTGAGTGAATACATAAATAAATCTTAAAAAAAAAAGCTGACCAGGAACACTTAGCACATGGCCACGACTACATCTAGTTTCCGTAGCTTCTTCTTTGCCCAGAGGAATCTGCTTGCGGGACAGCCCTGCTCCACCCTTGTTTCCCAGAGGGTTGATTTCACACATTTTACCTTCCGTCTCCCACGCAGGAATACTGGTCCTGGGGGGCAGAGAATCCGCTCTGGTCACCAAAATCTTCACGGGGCTGAACCTCGTGGTTCTGGGCTTCGTCGTCACCTCCGGCTGCATGAAGGGGCAGCTGCACCACTGGCGGCTCACAGAGCAGGACTACAGCGCAGCCCGCGAGCGCAACGGCACCTCCAGGTCAGCGGCCTCTGGGCGCTGGTGGCCGTGGGTGCGGCCTGGGGTGCGGTGGGGAGCAGGTGGGGGAGCCCGGGCTGGGGGGCTCAGGGTGCGCCCATGAGAGGGCTGAGCCCCTCCCGCGTGCTTCCTCCCCACCACAGCCTGGGCCCGCTGGGCTCCGGGGGGTTTATTCCTTTTGGCTTTGACGGGGTTCTCCGAGGAGCGGCCACCTGTTTCTACGCCTTTGTCGGGTTCGACTGCATCGCCACGACAGGTAACAGTCACTCCGTGTCACCTCGGGCTTTGGGCGCCCGGCAGTGGCCGCAGGCTGGACGGTCGCCTGCTGTGGGGGCGGGAGGCAGGCGTCGTGCTAATGTTTCCTCTGCGGCCCCGCAGGAGAAGAGGCTCGAAACCCTCAGCGGTCCATCCCCCTGAGCATCGGCGTCTCTCTCTTCATCTGCTTTTTGGCGTATTTTGGGGTCTCGGCGGCACTCACTCTGATGGTGCCCTACTACGAGATTCAGCCTGCCAGCCCGCTGCCCCAGGCCTTCCTCAGGATCGGGTGGGGCCCTGCCAGGTTCGCGGTGGCTGCCGGCACGCTCTGTGCGCTCTCGTCCAGGTCAGTGTCCTCGGGCCCTTGGGCGGCGAGGTGAGAGGGAGACCGGGGGTCCCCGGGAGGCGCCCTGGCTGCACCCCACGTCCTCACACACTCCCCCGTCTCCTCTAGCCTCCTGGGCTCCATGTTCCCTATGCCTCGGGTGATCTACGCGATGGCGGAAGATGGGCTGGTCTTCCGGGGCCTTGCCCGCGTCCACGAGCGCACGCGCACGCCGGTTGCGGCCACCATCGCCTCGGGAGTTCTCGCGGGTAAGCAAGCCAGAGCCCGCTGCTACTGGTCAGTGCCCTGGGCCGAATGGCCGGTCATCCTCACCTTCCCGCCGCTGTTTCAGCGCTCATGGCGTTCTTCTTCGAGCTCACCGACCTTGTGGATCTCATGTCAATCGGGACCCTGCTGGCTTACTCCCTGGTGGCCTTTTCTGTTCTCGTGCTCAGGTGAGACTGCGCACACCTTGCTTCCCGGTGGGTTGGGCCCATGGGCACTGACTGGGCTAATTCTCTTCTCCTAAGTGGTGCAGCTGTGCCAGGGTAGAAAAAAGGTAGATTTGCCTGTCTAATGTCAGGTCAGTGCGGCTGGTTTTTTTTTTTGAGATTTATGCATAGGAGAACTGGGGTATAGATCAGAGGTTTAGGGGACTCACCGGCAACAGAGTGGGGAGCAGAACAGGTGAACTGACTGAAATCCACTGCTGAGTCCCACAGCAGGCGAGACAGGAGAAGTCCTCTGTGTTATCTGGGTCCCTCCCTGGCCAGGGATCAAACTCAGGCCGTGGAGGTGACAGTGCTGAGACTTAACCAGGGAAGCCCACTGGGGCTGGTTTTAATCTTGCCTTAACACCTCTAATGCAGATACCAACCAGGCCAAAAGGAGAATGAGAAAGTGGAGGTGGAAATGACCCACAGGAAACCTGAAGGTGAGGGACAGGCTTTGGAATCGGCGCCTGAGGCTGGACCCTCCCAGGCCCTGCAGAGTCTCTGTAAGCCTGTGAGCGCCGCGCCCACGCCCAGGTCTGGCCAGATCGTCTATGGATGCGCCTTACTGCTTGGTGAGTGTGGGATCTCTCTCTGGGCTTTTCTGAAACTGACTGGACGGGGTGGGAGTGGGTGACTGGCAGCTGAGGAAGAGTCTTGGTGATCTGGGCGTCCTTAGCGTCACCGGCCGTTTGGGGTAGGACCCGAGCCGAGACTTGACACAGGGCTTCTGGATTTGGACGTGTTCTCCACCTTGACCCTTTCAGCGCTCCTGCTGGTAACCTTGTGCCTGATACTGTCCCAGCTGTCCAGTTACCTGTCCTCTGGAGAGCCAGCGACGATAGCAGTGACCGGGCTGCTGCTGGTGCTCATTTTCGGGATCACCGTCATCATTTGGAGACAGCCCCAGGACCCCACTCCTCTTTATTTCAAGGTAGGTCACCTTCTGTCCCCAGCTGTCCGCTCGGGTGAGAGGGCTCTCCTGCCTTGAGGACTAAACGTTCTTTGCTGCACCAGGTGAGAAAAGATCCTTGGTCAAGTCGATGGGTCCTTCCTTGATCCACCTGCAGTTACTAGCTCTCCTTCCAGTTCTTACCCCGAGGCCCTCATGGGATACCTAGTATGAGTGGGCAGAATTGGGGTCCCTCTTTCCCCCAGGGAGGACATCTTCCACTGACATGTTGTTGCACCGACTTCCTCCCCAGGTGCCTGCTTTGCCTGTCATCCCACTGATGAGCATCTTCGTGAATGCTTACCTGGTGATGCAGATGACGGCTGGGACCTGGGCCCAATATGGCGTCTGGATGGTGATTGGTAAGTGACTTTTGAGTGATAGAACTCAACACTGTTCCATCACTGCAACCATTCCTCAAAATGCACCAACAGCCTAAATGAGAGCCCCTGGTCTTTATTAGTTTGTAGAGGGCCCCGTGTTCCAATTCTTGGTCTTATTTCCCTGTAGGGTTTGCCATATACTTTGGATATGGGATCCGCCACAGCTTAGAGAACAAGAATGCTCCACAACGACCCGAGTCCGACTCACAAACTCTTGACAGAGACACCCTCAAGCCAGAATAGCCTAAGCAGAGGCCGGTGTTTGGGGAAGGCCTCCATGTTCTGGAGGAATCTTCTGGTTCGAGGTGGCGTTTGAGCCTCTGCAGAGTGTAAGGTGGGACACAGAGCTCTGTCTTTATTTCCAGTGAATGAAGTGGTTTGAATGTTGTATGGTTTTTGAGGAAGCTTTTAAAGTCATAGGGCCTCCCTGGTGGCGTAGGGGCTAACGTCTCAGTGTAGGAAGCTCTCACCAGCTACAGTGTCATGAGCTTGGCCTGGCCGGGGAGTGACCCACATGGCATGGCAGGCCTCTCCTGTCCCCTGCTGCGCCCCTCAGCAGTGTTTTTCAGTAGATCTGCCTGTTCTGCTCCCTACTCTGTCTCCGATGAATCTTCTTACCCTTCCCTCTGACCTGCACCCCAATATGTATGTGCAAGTAAATTAAATATATCTTAATAAATAAAAATAATATAATAAAGGAAAGGACATACTAAAGCGTGCAGCAAGGTGAATTTTACAAGAAACTACAAGAGTCTAAGCCGCCCCCAAATGAACAAATAAATATTATCTGTGCATGAGAAGTGTGTTTGTGTGCTACTGCTGAGGAAACACCAATTTGTCAGAGGGATGGAGGTGATTCAGCGGAGGCTTCACATTGTTGAGGTCGTTGCTATTGCCAGGAAGGAAAAAACTGTTTTCTCTACCTCTTAGGCTTTAAAACATACAGACCAGACTTATTAGGACAGATCATGAGCGATCAGTTGCTCCCAACATTTCTCCTCGTTTTAAATACAACCGCTAGAAGACTCAAAACCCAGCGAGGGTTCTTTGGCTGTTCATGCTGTGTGTAGGGTTGGATTTGGTCAATGGAATACTGGAGCTGGGCGAAGGTGAGAGAGCTAGCTGCGTGTGTGGCTGGGGGCGGAGGGAGGCAGAGGAGGCATGGCTGACCCAGGCCTGTGCTCCCGTGAGCCTCACAGCACTGGACGAAAGGCTCATGGCACCCTCCTTCCCCTCCTGCATGAGGAATCTGCTCTAAATGACATCAGCCAGGTCTGCTGCCCGGTCAGGTTCTGGCGTAGTCTGTTCACACAGGGTAAGACACGCCTGGGCTCAGGAGGAGGAGGGCCGGCACTGTGATGGGGTGTCTGACTCCTCGGGCCCCCAACTCCACACCCAGGCATGGCTGTGGGCTGTAATTGGAAGAGCAGAGCTGGCTCTACGCACCCTTTCCCCACTCCAGCTGAGGCTCTGACACAGATTCAAGAAACCTGAAACTAAAGATTCAGGGCCACCTGCTGGAGCAGGACATTGAGTAACTCAATGTACGGACACGGAAATACAATTAAATGATTAAAAATCCCAGCAACACGGAGTTGAAGGAAAACAAAGATGGACCGCAGGCTATCAAACATACAGACAGAAAGGTGTGGAAAGGTCAGATAGTTGTGAAGATACTCTACAGATTGGGAGACAGTTCAGAAGGTAGCTCAGTGGCCTCTGGAAGGAAATTAAGGGCCAGAAGAATTCCAGTGAAGACGGTGAGTGTGAAACAATGAAAACCGGACCCTCCCTGGTGGCGCAGCAGGTTAAAGCGCAGCACTAAGAAGCTAAAGCCACTGCAGCATGAGTTCGATCCCCACCCTGGAGGTGACCCACAGGGTGCCACAGGCCTCTCCCGCCCGCTGCTCCCCTCAGCAGAACTTCATCAGTCAGCCTGTTCTGCTCCCCACTCTGCCTCTGGTGGATCCTCTCACTGCCCCTGCACCTCCAGCCTGTCCCCCAGTTCTGTGTACATAAATAAACAATCTTTTAAAAAAAATAGCTGAGTAAACAAAAGTATGTAAAATAACAGCGGTGAACTTCCCACACCAAGGGATAGAAGTATGCATGCAATAGAACACGTAATGGAGCAGAAAATGCAGATGGAGAGAGAGCGGAATGACGAGATCATAAAGGGTAGAAATTGCTGATCCCAACTGTACCTTGCAGAATTATCAAATACAGAGAAATAAAGGCTTTCCCAGATCAAATAAATGAAAAATAACCAGAAAGAGATTCCACTGCTTGGATTACTTTACAAGAAATCATGATACATGGAACATTCTACATGGGCAGAAAAAACAGACGTACCCAGAGCCTTGAGTTAGTTGACAATCGGAAGGCAGAGTGCAATGGTTGCAACTATATTAACCATAAGGAATAAAAGAGTCAGTTACAACAAAAGTTACAGAAAAGAATTACAACCATCACCATCACTTGCAGTAGGAAGGGGTGAGGTTCCCGCCCGCGCTGCGTGAAGTGGAGCCGGTGAAAACCAGGCCTTAGCCCAGGAGCGTGGCTCCCTGCTGAGGGCCGGTGCTGAGTCACGCAGGCTAATTCCTGCCCTAGTAAATAAGCGAGCACAAGAGACGACGGCACTCTAACCCCGTTCAGGCAAGGAAAAACAGTGCCGCAGGTGGCCGGAGACCAGACAGACTCCAGTTTCCTGTGCTCCTTGGGTGCTGGGTGGCCGACCACGCAGGGGACGCTGAGTGCGTGTCCGGAGCCAGAGGAGCTTATACGGTGTTGGTCCTATACCGGGGACAACTTTATTTAAGTTTTGTATTTGTGCATACAAGACTGGGGTGCAGGCCAGAGGTGAGGGGTGAGAGGATTCAGGAGAGACAGAGTGGGGAGCAGAACAGGCGGATCAGCAAAGTGCACTGCTGAGGGGAGCAGCGGGGAGACAGGAGAGGTCTGCCGCGCCCTGTGGGTCACCTCCGGGGCTGGCAGTGTGGCGCCCTAACTTTGTGCCACCAGGGAGGGCCCGGGAACAGCTCTTAAAGTGGAGGTGTTTGCGCAAGGCCTGGCAGGATGGGAATGTGCTGGCCAATTCCACTTACTAAGGTATCAGGCGACCACGTGGGTGTTCCAAGCACTAGACAGTTTAATTTTCCCCTCTGCAGCGGAGGCTGTCAGGGTGGTGACCAGAAAACGGGGTCCTGGGAACTGCTTGAGGCTGCAGACCCCGGCCGGATGGCAGCGGCTGGATCCTGACCTTTGTGGCCCCACAGACAGCCCGAGGCCTCCCATATTCTCACCCCACAGTTTGCAGCCTCCACTGCAGCCCTGCATCTCCCTGGACGTGTAGCAGGGGCAGGTCTTTGCAAACGCCGCGGGGTTCTGCGGTCTTTAGCTCCCTTTAGTACCCTTTTCTAGAAACAAAATGAAGGGGAGCGACTCCGATCCTGTGCACTGAGACGGGGCACCGGGGGCCTTGGTTCTGGATCCTGAGGCCCAAGCACGCTGAGCCCAGCCCACAGGGCCACGTGTCTGGCCATGGGCCAGGCCCACTGAGGGGCAGGGCCAGGGCCGGGGGACCCCGCCCCGCGGCGCTCTCTCGGGGCTGGTGTGCGGGGCTCAGGGCATCTTGGGGAGAGTGGGGGCCTGCGAGCCTCGAGCCTCGGAGCTGTGCCTCTGGCCAGAGGCCCCGTGTCTCCCGCTCCTCCCACACCCACGGAGCTGAGCGGCTCTGGGGAGGCCTGGCCGGGAGCAGGGGGCCTCCCTGCCCCTGCCGGTCTGATCCTGCAGACCGAGCACTTTGCAAGGGGCGCGCTGCTCCCCGTCTTTTCCCTCCCCGCCCCCACCCGCGCACGGTCCGCGGCCGCTGGCCTCGCGGGGTTGACCTCACGCTCCGGGAGAGGGAGGGGAGGCCTCGACCCTCCGGGACTACGGAGGAAGATGCAGCGGCCGAGCGTGCCCAGGCGGGTGCTCGGGCCAGTCCAGGGGCCCCAGCAGCCCAGGTGAGAGGATCCAACGCGGCCCAGCTAATCCGGCAACGCCCACCCAGACAGACCCCACCCACCGGGCGCACCCTGCGGGCACCCACCCACCCGGGATAAGGGTGCGCGTTTGCCGCGCTCCGGCTCCACTCTGCTCTCAGTCAGCTCCTGCCCCAGCTCAGTCTCCGACTCCCTCGGACGAGGCGGCCTGTGACCTGCCCCTGCAGCCCAGTAAGTGTTGGGGGACCCCCCCACCCCGCAGATGGCAAGGCCCGCCCATCTCCGCTGGAGCCTGGGGTGCGCGGGCGCAGGGGTGCAGCCGGCTAGGGACGCGGGTGCACAGGCCACCCTGAGGGTCCGCTGGGGGTGCGGTGTGTGAGCCAGGCGCGGGTGCCAAGGCTCGGAGGAAGATCAGGAATTTTAAGTCTTGTTTCTGAATCAAGTGAAGCACTGCCGGTTGTACTTACAGACCTTGTGGTGAGGGCTCAGACTTCATTCTCCTAGACGGGGTGATTTATCCATAAGACTTGGCGCTTGCTGCACCCGGCAACTGTGTCTAGCTGGTTCTGTCATCATGGGCTCATTTCTTTTTAAAGATGTATGTATTTCTGCATACAAGAACTGGGGTACGAACCAGCGGTGTGTGGGGTGTGAGAGGATTCTCCAGAGACAGGGTGCGTAGTAGATAGTCTGAGACACAATGCTGAGGGGAGCAGTGGGGAGACGGGAGAGGTCTGTGGGGCCCCGGGGTCAGCTCCTTGCTGGGACAGAACGTGCCCACAGGGGCTGCGGGAGTGCTGCGCTTTTACCCCACTGCACCACCAGGGGGAGCCGTCGTGGGCTCACTAAAAAAAAAAGTGGTAAAATAGATCTAATGTAAAATTTACTAATCTAACCAATTTCAGCTGTGTGGCTGAGTATATTTATGCTGTTTTCAAGCAGCCTCCAGCGCTCTGGTCACTGCACCACTGTCTCCACTGACTGGAGCCTCCCATTCTCCTCGCCGGCTCTACACTGTCGTGGGTCTGTGACCCCGGGCACTGGAGTCTTTCTCCAGGAGCAGTCAGGGCACTCTGGTCCTCGGTGAGGGCTAACTTCACGAGCCGCTGTGTCCAGGGTTCAGCCGGGTCGGAGCCGCCTGGGGAACGCCTTCTGAAGACACGCAGAGCCTGCCAGCGGCTCCTTCCTGGGGAGCGGGTCGTGGCCCTCTCGGCTGTGGGGAACAGGGCCTGTGGCACCCCGCGGACAGGCCCCTTGGGGCCCCTCTTTAGCTCCTTGGGGTCGTCCCCACAGTTGTCTCCGAGGATGAGTAGGTAGGAGCCATCACATTTCCCACGGCAGCCGCGCCGTTTACAATTCACTGTCCTGCTAAGGGCCACGGGGCTCGAGCAGCGTCTTAACACAACAGAGAGGCCCAGGGAGTAAACGTGCGTTTGCAGATGGTGTCGGGGGGTCACTGTGCCTGCTTTCGCGCAGTGAGGGGTGGAGATTTGGCCATAGATTGCTGGCTCGTGAGCAGTGGTTCGTCACCCAAAGTTACCCTTATTGGAGCTGAGGCCCCACAGGATACCTGTGCTCGGCCTTGACTGCAGAGAGGTGTGGTGAAGGCACCCTGTGCCCCAAGGAGCAAGGCACAGATGATGTGGCAACCAACTGAGCAGCTTCCGAGTGCCAGCCATGTACTCTTACAAGTAACCCACAGCAACTCTGAAACACCTTATCTGTGTTTCAAGAATCCTCCCGGGCTCTGGAGAGTATCCGCGACGCCACTGCTGCACGGACCATCCCCTGGGGAGCACAGGTAGGTGCACAGGCACCTTGGTGACTCTTGGGTCTCCTTTTTTCTCTTTCTCAGCAGATCTTAGATTGTTCAAGTCCATGAGATGCTGTGTCAGACTCTTCACCAGTTTGGCCAGAAGCTGGTCCGCAGGCGGCCCCTGGAGCCGAGAGAGGGCCCCGAGAGTCGCTTGGCCCGCTGCCTGAGCACCCTGGACCTGGTGGCCCTGGGTGTGGGCAGCACCCTGGGGGCAGGGGTGTACATCCTGGCCGGCGAGGTGGCCAGGGAGAAGGCGGGCCCCGCCATCGTCCTCTGCTTCTTGCTGGCCGCCCTGTCTTCGGCGCTGTCCGGGCTCTGCTACGCGGAGTTCGGGGCCCGGGTGCCGTGCTCCGGCTCTGCGTACCTGTACAGCTACGTGACGGTGGGGCAGCTGTGCGCCTTCATCACCGGCTGGAACCTCATTGTCTCCTATGGCATCAGTGAGTTGTGGGGCTGGGGAAGTGGGGAGACACCAGGGAGTAAGGCCAGGAAACTGGGAGGGGGCAGGGCAGACTCAGCGGCCCCCTCTTCCCATCCCGAGCTCGGGTTGCCGGCCTCGCGAGGGCTGTGGGCCTTCACAGGAAACACCGGCTCCTGCTGCTCAACCCGTCCTGCCTTTCTCCTGTGACTGGAGCATGAATGAGGAAGAAGAGGGGACTGTGGGCTGTGGGGACGTCTTTGTGGGTGTGGGGGTGAAGTGTTAGGAGCCCCATTCCCACATGCCACTGAACTCTTCTCTCAGCTCTGCCCTGGTGAGAATCCCTGAGCCGCTTGCCTGAAGTTCCACCTCTCCCCGCTGCCCACTCTGTTGTGCCTGTTTTCCTCTCCTGAGTGAATCATTTTGCTTTTTTAAAAATTGCGATAGATCACTCTACCTGTTGACTCTTCTCTCCCTACCCCATGAAAAGATTCTCTTCAAGGTTAGGTATTTTGTTTTCCCCCCAAATATATCCAAGTTGCATGCTTGTCAAGGACGCCCCTTCCCGCCTGCAGGTGCGGCCAGTGTGGCCAGGGCCTGGAGCGCCACCTTTGACCACCTGATCGGAAACCACATCTCCAGGGCCCTGGAGGGAAGCCTCTCTCTGCACTTACCCCACCCCCTGGCCAAGTACCCAGACTTTTTTGCCCTGGGCCTGGTGCTGCTGCTCACTGGTGAGGCGGGGGCTGGGCTGGGGGCTTGGGGTGTGCGG
>NW_004567142.1:6385672-6386330 GCF_000260355.1 Condylura cristata | reverse complement strand
ACGAGGGCGGGAGCGGCTTGGAGGTGGCCACCATGGGTGGGAGACCGGAGAAGGGGTCTGAGCTGGGACAGCAGGGTAGACCAGATGGTCGTGTGTTCGCACTGGTGGCTCTGGTCATGTCCTGGGCTGGATGCTGCTGTGGAGGAAGCTGCTGTGCCCTAAGGGTTTTCTGATGGTAGGACGTTGGGTGGTGTCCCTGACCTCTACCACAAGATGCAGCTACACCCACCCGTAGAGACAGCCAGGCTGTTTCTAGTCAGACCCAGAGGTCACGTGGGAGGCAAAGTTGCCTCTGGTGAGAAACAATGAGTTAGAATGACAAGCTCTTCTGCACTGAGACCGAAGATGCTCTTAATGGGGTGAATAGTCACATAATTCTAACCATGTTCTCCCAGCTTTACTGAGGTAAAATTGACCTTTTGTGTGGCGAGAATTGTAGGTGTACAGAGCGATTCCTTGATATACACATAAGGCAATTTAGGGCAATAAGGACATTCACATTGTTGTGTAAACTTCACCTCCAGCTGGATCCAGAACATTCTGATAAACTCAGAAGCGAACCCTGCACTCATCAACATTCACTGTTCATTTCACTTCCCCTGGCAACCACAGGTCTGCTACTTTGTGGATTTAGCCGATGTTGGAGGCTTTTCCTTCC
>NW_004567142.1:6380919-6383122 GCF_000260355.1 Condylura cristata | reverse complement strand
TTGTAAAAGAGGCCTCTGGAGAGACATTAACCGACACTGTTTCAATGAAGATACCTGTGCCTAAAACGGTCTCACATGCCATAACCTGCCTCTCATTTCTTATTTCCCTGATTAGGATTTGCCATATACTTTGGATATGGTGTTCAACACAGTTTGGAGAAGAAAAGTGATCAACAGCTACCAGTCTCCATTTCCAAAGCTTTTGACAAATACATTCCCAGTGAGGAATTCCCTTAGCAAGAGGAGTATATGCTATGCTGGTTACCTCTTACCTGGAGGTACCTCCTGGCTGAAGAGTTTATAAACTTGGTGTGGGGTGTGTGGTGGGATTTATAATGAACCCTGTATTTATTTATTTTCAGTGGATAATATGCCTTGTCCGCTGTAGTTTTAAAATAAACCTTTAAAAGCACAAAATACATACAAAATAATGTGTGTACATATATAATTCCCTGGTGCGCAGGGGGTTAAGTCTCAGCACTATGAAGCTGCAGGCTGCCACTGAGGTCATCCTTGGCCAGGGGAGGTCATCCTAGGCTAGGGAGCTGACCCAAAGGACACAGCAGACACTGCTCAACAGTGGATTTCAGTGGCTCTCCCTGTTTTGCTCCCTACTTAGTCTGGTGAATCTCCTCGACCTTCCCCTGCACCTGTTGCCTGTATCACAGTTCTTGTATCCATAAATAAATCTTGAAAAAAAAAACAAAACAAGAAATAGGCAGGCCTGCCCTGGTGGCACAGCGGGTTAAAGCACTGCACTAAGAAGCTAAAGCCACTTCAGCACAAGTTCAATCCCTGCCCCGGAGGTGACCACAGGGCACGGCAGACCTCTCCTGACCCACCTGCTGCTCCCCTCAGCAGTGGACTTCGTCGATCTGCCTGTTCTACTTCCACTCTGTCTCTGGTGAATCCTCTCACTGCCCCTGCACCTCTGGCCTATACCTCAGTCTGTATGCATAAATAAAAAATAAATCTTAAAAAAAAAAAAAAAGAAATAGGCAGCTTCAACCTCTGTGTTCACGGGAATTAGCATCTCACAATGTAAACAATGATTAAAGTTCCAGGAGCTAGTTTCTGCTGCAGACCTTAGCCCAAGAGTGGCATCTTAAATGTTTGACCTTGGTGGCCACCTTCCCCAATTCTACTCAACCCCCTCACACACACCCACACACAAGCTGGTTTTCCCACCCTCTTCCCATTCAAAGAAGTCTGGAGGGTGGCCCCTGAAGAAGTGTCTTCTCATGAAGAACATCGCACCACCATGACCACTGGTCCTGAGATCCGACTTGAATTCATCTTGAATGTCGTGTTCTGCCGACGGGGATCCCTCATTCAACACCGGATGAACCTCGTGGCCTCCCTTCCCAAATGGCTGGCGTCTCACAGGCTGGGAAAGGGAGCCAGGGTGGCCCACTCGATGGGTCTCATTCAATGGCTGTTTTACAATACAGAAAGCTTTCTGGGCGAGCGCCACCTTTGCCTCGCGGGGGCTGGGTTTTCTCCCACGAATGACATGATTATCCATAGTATTCCAAAGTGCAGAAAGGGAGGAGAGGTAGAAGCCTGGGGCTCTCGCCTCTTGCACGAACAAAGGCCACGAGCCCCATCCTTGCCGGCCACTACCCTGGGTGCAGGTTTAACCATCTCCAAATTCGCCAGGGACCCCGCCACGTGTGCTCCCCGCCCCACCAACACGTCAGGCCTTCAGATATCAAAACTCATCACCGAAAGCATCAAACGTCCTCTGGTGACCAAGAGCCGGCGCAGTGGCTTGTGGGAAATGTAGTCGGCGTTGCCACGGGCGTTCCCGCAGGGGCTTCTGGGAAGGCGGCTTCCGGCTTCCGGGTTCCTTGTTTGCGGCCCGGCCGGCCGCTAACGGCTGGGCCTGTGTCCGGAGCCGGCGTCCCAGCCTCGCGGCCCCGCCCGGCGGGGTCGGTGCCCTGCGGGGACGGCGAGGGCACAGCCCGGGGCACTCAGACGCGAGGAGGGGCGGGAAGGCGGGTGAGGAAGCGAAGGTGGAGCCGCGCCCCGGGCGTCACAGGCAGTTTGGGAGCCGACGGCCGGCCGGTGGCCTCGGCGCTGGTGCCGGTGCAGGAGTGAGCCCTGGACCGGGCGCGTGAGGGAGCTGTGAGGGACACGGGCCAGCCCAAGCGAAGGGCCGCGGCGCGCGCCGTTGAATTCAGCCGCGAGTAGGGACGTGCCG
>NW_004567142.1:6375863-6380566 GCF_000260355.1 Condylura cristata | reverse complement strand
GTGGGGCCTCCCGCGCCTGGGGCGGTTGTGCAGAAAGTCACACGAGACCCAGTTGTCAGGGCCTGAGCTTTGTAAGGGCATTCGGGCGCTGGGCGGCGGCCTGTGCTGGGTGATCTCCTCCCTGAGGGCGACCCGGACTCTGGCTCACACTTCCGGGCAGAGACAAGGGTCAGCAGGAAGGGTCGCTGGCGTTGCCTGGTCAGTTAGTTGTGGGTGCTTCTGCCCAGAGTCAGCTAGGCCGGTTGCTAGTTAGGGGTTAGTTAGGGGAAGGGAATACTCCCTCAGAGGTTTCTTGAGGGTGCGGTCTAGGGCCCAGGTGCCCAGTGACAGCATGCCTGACTTTCTGTCCCTCTTAGTATTCACAGCAATGGTCACCAAGTTTGGTATATAAACGCTGGCTGCACCTCCTGTGCCCGGCCCAGACCCAGAACCGTTGGGCCGTTGTCCCCGAGGGAAAGAGCGCAGCAGGCTGTGTGAGGACAGCTGTGCCTGAGGCGCCTGCCGGGAAAGCAGGGAGGCTGTTGGGAGGCGCTGAAGGGTGAGTCACCAGGTGGCGGCGAGGAGAGCACCTCAGGCCTGCGATAGGTTGGGCTGCGGCACATGCCCGAGGGTTAAGCTGCAGCTGTGCCGGGCGCGCGCGCTTTTCTCCCTCCAGGGAATTAGGAGCTAGTCGTTCGTCAGGACGTGACACAGTCAGGGTCTCCTCGGAGACCCAGCTCGCAGTTTCTTTTACCCAGGCTGCCCCACGTCTAGTTTGGATGTTCGTTTAGTGGGTGTGTATGATTTTGTCAGGGTATTTTTGCCTCAGAGGAAGATGGAATCAGTGATCGGAGGCCTTTGAGTCATTTCTGTGGCTGTCGAGTTCCAGCGGGTCGTGTTTGGTGTGTAATTCAAAACTCACCCACATAGTTTGTTACAAACTCTGAGTTTGGGGCTTTGGATATATCACGTGGCATTTACTTTGATAACGCAAACAAATTTTACTGGCTCCCCCTCTCCCCCAAATTGCCCAACTATTTGATGGCAGCTCTTGATTCCTCATTGTCAGCTGAGTAGTGGGTCAGTCCCCACACTGCTTTAGCCTGGATGAGGCTTTGGGCCACCTGGTGGTTGGATTGAGGCTGGTAGTTTAACTTTCATGTATTTTGGGGTGGCTGGTGTTGCCTTGCTAGCTAATCTGTTTGCCCTAAGTCGACTGCCCTGTGTCTGCCCCGGTGAAAGTATTCCACCGAGGATGAGTATTGATAAGTCCTTCCCATCCCATGCAGCCTGTGCACTGATTTCCTGTGGAAAAGCAAGTCAGGTGGCCAAGCTCAGGTCATTGATGGGGGCGAGTTCACAAGGCAGTGGACCCAAGGGAACCAGTCTTTGGGGCGCATTAGTGAGGCAAGCATTCCCCTCCCCCCAATTCATTATGTCGATGTCTTCTGTAATTGACAGTCAGGAATATGTTATCAGTAGGAATCTTTAAAGCTAAAATCCGTTCTTAGCATTGTAGTAAATCAGTCGCAAATAATTGTTTTCATTAAATTTAGGTGAAATAATTAGTCTGTTTTAACAGTTGTGTACTGTCGTTTGTATGCACTTGTGTTTGAGCAAGTTTCAAAGTGTACAACATTATTGTCCCATGAAGGCTCACATTTTTGGTTCAAGAGTTAACAGGTCTGGTGCTCTGGACCTGCAAATTAACTACTCTGGAATGAGCAGGCCAGTCCTTTCTGGACACTACTCACTATCTTGTCTCCCCACTAAGCTTCCAAATTCTAAGAGGAAAGCACAGTAGAATCTTCCCTGAGTTATTTGTTTTCCTTGCTTGTATATTGTGACATTGTGTTCTGAACTTTACAGGGGTTCATAAATTAACATGGCAAGGTAAAATATGTGAAATTTGCTGTCGGGAAATAAATATGCACAGGAAAAGCCAGCATGTAAATAGAAGCAGTTCATCGTAGAGTGGCACAGGGCCAGGGTTAACAGTTTGTCATCTCTGATACCACAGGAAAAAGACAGGCACATTTGCTCCCTGCTCAGAATGGACTTTTAGAAGACAGCAGGCTGCGTTCTCATGGCACAGGGACACTTGCAGGCACAGAAGTCTAAAACAGGTCTGTGGAACAGAGGTGATGATATGGACAGCGTCCCACTTTCTCACTGGTGGTGATGGTCCTCTAGTGTTTAGCTCACGTTGCTAAGTTTTTTCCTGGAGTTGCTTAGGTAATGTGGTCCCAGACACTTGACACTTAGGTCGGCCCCACCTCACGCAGGATCGAACTGGGGTGGTATGCAGATTGAGCGACTGTAGTCCTGGAAGTCTCCATGCTTTTACAGGTTGCCTCGCTGATTTCAAACTACCTTTTCTAGCATTGTTTCTGCTGCTCCTTTGAATTTTTCACCCACTTAACGTAGTGCTAATTCATTTCTTGTAAAACTCATCAAGAATCCAAGTTATAGTCAGGTCTCTAGTCCTTGCCTGACCAGAATGGATCCTTGAAACATCTATCATATTTGAAATGACCATAACAATTTCTCCTAGAAATTGTCGTCCATTCATTTCTGTTACAGTCCCACTGATGATTTCTTCTAAATACTTTTGTTTCTTCTCATTTGGTAGCTCAGCCACGTCTGGGCTCCCTCCTTCAGGTTGCAGGTCATCCTGACTGAGTTCAGCTCTGTGTGGTTTTAATACATCCCTCCAATCTGCCCCTCCCCACCAGTCTTCCTAACATAGGTTCAGCTCCCCACTGAATACTCTCCATAGCTGTCCAGAAAGTACCTGAAGATTCTTTAGTTGTTTTTTAAAAATATCCATTCTAATGTATATAAAATCCTTTCTCATTTGCTTTCCCCTAGTGTCTAATGAGCATCTTTTTTTAAAAAAAAGCTTTTTAAAAAAATATTAATACAGAACTGGGGTACAGGCCAGAGATGCGGAAGGTGAGAGGATTCAGCAGAGACAGAGTGGGGAGCAGAACAGGCAGATCAACGAAGTACACTGCTGAGGGGAGCAGCGGGCGGGTCAGAGAGATCTGCTGCGCCATGTGGATCTCCTCCGTGGCAGGGGTGGATCGAACTCACGCGGAAGTGGCTTTAGCTTCTCAGTGCTGTGCTTTAACCCGCTGCGCCACCAGGGAGGGCCCTAATGAGCATCTTTTTAGGTGCTTATATCTTCTGTGCATATAATTCTAGTTAATACTTTTAGCCATTTTAGTTTCATAGCACAAATGAGCGGAGAACAATGATTTCCAGGACACTGCCCTCACACACATTTTATCTCCCTTATTTCCATGCTCCCAACAGATTCTTGTATGTTAGAATCCATGATTCAGCATTGACATATCGTTATTTTCTTCCATGATTTTATTGTGGTTTGTTGGTGACATTGTGTTTTTTATGAATTGGAAAAACAATGATACAGCTGCATCATCACGTCTGAAGTCATCCCGCTGCCCTCAACTTCTGTGCACCTCGTTTTCACCCTTCCCGCCCATCCCCTGACAGATTTAAGTTCTTTGCTGTCTCCTTTGTTGTGCCTTTATAGGGTGTCATACAGTTAGACTATGTCATACGGTCTTTTCACACTGGCTTGTACGTGTTAATATGCATTTAACTTTTCTCACAACTTCTCATGGCTTGTAAACTCGTGGTATTGGAAGACTTTGGATATTCATGTGAACTAATGAAACTTGACTCTTGCCTTGACCCTTTGCCATTCACAAAAACTAATTACTAATAACTGCTCCTGCATTAGTTTTAGCAGTGTTTTTTGTATTTTCCAAAATAGGGTATCAGATTCGGAAGCCACAGAAGCAAAACAATTTAGTCTGCATCAAATTAAAAAACCTCTACTCACCAAAGGAACAATCAATAAAATGAAAAGGGAATCTAAGGAATGAGAAATTATTTGCAAGCCATATACCTTTCAAGGGGCCAGGGTACAAAATATTAGGAACTCTATTATTCATTAGTAAAAAAGATAAGAGCTGTGGAGCTGAGTAATGCTGACATCACTAATATCAGAGAACTGTAAATCAGAATCAGGAACACATTAAAATGCTGTTACCAAAAAAGAGGAGATAAGTATTAGTGGGACTGTAAATTTGTGTGGCCATCTTACTCAGCAAGATGGACATTTCTTAAATAAAAATAGGACTATATTATGACCCCAGCAACCCCATTTCTAGGACTCTGATTGCATGCAAAAGTCAGTATGTCAACAAAAATAGTCACCTCCTTGTGTATTGCAGCATTCTTGAAATAACCAAGACGTCAGCTTTAATGTTTCTTACCATATGAATAGATAAGTGATGTGTCATGAATTGTCTTTTCTGTGTTTCGGGTACATGGAGTATAAGGTCACTCAGCTACTTGTGAGCTTACGGATGAACCTGGAGGGCAATACTTCAGGGAAAGTCAGGGGGAGAGAGAACGACAGTGTGTCACTTCATATGTGGAATCTCAAAAACAAATCAATCTCATATACAGAGTGGAATAATTTTTGCCAAGAAGTGTGGGAAATGGGGAGAGCTTGGTGGAAGAGTACAGCCTTTTAGTTACAAATAAAATTTGATTATTCTTAGCCAAACCCCACCAAGAAAAAAAAACCAAACAAACAAAATACTAAAAGGCATCTAGCTGTGTGGATTTAGTTTTTGGTTTTAGTGCTCACTTCAAAAATAATGCTGATCTGTGTCACATCCCCTGTG
>NW_004567142.1:6373334-6374713 GCF_000260355.1 Condylura cristata | reverse complement strand
TTCAAATGTAAAGTTAGAAAACTTGAAATTACCCTAAGTACACTGCAGAGATATCACACTGGGGTACAGACCAGAGATGTGGGCATGAAAGAATTCACCAGACAGAGCAGGAAGCGGAACAGGGAGATGTACTGAAATACACTGCTGAGGGGAGCAGCAGGTGGGTTAGGATGGGTTTTCCACACCATGCGGGTCACCTCCCTGGCTGGGGGTCGAACTCTGAATGTAAAATGTGAGAAAATGGAAGTTTAACTTCACTAGGAATCAGAGTTCACCAAGAGTGAAATCCTATGAATACAAAGTGTGAGAAAATTTCTCTAGCGAATTTCCTCTCAGATATCAGGGAACTCACACCAGAAAAACTTTGATGTCAGTAATATAGGAAAATGTTATCCCAGGAATCATCCCTTACCATAGGGCTGTAATTTTGTGTGGTAGAAATGGACCATTTCTTCACACAACTCATTCTTTTACCTTTAATCGCAGTCTGCATTTTTCATTCTCTGTGGATGGAAGTTTTAGTCACTGAACTGTGACCAGAAACTAAACACACATCAACATTACTTCCAAATCAGTACACAAACCAACCCCCTTAAGTTTTCTTGTCTGTGGGCCAAATATCCCCCAGGTCTGCTGGAAGCAATGGGGTAAAGAAGGCATTTGATGCTTGTCCATTTAATGCTTGAATATCCTCTGTGGTCAGTCTTCTAACGACCAGTGACATGCCTCTGAGACAGATTCTGGTTAGGCAGGACAGGGTAAAGGCTCTGTGGAAAATGAAAGTGGCAGAGAAATGGAAACTTACAGGTCTTGTGCCTATGAGCAGGGGACCCACCTGAGAGAGACTGCCAACAATGAGTGATAAGGAAAACGGGAGGGGATGATGGCCCTGCATTTTGGGCTGAGAGTGTTAATATCTAGCAAGATCCCCGTCTTTTTAGCTGCCTATGTATTACTCTTCAGCAAGCTACCTCCCCACGTATTAAAATTTAACAGAGAGAGGCCCCTTCCCTGACTATGCCTGGTATAAAATATCATAGCTTCCTCTTCTAGAAAAGGAATCCATTTTATTACAGGCACAGGATTTCTGATATCCAAAAGAAGGGTAATTCATCCTTCAATATTATCTTAATATCCTTTCTTTGGTTATAGAGGCAGTCTCGATGCTAGTCACTAACTCCCAGATGGCTGTATCACATCACAGCATCAAGAAGTTTTCTGATATGAACTCCCAGTAGTCACCACAAGGTGGAACTCAAAAGGTGTTGTGGTGAATCCCAATCTGCATAGCTGTTTTTTTGCAGAAATTTAATGGTTGTGCAGTGAATTCAAATCTGCATAGCTGTTAGTTCCAAAAATCGTCTAAACTGAAATACCAG
>NW_004567142.1:6370237-6372308 GCF_000260355.1 Condylura cristata | reverse complement strand
GTTTTCTGGTCCAAAATCCCAGAAGTAGCCACAAGATGGCGCTGAAAGACCGCTGTATGAATTCTACTTTAGTTTTCTGGCCCGAAATCCCAGTAATAGCCACAGGGTGGCGCTGAAAGACTGTTGTATGAATTCTTTGCTTTGCAGAAATTTTCTGCACTGAAATCCCAGCAGTATCCAAAGCAAGTAAAAGAAAAAAATAGCTTTCCTCTTTGTATCTCAAAGCAATAAGGGGTAAATAAGAAAGAATAAGAGGTTAGACATTTATTCAGGGATATTTTATGGTAGTTTTAAAAACCAGAAATGGGCTTTCCATGGAAGGGGGGGGCGATGTGGAAGAAAGGGGAACCATAAGGATGGCAAGAAGCCCTGAAGCAGCCCAAGGAGCAGGCCAAGGAGATGAAAGAGGACACTCAGGTCTTGAAGCAGAAACAGAAAGAGGGGCAGAAACGCAAAGTAAAAGCTGCACAAAATGGAGCCCTGGCCACAGGGAATCAGGAAACCTGGGAGAGGCTGCCATGCCTTGCATCACTGTGCCCACATCAGATTCCTACTAAACATCTATGTCCTTGCCACAGCAGCTGTGGCCACAACAGCTAGAACAATGCATCTTGGAGTCTGTTATGCATTAGAGAATAAACGTTGGTAAAAATAGGTAACTGAGGCCATCCCTAGTGGTGCAAGGGATTAAAGTACAGCACTACAAAGCTAGCTGCAGCTGCTTCAGCAGGAGTTCGATCCCCAGCCAGGAATCGGACCCACATGGCACAACAGAAACACTGCTGCCCCCCGCTGCCCCCCTCAGCAGCTTTTCTTCAGTCTGCTTTTCTGCTCCCCACTCTGTCTCTGGTGAATCCTCTCACTGCCCTGGCACCTCTGGCTTGTACCCCAGTTCTGTATGCATAAAATTAATAAGTCTTTTTATAAAAATCACGTAACTATATGGAAGTTTGACAGATGATCTGGTCTTGTGTCCTAGTGAAACGTTAAGCTTAATTCAGCATTTCTTTAATTTTTAAAGAAGATTTATTTATTTATGTATACAGAGCTGGGGTACAGGCCAGAGGTGCACGGGTAGTGAGAGGATTCACCAGAGACAGAGCAGGGAGCCGAACAGGCAGAATAATGAAGTACACTGCTGAGGGGAGCAGCGGGTGAGACGGGAGAGGTCTGTCATGCCATGTGGGTCACCTCCCTAGCCAGGGTCGAACCTGTGCTGAAGTGGCTGCGGCTAGCTTCATAGTGCTGTGCTGTGCTTTAACCTATTATGCCACCAGGGAGGGTCCTCAGCTTCTTTATTATATGATTTCCTGGTTATTTTGATTTTCCTCATGAAATTACCCTATTTACATTCATGCTTAATCGGCAGCCTTAGGACTTCATTCCAGACTCTACTCTCCTGTGCATGGAGGAGCTTGACCTTTGTTTTCCGTGTACAAGTTCTGCAACTTCCTCAGTTAAAGTTCCTACAAATTATTACTTTTCATATGATGGTAAATGAAACTCTTCTTCAGGTGCTCAAACAAAGGCAACTTCTTCCAGGACGCACAACAAACATTTTTCTTTTGTCTAGAAAAGCACAGTAGCTTATGAGTGTTTAAAGACAGACTTGAGACCTGGTGGCAGTGCTGGGGAGCTGGGGAAGCTCAGAGAGTTTGTTCCCCTGGGAACAGGCAGGCTCTGCTGGGACGCAGGTGCCTTTTACTTCTCTATGGCTGGACCTGTCCCCAGCGGGCTGGGCTACCTCAGAGGAACTCCCGCTTGGTGTTGCTGGTGCCAGTTAAGTGACAGCAGGTGGGAAGAGCAGAGCAGAAGCTGCCTTCCTGCATCAAGGACTGGACAGGGGTGAGCTCGTGTTTTAACGTCTCCAGTTCCCAAAAGTCTCTCAGGGGAAAGTGGTGGTGGGGGGAGCAGGACTAGTGAGTGTGGAGCCCCCAGGGGTGGATGGTTCTGCTGTTTCTTGGGGGCTGCTTCCTTCAGGCCCTTCTCTGAGAGCCCTGGGACCTTCCTCCTCGTGATGCTGTAATGATGACCTGTGGTTTTCACAGTTTAGAGCTGACTTGAAGGGCCC
>NW_004567142.1:6364636-6367542 GCF_000260355.1 Condylura cristata | reverse complement strand
GGCGGGCCTGGGCCTGGGGCTGCTTCCCCCTTGTCTGACCTCGCATGGAGGGTTGGTGTGAGGTGCAGGCCGGGGCTGGGCGCAAGGGAAGGCGGGGGAGCCCCACGCCCACGTGGGCAGCACTGGGTGGGCGCCTCCGGCGACCACCAGGAGAAGCTGGGCCGGGCCGAGTGTTTCAAGACTCAGGCCTGTGGGCCTTGCCCTGCCCCACTGGGGCAAAGACCCGCGAGCCCAGCGCAGGCAGACCCCGAGGCGGCCAGCAGCTGAACAAAACCCCGCCAAGTGCAGGTGCTGAGATCGTCTCCCAGGGGATCCTGGTTACCCCTGAGCCGAGCCCCCACAGACCACCGCACCGATGTCCTCAAAGTTGTCCACAGCCGGGCCCGCCACGCTCTGGGGCCTCCCGGGCCACCTGCGTTCATCAGGGCCGGCTTTCAGGCTCCAGGGTCCCCACTTCTGGACGCCCCCCTGCTGTCCCCACCTGGTCCAGGGTGCCAGCCCGCACCCCCCCTTACACCCGTCCCCGGCTCCTGAGCTGGGCTCTGCCTGAGCCTGGTGGGGGATCCCGTGCTTCTCCCACCCTCAGCACCGCCTCGCTGCCTCACCGCTGCACGCGTGGTTTGTGACCCCCGAGGGGCGTGAGTCCCTGTTCCTGCCCTAAAGGCCACAGGCTTCCCTTTGAGTTCCGTGTGTCCCTGGGAGTGCCTGGGAGCGACTGCGGGGTCTGCCTCCTGGGAAGCCGGGGCTCCCTCCCACCCACTGGGTTCCGCTCCCACCCCCAGGCCCCAGCCCCGGGTCATGTGCCCCTGACTGGGCGGGCAGTGAGGCGAGGCTGCGCCGTCTGTGGTTTGGTTTGTCCTCTGAGCTCCCTTTGACACCTGCGGGCCCAGGGCCGCCCCCCATCAGATGCAGGGTTTTCATTCAGGATGGACTTGACTTTATTGAGGTAACTGTTTAAGACCCCGTGTGTGTCCCCAGGTGTCCCCCGCTTCGGGTGCTGTCGCCGAAGTGCACCCCCCATAGCCCCCTGGCCCTCTGTGGGCCCCCACCCTGGCCTCAGGTCAGAGGTCAGAGGTCGGGGGCACGGGTTGGCTCGTCCGCCTTGCTTGTCCTCACTCGCGTCCGCGCGGTAGTGACGCTGGCCAGAGTCTGACTTGCCCGTTACTTCTCCAGCGCACCCCCCTCCTGGCCCACACCGCGGACCGCAAGTGCGTGTCTTTCGCTGCCCCGCAGAGGGCCTCGGGTCTCTCCCTGCGCAGCAAGTCCTGGTTCCTCTCGGGACGTGGTGTTCTCTCCTGCTGTCCACTCCAGACAAGGACTGGCCTGCTTTTCTTTGCGACAGCCCATCCCACGTTTCGGTACCCTGCTCTTTTCCTGGTCCCCATCTCTTCCAGCCGAGATCCTGATCATGAGCTGTGCTGACCCGGCCTCATTTCTAGCTCTCGGAGGTGCCAAGTTAGGCTTTGCCCTGGAGCAGCTTCTCTGTGAGTGGGCCCGTAGCCTCCCTCTGAGGACGGCTCTCCTTGGCAGATCACGTTTCCTTTGGCCTCAAGATTGGTTTTTTTCGCTCACTGGTTTTTCAGGGATGTTTTTTCCCACCAGCTTGTAAGTTTTCCAGATTCTGTCCTATTATTTATTTTTGTTTTCATACTATTTGGTTGGAAAACTGTTAGGTGCAACATCATGCGTCCGTTTGCTGACTCGTGTGAGGTGACACACATCGCTGATCTGTCCTGGAGACCCTCGGTGCGTCGGGGAGACACAGACCCGTCCAGCAGTTACTCTCCATCGCAGTAGTTCAGGTCCGGCGTCCTCGTCAGGGTGATCTGGCCGCATCACATGCCTGGTGTCTGAGGGCCACTGGGGCAGGGCAGGACCCACAAGCGGCCGCTGCCTGTGTCCAGACCACATGCGTGGTCCAGACGGGCATCCCTGTCCACAGCTGGGGAGATGGGGCGCACACGTCAGGCCTCAGCCCGACAGCAAAGTGTGCGTGCCGGCCCCGTGGTGGGCAGGTGCAGGAGGCCAGGCCGCCGCGTTCTGTCCTTTCCCGGCTTGTGGTGGAGAGCAGGCGCTCGGTTTGGGCCTTTGGTGGAGGCTGGCGCTGGCAGGCTGCTGAGGGCCGGCCACCTGAAAACGAGGCCTTGACAGCCGTGTTTTATGGACTGTGCAGACAGATTGGCTGCCAGGGTGCCTTGGGAGGGCCCCGCACTTGTGAAATGCATTTGACTTGCTTCTAAATCAGAAGGAAATACGGGAACGCGGGGAGGAGCTACACACTTTAAATGCAAACAGGCTTTTTACATCTAAAGAGGCCACGCCCACAGCTGTGGCCTCCGGAAGGGGCTGCTGTTGGTTCCCCTCAGGCGGATGCAAGCTGCCCTTGCCAATGCGTCTCCTCAGGATGAGGGGAGAGGGCCCTCGGAGGCACTGACCCTCTGCGGGTGCGGCCCCCAGGATGGAGGGCTTGGGCTGGGGCGTGGCCTTGCTCCCGGCCCCGGCCCTGGGCCCCGGCCCATCTCCTTGGGTCATGATCTGTCACTGTCCTGGCCGCAGTCGTGATTGGTCTCGGACAGTCATCTTTTGGGCACAGTGGTTTCTGCTTGTACTCTGGGTACCGGGATTGAGAATGTCCTCTTTTACAGGTTCAGTTTCCAGACCGCATTGACCCCCGAGTCCAGCTCACGTCTGCGTGGGGCTGACGCTGTGTGTGCCGAGACCTGCCCGGACACCGCTTTTGTAAAATGCCCACGCGCCGGTCGATGGGGTCGATGGCACCTTCCCACGGGGTGTCCGGCATGTTCCGGGGGCCGTGGGAGAAGCCCCGTGGGGGGGCGGGGAGGGCTGTAGCCTGCATGCGGCCCTGGGGGTGCGGCCGCTGTCCCCCCTGGGCCGGTTCGCGTCCC
>NW_004567142.1:6362326-6363454 GCF_000260355.1 Condylura cristata | reverse complement strand
GAGAGATGACAGAGGAGAGAGACGGGGAGTGGGAGAGACAGGGGAGGAGAGAGACAGATGAGAGAAGAGGAGAGACAGCAGAGGGAGAGACAGAGATGAGAGAAAAGGAGAGACAGCAGAGGGAGAGACAGAGATGAGAGAAAAGGAGAGACAGCAGAGGGAGAGACAGGAGAGGGAGAGAGAGAGACAGGAGAGGGAGAGACAGGAGAGAGGAGAGATGAGAGGGAGAGTCAGGAGAGATGAGAGACAGCAGAGATGAGAGACAGCAGAGGGAGAAGACAGGAGAGGAGAGAGGAGAGACAGGAGAGAAGAGAGAGGAGAGACAGGAGAGAGGAGAGAGACAGGAGAGGAGAGACGAGAGGAAGAGTCAGGAGAGATGAGAGACAGCAGAGATGAGAGACAGCAGAGGGAGAAGAGAGGAGAGACAGGAGAGAGGAGAGACAAGAGATGGGGGAAACAGGAGATAGGAGAGACAGGAGAGGGAGAGACAAGAGAGGGAGAGACAGCAGAGATGAGAGACAGCAGAGGGAGAAGACAGGAGAGGAGAGGAGAGACAGGAGAGAAGAGAGACAGGAGATGGGGGAAACAGGAGATAGGAGAGACAGGAGAGAGGAGAGACAAGAGATGGGGGGAAACAGGAGAGAGGAGAGACAGGAGAGGGAGAGACAGCAGAGATGAGAGACAGGAGAGGGAGAGATGAAAGGGGAGAGATACGAGAGAGCAGACAGACAGTGGGAGAGACGGGAGGAGAGAGACAGAGATAGGAGAGGGAGAGACAGAGATGAGAGAAGAGGAGAGACAGCAGAGGAGAGACAGGAGAGATAACAGCAGAGGGAGAGACAGGAGAGGGAGAGACGGGTGGGAGAGACAGGAGATGGGGGAGACAGGAGAGAGGGGAGACAGGACAGGAGAGGGAGAGACAGCAGAGGGAGAGACAGGGGAGGAGAGATGAAAGGGGAGAGATAGGAGAGAGCAGACAGACAGTGGGAGAGACAGGGGAGGAGAGAGACAGAGATAGGAGAGGGAGAGACAGAGATGAGAGACAGGAGAGGAGAGACAGGAGAGAGGAGAGACAGGAGAGGGAGAGACAGGAGAGGGAGAGACAGGAGAGGGAGAGACAGGAGAGAG
>NW_004567142.1:6317660-6336253 GCF_000260355.1 Condylura cristata | reverse complement strand
GGCGGCGGCGGCTCCCGCCGCTCCGGCTCTTACAGGGACGCCCACGTGCGCGCCCTCAGCGCCACGCAGCCCCACCTGTGGCGCCGCCCGCCCCTGCGCGGCCGAGTGGAAGGTTCTGGAAGCGGCGGAACAACGGCCTGAGGGGCCCTGTAAGCCGAAGGCCGCTGAGGAGTCAGGGGGTGGTTTTCCTGGGTCCACACACTGCTGCAGGTGGGGGGTGGGCGCCCCATCTGACCCTGCCCCTCTAGGGACTGCAGCCTGCGCTTGGCTCTCACTCACCGGAGCCCAGACACACAGCCTCAGCTCAGAGGCCTCTGAACCTGAATCCTGACCGGGTAAGCTCAGTCCAAACCAGCCCGGCCTGAGGGCACCTACGCCCAGTCCCCACTCACATGGTACCCCTGCAGGTTGAGAGTCCACTCTTAGCCTCTCCCAGGAGATCCTTTTAAGGCTAACATGACACCCAGGCCCCTGCCCAGTGGACCCCCACGGTAGAAAGCTGAAGGGACCCCTGCCCCAGCCCCTTCTGTTTCAGCACCAGTGAACCTCCTGTAGTTCCCCAGGGTGACCGCCCCTACCACCCTAGGGTCCGGGGCTTTGCTGACACTTAGAGTGTGCAGGCCAGGGGTGGGGTCTAGTCACAGCCAGGGAGTCTCGGTGCAGAACCAGGCCACACGCTCGCCAGGAGTCAAGGCGCCTGCTCCGGTGCGCACATGGGCCCTGGGGCGGGCTGTGCCCACTGAGATGGGGGTCCTGCCCCAGGACTGGCATGGCTGGCACGGCTGGCCCTCGCAGCCCGGGGTGTGTGGAGGGGCCTCCCTCTGCTTCTTACTCCCCTGCATCCATGTAGAAAAGGTTTTTTCCCACAGTAGGGAGGTTCCAGGGGGAGGGAGGATTCAGGAAGGAAGGAGCAAGGCCTTCCCCAGTTTTCATCGCTGTGTGTTCATTTACCTTTGTGGAAAGGGTGGGCAATTGACACATTTATAAGTAAAACCCCACAGTTTTCCTCACTGAATGTACTTTTTACTTCCCCACTAGCAACATGATTAATTTCTCTACGGTCTCACTAAAGCTTTGTTAGTAGCTTTCCATTTCCGAAGGATGGCACTATGCGCTTTCTATGCGACAGTTTCATTGTAGAATCAGAGGTACTTCATTGCCGCCTAGATGAAAACAAATATCCACCGTGCACATAGATTGCCACAAATCACCCTGGAAGCAGTTCAGGCTGAAATAAAGTCTAGGGCCATCATCGGTCTCCAGACTCAGCCGGTCCCTTCAGTGGGGCTTTAGCTCCGGCCCGTTTCTGCCCAGAAGAAAACTTTTTGAGACATTAGCACCCAGTCTCCCCCAAAGCCTCCCCTCAGAACAACTGCCCCTCAGAATGAAGTGTAAAGTAGCCCCCCCAGTTCCTTCCTGCTGTCAGGACTCTGGGCTCAGTGGAATTTTCTAACAGGTGATGTGCACGTGGGAGGGTGGTTGGTGATGCTGTGACCTCACTGCCTTTCCCCACACAGCTCTCAGGTGATGACCCTGGGGGCTAAGAACAGTCTGAAAAGCGCTGCCCAGGTGCCAGTGATGGGAAACCATGAGCAGCCAGTGACTATGTAGAGAGAGGTCTCAGGAGACTCCATCTTTTCCTGATTACTGGGGCGAACCAGCCCTCAAGGGGGAGAATTGGGAATGCTGGGGGTGGACACTTGAGGGTTGGGAAGGGGCCAGACGGTCATCAGATAGTGGTACAAGCAGGACCCCAGTGGACAGCAGTGGGGTGTGGGGAAGCTCCCACCTGTGCAGCCGTGCAAGGCCCAGCAGGTCTGCCAGTAGCTCCCGAGCCTCAGTCAGGCACCAGCAACTTCAAGCACGCAAAGGGACAGGATTATTAGACTGACCGGGCACATCACACAACTGGGTCATCAGGAAACTGCGTCTCGCCAAATGCCTGTCCTACTTATCGACTCAAGAAGCTGCAGTTCGGCAACAGGGAGAACGTGATGCCTGTAATCAGTAGTGCAAACCACTGGGCTGACTTGCAAAACCCAATTACCAGTCCTAAAACATGTTTGCCTTGGCATTTTGTGCACACATCACACAACTTAGAAGTCACAAAATAGAGGTGAGTGGCCTCCCTGTGATCCAAGGTGAGGCTTCACGAGTCAGACATGACCCAAAGAACGGAGACTCAGTCAAGCGGGCCCTGAGCATTCTGCTGCTCTTACTTTTCCAGGGCAAGCTCTGGCTCCCGCTCCGCTTTTCTTCCCCTGCTGCTCCATTTAAGTCACAGAGCTGACGTGTGATGCTGCAGCGATGCTGGGTGATGGACTTACTGTATGCATTCATACTACAGTGTCCTTCACTGATGGAAAATTCGGAGCAACTGCAGGTTATCAACCACTTGTTTACCAAGCTATTCACAGCTGTGTGAAAGGCAAGGGTAAAGCCTGGTTTCCTGGGGCCACATCTAAATAAAAATGAACGGGTGCTCCGAAAAGATGCCTTTATAAAGTGGTAAAGAAATACAGGTACCAAAATTGAGATGCTTATGGACTCCAGCCTGGGTCCCGAAGCCTTCCCTGGGGCCTCTCACCCAAAGGGTTGCTCCACACTGTTTGTCTTCCCCCTTTCCTCCCTCTCCCCCTTCCAGAGATTCCTGGGACTCCAGGACCCATCCCACCAATGAAGGACCTCTCCCCTGCACTGCCAAGAGGGTCATTACTTCCCCCTTCTGCTTCTAACTGCACTGTATGTTCGTACTGGCATAGCGACAGGCCCTCACCCATAGATTCGATGTGACTGTGCATTTGGCTGGTGTTCTCAGGGAAACCTCCCCTTTTCTCTGAAGTGAGCACTCTGGGGGTTCCAAATCTAATCAAATACATCCCCCCCTCTGTTCATCGCAATGACCAGTCTTCCAGTAGTTCCTTTCTGATCTCTTCTTGCTTTCTGGACAGTGGCACATGATGACTTCACAGGCCCTCCTGGGTCTGGCGCTGCAGGGGCCCTCCCTGCATTCCTAACTTCTCAGTGAGCTCGGACGTTGAGAGGGTAATTTCTCGGTGCTGCCTTTATCCGTAAGCATAAACATCAGATCTGAAGAGTTGACTGATCTTCAGAGACTTGCCTGAAACTCAGGTACAGCATATATTTCTGCTGAAGGGGAAAAGATCTTGGTAAATGAGTGATTAGGAGAATTTGTTTTACTTCTATTAGTTTCAGATTAATCCAACCATTATGTTTGGGGAATATATGTGTGAAAGAGAATCTCTGGGTTCAGATTTGCTTACTACACATTTCTGGCCAAACTTTATTTTATATTTTTAGATACACATATAATTTTATTTTATTTTTAATCCCCCAAACATCCTATAATTAAGATGTTAAGTAGACAGGAACTAGACTTTTGCTAGAGATGTGGCATATGCAGATATTGAAATACAATGCGCACCTGAAATTTAGATAACGTTATAAGCCAATTTTTTTCAATAATGTTTTAAAAGGTATCACTTTTCTTTATTTTTAAAAATTGAATTATTTTTGAGGTAACGGTTTACATTCCATGACTCTGAACTACATTTCCCAGGAGTCTGGCGCAGTCCTGGGCAGTGGCCTGAATTTCATGCTAAGAGAAATCTGTACAGCCGGCAGCGTTCCCAGCATTTGCAGGCTAGTTTCTGCGACCCTGAAACATGCTTTCCCAGTCCGGGCGCCTCTTCTTCGGGGGCGGGAGGGGGTGCTCTGCAAAGGCTGCGTTCGCAGCTCGGAGGAGCCCCGCCGTGGAAACTACATCTCCCAGAAGTCTCTGCGGCACCGCAGCAGCGACGGAGCAGAGCCGCAGCGGGGGGGCGAACCGCGCGCGTCCAGCTCCGCGCAGCCCCAGGTTTCTGAACTACATTTCCCAGAGGTCCCCGCGGCCCCGCCCCCGACGAGCGCCCCGGAGTGCCTGCGGGCAGACGCGCTGCCAGCGCCAAGTGTTTGTGGGTTCTGCTTCCCCTGGACGTCGCCGCGAGAAACCTCAGCCTCGCGCCCTCTCCCGACGCCCTGGAGGTGGCTGGGTCGCAGCGGTGAGTTGGTCGCATCCCAGGAGGGACCTGCGCGGGGTGCGGCGGGAGACCGCGAGTAAGGAGGGTGCCCGGGGCGCGGAGGCCCGCGAAGGAGCCTTGGCCTGTGGCTGCCGAGCGGCTGGCGGGCGGGAGAGGAGGCGATCGGAGCTCGCGGGGTCGGGAAGGGCTGTGACGCACTTGCGCGTCGTGTGTCCGCGGGAATGGCGGGGCCGGGCCGCGTCGCGGGGCTGAGGTGCGTGTGGGGGCGTCATGGGGGACGGTGACGCACTTGCTCGTGAGTGCATGTCGCCGGCGACCGTGTCCCCACTGACACGCGAGCGTGTGCACGTCTGTCGGGGGATGCGAGGGTCCGTGCCTCAGCCGCTGTGGCCGGTGTGAGTTACCTGCGCGGGTCGGGGCGAGGAGGGGTGGCGGTGCCCGGATGTGACTGCGGCTGGGAGTGCTTGCCGTCCCCAGGGTTGGCAGAGCCGGGCACTGTCCGACCAGGTGTCACAGGGCGGGGCAGGTCTGGGTGCGACCTTCCGTGTGCCTGGGTGTGTGCGGCAGTGTCACCTGTAGCTCTGATGTCCGCTGCTTCTCTGCCTTCCCCTTCCAGCCTCGTGGTGCCTGGTTCTCCGCGGGGGCTCCTGGACTCTGTCATGAAAATTAACGACAATACAGATAGAATCTTTCTTATTTCTTTAAGGTTCCTTTATTTAGGCATAGAGGAACTGGGGAGTAAGAGCATTCACCAGAGACGTAAGATGGGCTAGAGAAAAGCTAAAGCAGAACCCCAATTAGAAGAGCCCCTAATAATGAGATCCTAGTGCACTCTTATTTCCTTATGGTTTTGGATTGACTTGGGGACAGGTGACAGGTGTGAACTTGGAGGGTGTTTTAAAGTTTTCTTTATTTGCGCATACAGAACTGGGGGACAGGCCAGAGGTGCAGGGGTGGTGAGAGGATTCACCAGAGACAGAGTGGGGCGCAGAACTGGCAGACTGACGAAGTCCACTGCTGAGGGGAGCAGTGAGCAGAGAAGAGAGGTCTGTGCCACATGGGTCAGACCCCTGGCGAGGATGGAACGCGCACTGAAGTGGCTAGCTTTCAGGTTGTTTTCTAATGTAAGCTGTGCTTCAGAATACCCCTAGAATACCCCTGTCTTCTTCCCCCCATGCCAGCTGTCCTCCAGAAAAAACATCTGAAGAAGGAAGAGTTGTCATCCTTCTTAAAATCAATGCAAAGGAAAAAAGAAAAAGAGAACCAATCCCCTAAGTAGCTCATAAAGAAACTGGAAATTATCCATAAATGTACCATCCAAAGATAAATTACTGTTGAAGTTTGGTATGTTTCACTCTTGCCCTTTCCTAAGCAAGTGTGTATGTGGTTTTGAGCATTAAATCCTAATCGTGTGAATGAGCCAGAGATTTTCCGGATCTCAGTTTACAGAGGAGATTCAGTCATTATACCCTCGTGCTTGTGCCAGGAGAGAGGCTCTCCAGGAATGCATTTTGCTTTGAAAAAAAATCTCTCACCTGTAGGATGAGAGCTTTATCACTTGAAACTAATCCCATGGCAACAAGTGATTAAGAAGGACATCCTTTCCCAGTGAGGCTGTCTAGGGTTTGGTATTTCTCTCACAGGCCATTACAGTGGTCCCTGGCATATTACAAGTGAGGACTATAAAATAAGAGATCTATAGAGCAAGTATAAGGTGGCCGTAGTTGCAAATGTTCGCATAAACCTCCCCCATCACACTGAAGAGATTCAGCCTTTTGCTAATGTTCTTAAGTGATTCTCGGCTCTGGATTGTGTTATAGTATCTTGTCTGTTCCTTTTGTTGCTGGTAGGGAAGGAACATTTCCTCCTTAGGTGTATTAGAATCTTTTTTTTTTACTAGTATTGTTAATTGAAATGAATTTCATTTTTAATAGACTCTGAAAGTTTTCAACTAGCATTACCTAGACAGCAGGTTTGAGATGCATCCGTTTAGCATAAGAAAAGGAAAGAGACTGGCATTTCTTCTATCAAAATGGATTAAAGGGTGTGTGATACTGTTCATCTTGAATAATTACTTGTGCTGTTGCAGAGTACTGCGCTCTGTGTAGGTCATCTCCCCACAGTTGAGGCAGGCCAGCCTGGGAGGTCTTGTTCCCCGTCTTCCAGTGGGCGGGCTCCTGACCGCTGCAGCAGCCGTGGCAGCCACGTGGAGGACCACGCGTGGTCTAGCAGGGATGCTCCCGAGCCAGGGCGCAGGCTCTCTGTACACCAGTGTCTTGCAGACCCACCGGGCCAGAGGAGGCAGGTGCTCAGCAAAAGCCACACTGTACGAAGGTCCAGAACTCTGAGCCACGCTTCCCAGCTGGGGGACAGTGGGGACACTCGGGAGTCCAGCCGAGGGCCCATCTGGCAAGCTGCCCTCAGGACAGCAGCTTCAGGCTGGCCCACCCTGCTAGCCCCCTGCACAGAGCATCCTTAGGTTTCTCTGTTTCTGTTATTTCTTTCAGTCGATAGCTTGTGGTTTGTTTTTCTGCGTTTCCCTGCTCATAAGCGCACAAGAGCATGTGCGCATTTTACGGACCGACATTTACATAAGAATTTTATAAATGTGTTATTGTATCTCGGTTCAGTGGCCTGACTTTTTCTACAGCAGGTCCGAAATATTTTTTTTTTTTAAAGATTTATTTATTTGTGCATACAGAACTGGGGTACAGGCCAGAGACGCGGAGGGTGAGAGGATTCACCAGAGACAGAGCGGGGAGCAGGACAGGCAGATCGACGAAGTACACTGCTGAGGGGAGCAGCGGGCGGGTCAGGAGAGGTCTGCCGCGCCATGTGGTCACCTCCGGGGCAGGCGGGAATCGAACCCATGCGGAAGGGCTTCAGATTCTCAGTGCTGTGCTCTAACCCGCTGCGCCACCAGGGAGGGCCCCCGAAATATTTTTTCCTGACTTTAAGTATCTCTTCCAGCTTAGCATTATAACCACTCGCTGCTTTCTCACTGACACGCCACACGCTTGGACTGGGTGCTGACAGCTGCCCCCACAGTCCTGCTCCACCCTGCCCCTCGCCCTGTCTCAGCCCACGTGGCCCGGGCTTCGGCCGCCAGAAGTCTGCTTGGCAGGTGCAGACACGTCTCCATGGGTGGGGTGGCTGGAGGAGCAGGCGGTGCCCAGGGCACACTGAACACCCAGTTCAGGTCCAGGTTGCGATTCTGACACCAACTGCAAAGTTCGCTAGTTTCTCCAAACCACCCTCAGGTTTAAGAGGAAGGACCCACAGGCCCCGCAGGGAACTGTCCTGCCAGGTTGTGATTTAGGACAGAAAGGACCTGACAAGGAACCGAATGCAGCAGGGGACTGCCAGAGCCTGCTGGGGAGGGGAACCCAGCCTTCCCTTGATGTTGGGGTTGGCCACCAGGGAGGCTCCGCAGCGCCTCCCTGTGCGGTTTTCACTGGGGCTTCAAGATGTGGGCTTGACTGACTCACTGCCTGAGGTTACTGGTCTCAAGGGCAGCTGCATGCCTGGAGTCACCTGAGTGTGGCCATTTCCTGCGCCCAACAAGACAGTCATGGTAGGTATGATGCAGATTGCCTCTTGGAGGCCGAGGGCAGAGGTTAGACCTCTCTTTGGTCAAGGCCAAATTCTTCAGTACATACCCTCAAGAGGGAGCTGGCCTGCTGAGGCAAAAAACGTCAAGGCAAAAAATAAAGCCCCTCTGGTTAGCTCTGCACAATTAGGTTTCCTGGGATGACAGCGTGATCTTGTGTTTTCCCCCATAATCCTCTTGGTGTTCCTTGGGTGTGTCTTATTTGTACGTGCATGTTGTAGGGAGCCCGAGGTCCTTTGGAAGTAAAGATGGAAGGGAAAGAAGGTCGTACTTTCAGACCCTCGAGTCACCCACTTTAATGCTGCTTTTCCTTCCCTAGCTCTGGGTCCTCTGGATTTTGTCTCTTCAGTGAAGGGGACCCCAAAAAGCCTGATCAATTCTTGAATGTGAAACTATGGCTCATGTAAGTATAAATTTCTCTTTGCTTGAAAAGTAGATCTAAAATGTAGATCCTGTTGGATTTTTTTTTACATTTTAAAAGGGCAGGATTACTAGGAAAAGGGAAGGAGACCTGGCACACTCAAGGGGGCAGAAAGCCGCTGCTCTCGCTTTGCAGAGGGAGGTTTGTGAAGAGAAATGCCTGCCAGTCTCAGGAGGGCAGGGGCCCTGCTTATTGCCCATTTTTAAAGTGAATTTTCCGGAAGCTTGCTGTCCAGTGAAGCTGTTAACTCCGTACTTCTAGGTGTCCCGTTTCCTTAAAGGGACACAGAGCCCACATGGCTGAGTTTATGGGGCAGGTGCATGGCAGACCCATCACTGGGAAGCAAAACTGGCTTGTTCACCCTTTGACTGCTTAGTGGCAGATCCCACGGAGGGGAGGGGCGGGGGCGGCCTTGTTCCAGGCCCCGCACAGCCTCACTGCCCCATGTGCCACGTCCCCGATCCGAGAGTCACCCCTCTCTTGTCCTTCACCTTGAATCTGTCTCTTAGTCAGCATCGTGTGGGTGTGTGTCCTCAGGGTCTGGTGACCTTCTCGGACGTGGCCATCGACTTCTCTCAGGAGGAGTGGGCATGTCTGGACTCTGCGCAGAGGGACCTATACTGGGATGTGATGCTGGAGAACTACAGTAACTTGGTCTCACTGGGTGAGTTGCCTGCTCCAAACAGCTCCCTGGAACGCCAGCTCCCTCCCCTGTGAAGTCCAGGACACTCTCTCAGGAAACTAGGTGAATTTCTTCTTCCTGTCCCCAAGGAATGTTTTGTTGAGTTGGCAGTGGGCTAGAGGTACCTCCCTCTTCTCACCCACTAGTAACCTTTGGTCTCTCCTCTAATGACCTCCCCTCCTTAATGACCAAAGGAGGAATTCCAATTCGCGGATATTTGTTTCACCACCATCTTCAGAAAAAGGTTCCTGCGTGATTACACTTACACCTACACTGCTGTTGGTGACTATAGCACCTGAAGACCCTAATCTTCAGGGAACATGGCCCAAGAGTGAATGCATTTCTCTCTGGTAAGTCAGTCTCTGGGTGGTGTTGAGGCTGACTGGACAGACAAACGCTACGTAAAAGCAAACTGAGCATATGCCAGTTTGTGCTCACTCACCTAAAGTGAATCATGCTCCGCCAGCTTTCAGTATGAGGCTGAATGTCACTGTCAAGTATACACCTCAGGAAACTCCCTATTTTTCTGTTAGCACAATATTAATGACTGAAACAGTGCTTCCTCTGCAGTGGGAGCTGGTGTAAGCGCTGTGTGGATGAGTCCATATAGATGCATTTCTTTTCACTCCTCCACGTTCGCGAGGCGGGCACTGTTGTTATTCCTAGCTATAGATGACTAGGTGTAACAGAAGCAGCAGCAGTGAGAACTGAACCCAAGAATTGCGGTCACAGAATCCATCCTCTCACCTACCACGCTCTGCTTGCTTGCTGCCAGGGAGCTTGGCTCCAGAAGCTTTTTTTTTTAAAGATTTATTTTTATTTATGCATACAGGAACAGGAGTATAGGCCAGAGGTATTGGGGTTAGATAATTTACCAGAGACAGGGTGGGGAGCAGAACAGGCGGATCCACTGAAATACTCGAGGGGAGCAGTGGGAGACAGGAGGGGTCTGCTGCACCGTGGGTCACTCTCTGGCCGGGGATTGAACTCGCGCTGCAGGGGCTGTGGACGGTTTCCCAGTGCTGAGACCCAGCCCTGCGCCGCCAAGGAGGCCCTGCCTTCAGAAGTTTAAAATAAGACTTGTCCTCTGCCTATTCGGACCTGCCTTTTTACTCTTTAATCCTTTCCTTTGGAAGTCTTGGTAATCTTGTCTTTTAGGTTGTTAGATATCTGACTCGAGCTTGGTCAAAAACTGTGCGGTTAGCTGTCGTGTGCTGCTTCTTGTTTGGAAGCAGTTCCCTTCATTGCTAAGCCAGGTGTGATTGTCTTGTGGGAACAAGGGTAAGAATGTTGGTAGTTGTGAAGAGAAAAGCCTCAGTGCAGAGAGTGAGGGCCAGTCTCGCTAGCCACATCACCACCCTGGCGCTGTTATTTAAAGAAAAAACTACTAGTCACATATTAGAGAAAACTGCAAAGCAGAGCTGCTTTCCTCACATGCTCCAAAGTTGGTCATGTTCCATGTTTTAGTATCATTATGAATTCAAACAGCTAAACAACTGATGATGTGCATTCTCCAGCTGGCATTCTAACCGGTGTTCAGATTTTTCTAAACATTTTCTCAGAGTTGTCTCTCATTTCCTATAAAGCTTAATCTTCCATGTTGTCTTTCTGAGTGATTTTGAGTGCTGGGTCTTTTATCCTGAATTATTTTCAGTTGTTACTTTTACATATGTATATGCATGTTATTTCCAGAACGCTAGTATCAATGCATCTTTATTTTTACAATCGTGTACTTGGTTTTCTTGGATTTCCAGGGGTGTCATCACAGTATCTTCTCCATCTCCATTTCTGAGATTTTCCCACTTTCTGCTGCTGACCTGTGTCAGCTGCAGGACGCAGTAGGGTCAGACAGAGCCCTCCTCGTTTGGTGCTAGGAGCATCTCCATATTTCCTCACCAGCATCGCACAGCACCGTGGAATCTGCATTTGAACATGAGCCCCGGATGACACAGATGCAGTCTGCTAGAGTTGTTTCTCCCAGAAGTGTTCTGTTTGTGGTCAGATTTGGGTTTTCTTGCTTAGCTTGTCTTCCTTAAGGGGAAACAAAAATGTTCATTTTCTTCCAGATTTGGAGTCCCCATATGAGGCCAAGAATTCATCTACAGAAAGGAGCATCTGTGAAAGAAAAGTTCCCAAACGGAACTCAAATGGAAAAAGGAAAGCCCCTGCCTTTGGCTGGACATGTGAAGGTGAGTGTGAAGGACCACAGGGCCCTCGAGAGGGATATTTCAATCAAGTGATACTCAGCTGTGGGAAAAAGCCCACTCACAGGGGAAGCACATCTGCTAGGCCACACCAGAGACACAGCAGGGAGAATGCCTATGAATGCAAGGAGTGCGGGAAGGCCTTTAGTCGTAGCTATCAACTTACCCAGCACCAGAAAATTCACACTGGTGAGAAACCCTATGAATGTAAAGAATGTAAAAAAGCCTTCCGTTGGGGTAATCAGCTTACTCAGCATCAGAAAATTCATACTGGTGAGAAACCTTATGAATGTAAGGACTGTGGGAAAGCCTTCCGGTGGGGCTCAAGCCTCGTCATTCATAGGAGAATCCATACGGGTGAGAAGCCCTATGAATGCAAAGACTGTGGGAAAGCCTTTAGACGTGGCGACGAGCTCACTCAGCATCAGCGATTTCACACTGGCGAGAAAGACTATGAATGTAAAGACTGTGGGAAGACCTTCAGCCGTGTGTATAAATTAATTCAACACAAGCGAATCCATAGTGGTGAGAAACCCTACGAATGTAAAGACTGTGGAAAGGCCTTCATTTGTGGCTCAAGCCTCGTTCAACATAAGAGAGTTCACACTGGAGAGAAGCCCTATGAATGTCAAGAATGTGGGAAGGCCTTTACTCGCGTCAATTACCTTACTCAGCATCAGAAGATTCACACTGGTGAGAAGCCTCATGAATGTAAGGAATGCGGGAAGGCCTTTCGTTGGGGTTCAAGCCTTGTCAAACATGAGAGGATTCATACAGGTGAGAAGCCATATAAATGTACAGAGTGCGGGAAGGCCTTTAATTGCGGCTATCACCTCACTCAGCACGAGAGAATTCACACTGGTGAGACGCCTTATAAATGTACTGCATGTGGAAAGGCCTTTATTTATGGGTCAAGCCTTGTTAAGCATGAGAGGATTCACACAGGGGTGAAACCCTATAAATGTAAAGAATGTGGAAAGGCCTTCAGTCACGGCCATCAGCTTACACAGCATCAGAAAATTCATATGGGTGAGAAGCCTCTTGAATGTAAGGAAGGTGGAAAGCCCTGTGATCCTGTAAAGCATCACAGAGACCATCAGAAAATGCACACAGTCGAAGCACCTATATAATGTGATAAGTCTGTGGAAGTCTCCATACAACAGAAAGAAGAGTCATGTCATAATTTAACAGACAGAGCCTTCACAGTCACTGGCTGATGGCTATCAGAACAGTCAGGCTGCAGACAAACTGGGGAGAGTGGAGAAATCACTTTTTTGTAGTGATCACATCCTCGGCGTAGAAGTTTTCCACTGGACAGGTTAGTTTGATGAGTACATAAAAGCCTTCCCTTGTCATTGAATCCCTGTCGCATTTCAGATGCACTCTAGAGAATATTGTGGTAATGTAATGTAATGCAGGAAAGCCTTCATCACGGTACCGACCCTACCCATCACCATCAGCATCCCACCTCCTTCCTCCTTATGAGACACTGGGACTGTCACCTGCTGCCCCTGTGCATTTGTGAAGTGGGATTATCACACCTACCTAGAGCTGCTGTGGTGGTGACTGGGTCTGGTACATGTAAACTCCCTGAGAGTGTATCTGGAATACTGTGTAAGTTCAATAAATACTAGCTGTTGTTTTTATCATTACCATGAGTGTTGCTTTGGATGGATTATTACAAGAACCCCTCCCCCACCCGTCAGACTTCTAAAAAAAGTGTCAATTACTGTCAGAATTTCTTAGTACACAGAAGGCTTAAAACACAATTAACAATTAAAAAATGAAACCATCAGGCCCTCCCTGGTGGCGCAGCGGGTTAAAGCACAGCACTGAGAATCTAAAGCCGCTTCCACATGAGTTCGATCCCCGCCTGCCCCGGAGGTGACCACATGGTGTGGCAGACCTCTCCTGACCGGCCCACTGCTCCCCTCAGCAGTGTACTTCGTCGATCTGCCTGTTCTGTTCCCCACTGTCTCTGGTGAAGCCTCTCACCGCCCCTGAGCCTCTGGCCTGTACCCCAGTTCTGTATGCACAAATAAATCTTTAAAAAAAAAAAAAAATGAAACCATCAAAGTCCAAAGTTCTCTTTACCAAATGATACCATGGAAGTAGTGAAAAAGCAAGAAACAGACTGGGGAAAGATATTTACATAACCTGACCCAGGATCCACATAGAAAAAAAGGCTCAAGTCAGTTGTAAAGCCAATTCAGAGGGAAAGGCCAGGGGGGCTTGAGCAAGCACTTCCCAGGGATCACCAGAGGGCCAGTAATACATGAATTGCCTTCGACATTTCTCATCAAGGAAATGCAATAGGAAACCACTACAGCATGTCAGTAGACGCCGGACGGCTGATTGTAACAGTGCATACGAGCTGACTGCTGTTAGACAGTAAAGTAGGTCCTGATCAGGAAGGTACTGGGCCAGCACAACTGAACATCTGCCACATCCTGAAGGCCTGCAGCAGGGGCAGGAAGAGGGTGCTCAGAAAAGGTGGGGGAGGGCTTCTCCCAGGAAGGGGGTCAGTACCTCTTGATCGTCCAGGTTCTGGAGAGTGCAGCTTGACTTGATGGGATCGAGCGCTCCTGAACCGGTCTGTCCTGGAAGGAAACGGATTGTGTTGGGGAAAGTACTACTGGTGGGGGTTTGAGAATATGGGTGGGAGAGGACTAGGCCCCATGGCAGTGAACTTGAAAAGCTGGAGGAGGGACTAATAAACCTGGTGCATGTGTGTGGGGTGGGAATGGGCAGAGCTCAGGCCCTGGGAAGAAAAGGAGCCTGCAGGCTGCTTTTGAAACCAGAGGACTTGAGTGCTCAGGAGAACAGCTAGGAGAGATCCAGTGGGCAACCCTGGACTCAAGGTAAGACTGATTGGGGAGAACCCAAAGGAGTGTCCACTAAAGGCCGTCAAAGGGTGCAGAACTGGTTTTCAGTAGGACTTCCTTACCTTGGAGGGGATTGAATTTCAATGAAAATGAATTAGTTCTTATATCTGCACCTTAGTGCTAGGATGAGGTTAGAGATCTGAACCTTCTGGGGAAGAGGGGTGAGAGAGGTGCAGTGGAGGGGTGCCAGGCCTCCGTTCAGCACTGGAGCCTTTCAGGTCTAGTTTCCTACATCACTAGGAACCCTCCTAGTAAGAGTTACTTCTTAGCACACTGCTCTCCTGTGGATCCTATGCCAGGGTCAGCAGGACAGTCCCAGGGAGTGACCCAGTATTAGCAGTGATGCCAGTAGTAGCAGAACAGTGACCTAGGGAGCGAGCCCCCTGCTGCTTCAGATTATAGGGGTGGGTGGACAACATCAGTCCAGACTGTTCTGCCAAGTGGAGATGGAGGGGCTGGGCGAGAAGTAAGCAGGTGGTTACCAGAAGTGGGAATGAACAATGAATATTGAGTACAGCGTTACCTCTGAGTTGATGAGAATGTTCTGGAACCAGACTGAAGTGGTATTTACACCATGCGAATGTCCTCAGTACCACTAAATTGTATTCCTTACATGCATCAAATAATCACTCTGTACACCTACAATCACACCACACGAAAGTTAGGCTGGGGAGAACATGGTGACTTCACCCAATTAAAAACATCTTTAGAGGCCCTCCCTGGTGGCACAGTGGGTTAAAGAACAGCACTATGTGGCTATCCACACCCACTGCAGCATGAGCTCGATCCCCAGCCAGGGAGGTGACCCACATGGCGTAGCAGACCTTTCCTGACCTGCCAGGTGCTCCCCACAGTGTGATTCAGTCAGTTTGCCTGTTCTGCTTCCTGGTGGCGCAGGAGTTCATCTCAGCGCTATCAAGCTATTGATAACCACTGCAGTGAGTTCAATCCCTGGCCACGGAGTGACCCACATGGCTGAGTGGCCCACATGGCACACCGACCACCCCTGGCTCACCCACTGCCTCCTCAGTGTAGATTTCAGTGGACCTGCCTCTTAGGCTCCCCACTGTCTCTGGTGAATCCTCTCACCCCCAACACCCCAGCTCTTGTTTGCATAAATGCATACTTCCTAAAAACAATAAAACTGGTTTAAGTCGGTCAACCTGGCATATTGATGTATTTCACCATTTTGGGAAATGCAGCGGATCACAGAACCAGCTAACACAGTTGTGGGGGCAGCAAACTCCAGGGTTTGTGTACCAGTCATCACACCCCGGAGGCCCAAATCAGCCCCTCACTGCAGGGCTTGGGGACGCCACGGAAACCCGGAGGAGACACAGGCGGGGCCCTACCTCCGGCGGCGTCCTACCTCCGGCGGCGTCCTCAGCGTCCAGCAGCAGCGGCTCGGAAAGATGGCGCCTTCGCTCGCGGGGGTGCGGCCGGCCCGCGGTGGCAGCAGGAGGGGCCCCAGGGCCTCGCGGGTCGCAGGCCGCCGCCTCCCGAGGGAGGTCGCGGCGCGCGCGTCGGGCAGCGCCACCTGGCGGTGGAGGCTCCAGGACGCGCCCCGCCCCGGTCGCGTACCGAGGTCCCCAACTCTAACCGGCTGCAGGGGCAGGTCACGGGCCGCGTCGAGGGCCTCGGAGGCCGTGCGGAAGCCAGAGGGGCCGCAGCGGAGAGCTGAGGGGCGCCGGCGCCGGCAAAAGCCCCTTATCCCGGGTGGGCGGGTGCGCGCCCGGAGCCCCTTATCCTGGGTGGGGTCTGGGGGGGCGGAGGGTTAGGTCTGCCGCTATGGATCCTCTCACCTAGGCTGCTGGGGACCCTGGACTGGCCCGAGCACCCGCCTGGGCACGCTCGGCCGCTGCATCTTCCTCCGCAGTCCCGGAGGGTCGCGGCCTCCGCGGGGCGCGAGCCTCCCTCTCCCGGAGCGTGAGGTCAACCCCGCGAGGCCAGCGGCCCTAGACCGTGTGAGGGTGGGGGCGGGGAGGGAAAAGACGGGGAGCAGAGCGCCCCTTGCAAAGTGCTTGGTCTGCAGGATCAGACCGGCAGGGGCGGAGCGACAGGCCTCCCCTACTCCCGGCCCGGCCTCCCCAGAGCCGCCACTCGTGACTCTCCAGCTCCAGCCCGCGAGGCTTCACCGCACGGCCCGACCCCAGGGCCTGCGGGGCACGATCATCTGTGTGTGTGGGAGGAACGGGAGACATGGGGCCTCTGGCCAGAGGCACAGCTCCGCGGCTCGCAGACCCCCACTCTCCCCAAGACCCCCTGAGCCCCGTGATCTCCGCACACCAGCCCCAAGAGCGCCACATGGCGAGGCCGCCGTGGGTCTGGGGCTCGCGGCCAAACGCGTGCCTGGAGGGTCGGGGCCGAGGTTGGGCTCCAGCGCGGAGCTCGGGCATCACCATCCAGAACGCGTCGGGGAGCGCGACGTGAGCCCCGTCAAGGGACGGCCTGGTGCAGACCCGCAGCGCTCCGCAGTCGCGGCACGGGGTGTCCCACCCGGCCCCCCCTCACCCCCGTCACAGTGCACAGGATCAGGCCGGAGTCGCTCCCCTTCATTATGTTTCAGTAAAACAGTATTAAGGGGAGCTAAAGACAGAAGAACCGAGGAGGCGTTTGAAACCGACCAGGCGTTTGAAAACACCCGCCCCTTCTGCGGGTCCCAGGAGACCGCTGCGCGGCGGTTGAGGACGCCTCCGTCCCCCACCCACTTGTTTTCTCAACACAGGTCAGTTGGGTGCGTCGGGGACACCAGAGAGGAGACGTGGCGGACACGGCGGGGCTCCCCCTCAGCTGTCGCCAGGGCTACTTGGGCAGCGCTGCCCAGCCACTAGCGTTCAGACCCCAAACACTTCTTTTGACTTGCTGGTTTAGGCCGGCTCCCCAGCTGATTGTGCTTTTTGTTTGGTTTCATTTCTTCCGTTCTGTTTTTAATCCAGGAAGAGGCACTCCAGAACAGCTGACTAGACGTCCCTCACACGAAAGGAGCGGTATTTCCAGACACACAAGGCCCTAGTTTTTTGTTTGTTTTTTAACATTTATTTTGCTTGGCACCCCGGGGGGGGGGCGCAATTGGTTAAAGCGCAGCACTCTTGAACTCTCCCCAGCAACTGCAGCACTCTTCGGGAGTATTTGTAGAACGTGGGCCTAACCCAACGATTTTCGTTGCCGACACAACAGAAGGCATAACTGCATGTGGAAATTATGTGAACTCCCTGGCCATAAAGGTGTCATCCTGTAACTTCCAAAACTGGTCATACAGTACTTCCCATTCCATATGCTTTTTCGTAATGTGCTCTTGCAAAACTTCCATTGAGACAGTCTATTTCTCCACCCATTAGAATCTTCATGGGTCCTTGAACTGCTGTGAACAATGGAAAAATAAAAAAGATACTACTAGCAATATAATAGGTTCCCTTGGAGGCAAAATTTTGAGAAAGCTAGTCAAGATTTTAAGAAAACTTTCACACAACGGTAAATATTTCTATCTGAAAATTTTCATCCAAATTAGGATTCATTACAGACTCTGAGCTGCACGAAGATAACATCATGTTGAAAACTGACAAATTAAAGATCTTTGTAAGGCCTCATTTTATACTCATCACTCACTGCACAGTCTCTGCCCAACAGTGGCATGCCACATTGGATACTCTTTGCTTCCTAAACTTGACTTTTCCATCAATTAACTTGAGGGTGAAAAATGTGAACACAGTTCTTTCCTGGGTGAATTTTCTACACAAGTTTGTCCCAAACTAAGCAAGAAAATTGCCAACAATGAACTGTTTATGTTGTAAACAAAACACACATGAAGGGCTCATCATACCAAGGATTTATTTCTCAGTCAGAAAAAAGTATAAATGGCGATTGTTGAGGTAGAATCTGGAAGACTGCTCTCCCCAACCAATGGTGCTATCGTACATTAGGGGGCGGCCCTCATCTGATGGCTCCCAAGACAAACCATAGCTGGGGGAATGCACATTTTTGCCATCCCTTGTGGTCATATTCTCCTGGCCCAACCATGGAAAAGGGAGGCTGAGAAAAGCAGTTTCCCCACAAGAAAACATTTTGTGAATACATTTAGTCTCTATCACAAAATTCTCATGCATGATTTACTAATTTACACTAGATTGATGTGTAGAGAACATTCTTATTCTGTATCATCCTAGATGACACAGATGAAACTCCTATGTGAATTTCCTGGTGACTATCGAGAACTGGTCCCAGTAGGAAGTTTTCTTACATTCTTTACATGCATCGGATTTTCTCTCCTGTGTGAGTTTCCTGATGTAGACTGAGGTTTGTCTTACAGGAGAAGGTTTTTCTACATTCTTTACATTCATAGGGTTTTACTCCTAGGTGACTTCTCTGATGTTTACTAAGGTCTGACTTCTGGTAGAAACTTTTCCTACATTCTTCACATTCATAGGGTTTCTCCCCCGTGTGAATTCTCTGGTGTACAGTGAGGGCAGATTTCTGGTAGAAAGATTTCATACATTCTTTACATTCAAATGGTTTCTCTCCTGTGTGAATTCTCTGGTGCACAGTGAGAGCTGACTTATGATAGAAAGATCTCCTACACTCTTTACACTCATAGGGTTTCTCTCCTGTGTGAGTTCTGTTATGTCTATTAAAGACTGACTTCCAATAGAAAGTTTTCCCACATTCTTTACACTCATAAGGTTTCTCTCCTGTGTGAGTTCTTTGATGATAACTAAGGGCAGACTTGTAGTAGAAAGTTTTCCTACATTCTTTAC
>NW_004567142.1:6279565-6317560 GCF_000260355.1 Condylura cristata | reverse complement strand
CTCCTGTGTGAGTTCTTTGATGATAACTAAGGGCAGACTTGTAGTAGAAAGTTTTCCTACATTCTTTACACTCATAAGGTTTCTCTCCTGTGTGAATTCGCTGATGTATAGTGAGGGATGACTTCTGGGTGAAAGGTTTCTTACATTCTTTACATTCATAGGGTTTCTCGCCTGTGTGAGTTCTTTCATGTACTGTAAGGCCTGATTTATTGTAGAATGTTTTTCTGCATTCTTTACATTCGTAGGGCTTATGACCTGTGTGAGTTCGTTCATGTACAGTGAGTGCGGACTTCTGTGAGAAACTTTTCCTACACTCTTTACATTCATAGGGTTTCTCTCCTGTGTGAATTCTCTGATGTAGTGTTAGAGCTGACTTCTGTGAGAAACTTTTCCTACATTCTTTGCATTCATAAGGTTTCTCTCCTGTGTGTGTTCTCTGATGCACAGTGAGGTCTGACTTGCAGTAGAAAGTTTTCCTACAATCTACACATTTATAGGATTTCTCTCTGGCACTTATTTTATGGTTATTGAGATTAGATTTCTTATAGAAAGTTTTGCCCAGAACATTATATTCAAAAGTTTTCTTTCCTAACTGAGATCTCTGGAACTGAGAAAGATGTAATTTCTTACTGAAATTATTTCCACTTTGATTAGATTTATGGTATTCCTCCAAGAAAAGACCTCTATGAAGGTTCAACTGTGCTGGTTTCCCAGGGAAGGTTTCACCCCATTTGTTCCATCTGTACTGAGTAGCCCCAATACTAGTTGTTTCTTGTACAGTGTGGACTGACTTATCACAGACTTTCTCAAATGCCTTGTATTTACAGGTAGTGTTCCCTACAAGAGCCCCCTTGTGTGTAAATATCATCGCCTCCTTGGTGAAAGTTTTCTTTTGTCCAATAAATTCAAAGGGCTGCTGCAGAGTTTGAATCATGTGATGAAAACTAGGACTCTCAGGATAATGGAGGGTTCTTCCAGTCTTGTTCTGGCCCTCAGGTTTCTCTCCAGCATGAGTCACATCAGGGTCACCAGGCAGAAGTAAGTTCTCATTTACAGACAAGTCCTCAGGTAGTATTCCCAAATAGGTTCCATAATTTGTCACTGGGCTTGAAACCTGGATTGAGCTCAAATTAAATGTTATTCCTGAGTCAGTTCTCTCTTTAGTTGATGTTTTGTTGTTGATGGCTTCAATTTGCCACAAATGTCTGCTCTGGTTTTTCTGGTTGGTCTCAATCACATCAGCCACAGTCTGGATATCTAAAGTGAGATCAAAATAACCACATGCATCAAAAAATATCTAACAATTTCCATGGAATGCTGGTATAAAGGCAGAGAAGTTTCTTTCTGGCCCAGTAGCAGATGAAACAAAATGGTATTGATGTTATGGTATTATTCCTGTCTAATAAAATAGTGTAAAGCACAACAGATATGGAAATGCCAAATCATAACAGGTTTTTCCTCCTAGATTATTTGTGGTAAAATAATGATCTGCTGTAGTTATAGATGTCACCTGGGACCTTTGCACATGCGATTTATTCGCCTATCTTCTCTTCTCCCCCCCCCCCCCAATACCTTGTGAAATTGTGCTGGCTTTTGTGATCAAGCTTGGAATATGGCATGACTTTCCTGGATCTGTTAGTTACGAGATTCAAGGGTGGGCCATCTGTCTAATACCCATGTAGCAATAGGTCTTAGGAATAAGGATCTCACAACTAAATTGGTTAGTTTGGTTAGATTTTACATCTCCAGAGGGAATAAAGAAAATACCAGCAACTGTTTTGTTTTGTTTTAAAGACATAATCTCTTCTCCAGGCTAAACAAGCCACTAGCTGCATACTCCAAATTAAATGCTTGTCAGCGTCTAGGATTCATACACAGGAAGCTCAGTTGACTACTTCACACTGCACCTTCTTACTGATCCAAAGGGTTTCGTGTCTGCAACACACACTGCGCACCTATCTGAAAGTTGCTGTGTACTCCTCAGCGTCACAATTTCTGATGATATGGTTCACAAGACTTGTACCTCTTTTCCCAGGTTCTCAATAATTCTAGGGTGACCTCCTCTAAGCCTGTCAGTTTGAGTTAATGAGCTCCTAATATGCCTCTCCAAAAGCGGGAGCTACGCTGCTCCCAACTATATATCCACCAATAAGTTACATGTCAAATGGAAAATGGTCCTCTCAAGCTTGATCTCTACTGATGCAAACATGTGACATATTATTGTTTCTACAAGTGCCTTTTAAGCACCACTCCTAGAATACTACTTTTCTCACTTATCCTGATAAAATATTCTCTATGAATCTTATTTATTTCATGTCTCTTTCTTTCATTTTTCAATCTACAGAAAGTAGTGCTATAAAAAGAACATTTACTTGACTTCTATTATTATAACACAACTACAAACTGCTCAGTGTCTAAAACTCCCCAATATGTTGAAAATATAAACATAAATGAACAGAAGCCTAAAAGAAAACCGTCAATGAATATGGAGGAGAGGATAACTGAGAATACACAGAATGAGACTAACCAAACAGACATTCAAGAGGAGGCCAGAAGAAACTGGATTCTCGATAAGAATAAGGAGATGAACAGCAACTAAAACGGGAGCATTTCCATGTGAGAAGCACGCTTGGAAACTGTAATTCACCGATCTGATACATGCCATCCCAGGCTTTGGACCTAAGGTAATACACTGGTAAAAATGCTCAAGGTGGTGAACTTCTGCTGGGCTTTCCACTCAGGCCTCGTAGGCACTGACTGACCTGAGAGCCTCTCACACGGGCATCCTTCCACCATCCACAGCTCTGCTCCTTGCTCCAACCTGATGATCACCTCAGGTTTGGTCACGCAATGCCCTGTTGGTGAGGATAACGGGTATGCATCATGCCATTTGAAGAGCAACAACAGCAGAGTTTTAAAGTTGTATACAGAAGGCCAATCAGAACCTTTTATTAGAGTTAAAAACTCACATGATTCCTGACCTGGAATTATAAACCCAAATAGTTTTAAGTTTGTAAACAGTAGCACAGTCATCAATAAAGAAAACAGTGCTTGTGCTCGGCAGTGACAGGGCCGTTTGGCTCACCCAGGGACGCCAGGCTCCGGTAGGTCTCCAGCATCACGTCCCGGTAGAGGGTCCTCTGAGCGTGGTCCAGGGTCTGCCACTCCTCCCAGGTGAAGTTCACGGCCACGTCCTCAAAGGTCACCATCTCCTGTAACAGCACCATCTCCTCAACTCAACATACCAACCCGAGTCAGAAGGACAGGATTCTTTTCCGTGTATTTTTTAAAACACAGCATGCCTTTTATTCTATATTGGAAAAGAGACATCATGGAAAAAATACACTATTAATTTATTAGTTTCTAAAAGAACTATTACACCTTACGCTGTACATCAGAAATGGCCTTAGTTACTTAGATGAATAAAGCCCTGCACCTTAAACTAGCTAATAATCTGGTTTTAGAGGCACTGAGTATGAACTGGAGAAGTATACTAGAAGAGCTGTGTGAAAATGGGAAAAATGGCACCCTGTACACTCAGACTGTAACTCTCTAAAGACCCAAGGATGTCACGCTCCTGAACCATGTTTTCATGAATGAGGCACAGCAGAACTCAAGGCAGATGGCATGAAGAACAGCTGATGTGATAAAGGAACCCCAAGCATCACTCTCTGTCCTAGTAAGTACCCCTGGGTGTGAGGAGAGACAGACATGAAAGTTATGCTGAGAACTGATTATGAAGTTAGTCTGCATTTTATGTAACCTAATTCCATCAAAACATATGTGGCCGTATTTTATAGTAACCTACATGTTTGAAGTACACATGCATTGTACTATTTCCTGTGCGTTGCATATTTCCACCCAGAGCAAACACACACCTCCTAAGCCATCCATGGTGAATAATGAGGGGCAGTTAAATCGAGGTAGTTACAGGAGCGAACGTGCATTCAACAGTACACTCCAAGTAGGCTAAGAAAGGCTATGGAAGAAGCCGGAGAATGAGCACGAACACTGCGATAACAGAAGAGCAAGAATACAGAACAGGGGCCAATTGTAAAATAGACACACAGAATTTGGTACTAATTTGGTGCCAGAAGGGGGAAAGGCAGGACTTACTACTAAGCTGTCTGCCTGACCAGCTGCGGGATCCTGTAACCTGAGACAGAAAACAGGCGAAGTGTGATGGGTGAAAGTGAGACAGACGCTGCTGCCCCATGGAAGTTTCTGTGCACGGGGAGTCTGACTAACCACTTGACACACACTTTTAATAGTGTTTTCAGTGAAATCTGATTGGGGAGCAGGACAGACTAAGCGGCACAGAGCCCGTCACCGAGCAAACCACACATCCTTCGGGTCCGCCTAGAACGATGATGCAAATGGAAAAGGGAAAGTTACTGTATTTGCTGTGAGCACCAATGCAGACATTATGTGATATTCAAGAACAACAACAACAAAATAACATAACTTTCATTAGACCAATTATGGGAAAGAGAGGCGTTCAGGAGAAACCCCACTCTTGTGGTGTGAACCTCTAGCTAGCAGGAAGCAACACTGTATGTAAGGAGAGAGAGGAGGCTTCATTTTGCATTTGTTGAGCTGAGGTGCCTTGTGGACAGCTACAGAGAAGCCCTGAACAGGGAGGTGCACCTACAGAGGAGAAGCTGGAAGGGGGAGCCTCGCTGGTGGTCCAGGGAGTTTCCGTTTCAGCCTGGTTTCAATCCCCGGCCAGGGAGTGACCCTCACAGGCCGCAGCAGACCTCTCCTGTCTCCCACTGCTCTCCTCCACACTAGATTTCAGTGGCTCCATTTGTTCTGCTCCCCACTCTGGCAAGTCATCTCACCCGCACACATCTGGCCTGTACCCCAGTTCTTCAAACAGGGAAAAAAAGAAAACCTAAAGGGAAACAGTTGGGACTGCAAAGCACTGAGGGTGACTTAGTCATGGAGAGGTGCAGGGGGCCCGTGGAGGCCAGATCTGGACGCCAGGATGAGCTCTAAGCGCAGGAGCAGAGACACACAGGTTTGGGGGGAAACAAGAAATCATCAGGCAGGCAGCGACAGCAGCTGAGAGAGAAGTACTTCTAGATCCTGAAGCATGCTACTGACTCGCAGAAGGTCCCTGTAAAGCAAGGTGGATTCAAGTATTAGGCTGAAGCTGTGCTTTAAGAAACACTGAGCAGGTGAAGGTGCACCACACTGGAAACATTTGCTCCAAAATGTAGCTGAGGTCTTCTGCACACTACACATATCAGCTGAGAGAACGGTCAAGAACAGGGGTTGAGCCAAGCCTCAGACATTCCAAGCTGGCTCCCATCTGCTCCGTGTACCAACCCTGGACTTCCCAAAATTGCCTGAGATAACAGTATTTTAGAAGTCAACAGTAAGAACTCTACTTTAGCGTTAATCATTAGTAACACAAAATGACTGGCATGTTGATTTCCAGACTGTGAGAGACACTGCACGCGAAGACAGACACTGTTCTTTCACAGCTGGTGTCTCCAAGTGTTCCTGTCCCATAAAAATGTAGCCTGCTGGGAGTATAATGGACCAGGCGAGAAAAATAACAAAAATAATGAACAACCATATACCAGAGACATTCTGTGGGGGTGGAGTGGGGAATGGGATCAAAAACGGGGGGCGGAAAGGGAGGGAAATGCACGGGACTATGGTGGTGGCACAGGGGTGATTTGGTGATGGGAAACCTGCGGGGATTACAATCGAGATGGAAAAAAAAATGTGCAAAATGATGTAAAAATAAAGTTTGTAATAAATAAAAAAATATATATATTATTAAAAAAAAAAATGTAGCCTGCTGGCCTCTAAGGATCTGTGCTCATCAGGAAACAAACCTGTCTGCTCCAGCAGCAGAAAGAGCAGCCTCCAACGAGGGCTTACCCTGACTGACAGATGACCTGTCTACCTCTATTTGCCACATCCCTTTCTACGTGTATTTCCAGAAGCAGAACTTCACCCTTTTCCAATTTAACAAATGAGTCCTCAAAAAACTCATAAAAAACAAACTGAAAAAAAAGCCAAGTTTATAACTCACCAAAGATTTTTTTTCATTGCCTGTTGCTCTCAGAAACACACACAAGACTCTGGAAGTGGAGGAAGGAGAGAGGCAAATGAGTTTGACTTGTACATCTTTAACTTGTGAAGACAGCTGGGGCTGGTCTATTAGAAGCACAGGCTTACCCAAGAGAACAGTCCATGAAGTCATCTTAAACCAGTCAGCCTCAGAAAAGGCAGCTGATGACTGCTGCCTCATTTCTGATCTGGAGTACAGGAAGTAATCAACCAAGTCCGATGCAAAATGCTAACCATAGAATTTTCAGGAAAACAAACAGATAGACATGTTTTTATTTTAAAGTCTGTAAATGTTTGTTATCTTAAACCCCCCCTACTAACTTGGGGGTTTCTTTGTAACAAATTATGTGAGGGAATTATATTCCAAACACAATTAATGAAAGTTCACAAACACATGTAGAAATTTTGAAAAAAAGGCACGTGTTAACTAGATGGAACTAAGAGACCATAGGAATTATATCAAGCAATTGTCCACATACCAGAAGACAAAGTTAATGAAACGAACTCTGTTTTAGAGACTCAGGTGATCATTTTCACGACTATTACTTTAGGTGGAGAACAGTTTTATCACGAAACCTTTGAATTCACATAACAGAAAAATTTGGGACGAAAGGATAGGCATGTTTTAAAAAAGGCCTTCTAAAGCATGTTTGAAAAATATGATGTCAAGAACAAATATGTCAGGCACACAAACCCTGTGATCCTGACAAGTCACCTAAGGCCTCAAATCACAGTGGTTTGGTTTTGTTGTTGTTTTTTCTTTTTTATAAAGCAGAAATACCTGGACAAAGCCACCCCAAACCACCACGAAGATAATTCACAGAAGAACATGAATTAATACCAAACTAGGGATAGTTTGGAGCGGTCAGGTTCTGGAAACACGAGGGAGAAGCAAGGAAGACGAAGGCTACAGGCTCTCAGCGGTGACAGGTTACTTGTCAAACCAGGCCCCGCCCCCGCAAGGCCCCGCCCCCGCAAGGCCCCGCCCACAGAGCCTTTCCCTGCTCTTTGCCTACAGCTCTTAGCCCAGCTCAAGTCTCCCGAGGGTTGGGCCAAACTTCCACTATGCCAAAGTCGTTGGCAGCTTGTGGAGGCGATGGTATCACCAAATCATGTTCCCACTGGGCAGATGCTCAACAGTTGCTTGACAATGCCAAGCGAGGGCCTCTTGCCCGACTCTGCGTTTGCTCTGAAGCACTAGCTAGAGGCTTCAGGCCACAGAGATGTTCTCCAAGTCGAACTGCCCGCTTTCAACATCACAACAGCTGCCTGCCCAAAGAAAGCAGACACCAAATGCCGCACCTAGAACTCAAGGTGCCTGGACACAGGTCTTGCACAACCTTTTAAAGAGGAAAGCAGGGGTGTGCGGCGGCGGCACCATGCACGCGGGGTCCTCACTTCACCTACTGAAGAGGCTCCCCAAATCCCATAAATACAAGTGCCACAGGGCAAGAGCAGGTCCACGCACACTGCCCAACGACTTCCGTAGGAATCCTGCAACCGCTCCGGTTAGGAACGCGCTGAACCTCCAGGCGCCGGACCTGCAGCCAGGCGTGTCGACCCCCTGGCCCGGGGCGCTTGCTGGCAGAGCAGACCCGGCTGCAGGCGCCCTCCCGCACCTCGCTCTCCGCAGACCCACCCCGCCTCGCAGCCTCCTGCCTTCTTGGACCTCGGCCTTCGACTCCACCGCGCGGCTTCAGAAGCTCCAGTGAGCGCGTCCAGACCTCGTGTCAGCCCACACCGCCTTCTGAGGAAGTTCATCACTACACGCACACAAGGGCTGGCCTTCCCCGGCCTGCCCCGCGGTCTCCCTGACGCGCCGGGCCAAGCCACACATCCGCGCCGGGCCCCTCACACGCCTTCCCGCCCACTCCTGCCCGATCCGGGCGCCGGGGGCGGCTCCCTCCACCGCCCCTACACACACCTCCAGACAGACCCCGCGGAGCCCAAGCGGCGGCCCATAGAAGCAGCGCCGAAAGATGGCGGCACCAGCGGGGGCGGGGCCGCGCCTGCGCAGAGGGGAGCTGGAGGCGCCCCCCGAGTTCTAATGGGAGCCGCCGGGTGGTCCTGACTACATTTCCCACAAGCCTCCGCGCCGCCCGGCCCGCGGCAGGGATGCTTTGTGCCTCGCGGGTGACCTGCCCGGTCCCGCCTCCAGCAGTGATGGGGGAGGGGGGTTATCCATGGTGGATTGTAACGGGGGATTTTTCTTAGCCAAGAAAGCGAGTTTCCGACTCACTCTTGGCTGCTCCTTGGACGCTGAACTAAGAGCGGTGAAGAGCGAAGCTCCGAAAGCAGGGGAGCTGCCCTCAGAGACCAGATGAAAGACTGATGAGTGATGAGGCCCGTTGAAGTGGAAGGACTTGCCCCTTTTTGCCCTCCCCACGTCCCGCTCCCGTGAGAGTCCAGCCCACGGGGTCACCTTTGCCCACCTGACCCCTGCCGGGCTCACGCCCGGGCTCCTCTCCCCGCAGACACCTCGGAGTCCTCCAGCTCCACTGCCAGAGTGGGCAGGGGGGCCTCAGAGGTGACAGCCGCCCCTCCACCCCCACCCCTGCGTCTTTCTTTCTCAGCCCCCATCGGCGAGGGGCATCGGTTTCAGAGCCTCAGCTCATTGCCTCCCTCTGTGAAGACAGCAGGTGGAGAGCTCGCGGGTCACAGCGCAGGACCTGGGCGCTGTGACGCTAGTGATGTCCCTCGTGGGGTCATATTGGACTGACAGGCTATGAATTAAATGTCAGATGTGGCTATGTGTGTGCACGTGCTTTTGACCGAGCCCACACTGTCCTCCGAAGCCTCTTAATATGTCGGGGTGCGATGTTATCCACCACCTGGTCCCAATACAGTTACAGATAAGGACCTAAAGCTGTAAGGCTGAAATTTATTGAAGAGAAGCAGGTGGGGCCCCCCCAACCCTCCTGGTGAGCCCTTCAGAGAACCCCTCTGCACGAAGCATGCGGAAGGAAGGCAAGCAAGGATCTGCCTGCGCTCACAGAGGCTAATAGGCAGCTGAGGTGAAGCCCTTCATCAGTGAAAGGGATGGTGAAATTAGGTGAGGCAACAGCGGGGATGGGGCTGAAGGAGCTGGCCACCCCCCCCCCCAGGGCACAAAGGCCGTTTGGTTAGGTTCCAGGGATGTCTCACCCTCAGCCCCCAAGCTGATTCTGAGGAATCAGGATTCTATAGGCCAAGCACTTCTGGAAATCACACGTGCCCCAGTGCACCACCCAAAATGCAGCTCACCTGCTACCCACTTCCTGGGCAAGACACTGAAATCACTCACTTCCGGGCCTCCCTGGTGGCACAGGGGTTAAGTCTCAGCACTACCAAGCTACAACTAGCCACTGCAACATGAGTTCAATCCCCACAGGGTGCAGCAGACCCTGCCTGTCTTGCCTGCTGCTCCCTTCAGCAGTGGATTTCAGTGGATCTGCCTGTTCTGTTCCCCACTCTGTCTCTGGTGAATCCTCTCACCCCACACCTCTGGTGTCTCAGATCTTGTATGCATAAATAAATCTTTTTTAAAAAATCACTCAGTTCAGAACCTGCTCACCACCCTCACTGCACCCACTGCCTCCTCTGGTCCTGCCCACACACCCCTGCTGCCCTGAGGGCCCTTCGGTGGTCAGGAGAACCCAGATAAATCACAGAGGGGTCAACAATTGAGATCAGAGGTCAAATAAGGATATACTGAGCCAAAGGGCCAGTGAGATGCCCAGGCAGAGGGGAGGAGCCAAACGGCAGCGCTGGCCTGGGAAGGGCCTCTCCAAGAGCAGTGCGGAGTGTGGTTGGCAGGAGTCCTGTAGCAAACATTCCTCCCAGGACACCCCTCTCTCTCTAGCTCAGGACCTCGTGGCATTCCTGCTGCAGAGCCATTCCGAGGAAGGAATAGCCAGTGCAAAGGTTCAGAAGCTGACACACACCTAACACCAGCGTTGTTTCCTCCGTCACTTGTGTTGTTCAAAGGGAGCGGGTCTCGTTCCCATGCCTGTAAGCACAGAGGCTCTTCAGGGATCTTTCCCATCCAAGGAGTTAAAATTACTACCCCAGGCCATTCCTGCAGCAGTGAGGGACCACCCAAAAGGGAGACAGAAAACTCCACTCAGTAAATCAAAGTCACATTTACAGGAAACACAGTCAACACACATCCCAAAAGAATAAGGATATCTTATTAGCACACGCCGCAGGGACGCCAGGCTGAACAAAGGCCGTGGGTGCAGGTGGCCCCGCTCTGGCTAGGCGGGGCAGGCCACTCCTGGTCCGGGTGCTTGAGGCCTTTGGTCACTGAAAGGAGCACCTTGGTCCATGAGGACAGCACCAGACTAGCGAACTGCGCCCCTCCACCTGTTACAGGGTAGCCCAGAGTGAAACTGGGCTGCCTGTCTGTGGGTCCTCACCCAGCACTTAAAATTTAACTTTCTGCAGACACACACAAAAGGGGAAAGGAAAAGGAAACAACCCAGGGAAAGACTGAGGGATATAAAGTAGCTGGAGTATCTTACCAGCTGACTACTTGGAACTCCACTCACAAACTATGGCTAGCCCCCAGCCGCACCATCTGGGTCTGCACCGTCTGAGAGCAATTTTTCCAGAGAGAGCTGTTACCTCTCCAGAGCTACAGTTGGAAAACGGCTCTCTATTTATCCTCCAAAGCCCCAGAATGCCTGCTTGGCTCCGCCCTTGGGTCCTCACAGTTCTCTCCTTGGTGCTGCTGGGAGCTGTTTTCCAATCACCGGACTAGGGGATGGAATCCAGAAAGCTGGTGCAGAGAGTGGAGCCCACAAAACTGCAGCGTTCCTTTAGCACACCCTTCCCCTTAACACATCCAGTTGCCTGCTGGTCCCATCTGGGCCCGGGACTGCCTTCCAGTCATAGAAGCTCTGCTTCCTTGGGATGCTGTGGAGCCCCACAGCGGGACCCCCAGACGTCAGCAGGCATCCACATGGCAAGGACACAACAGGCTCCCCACTTCATGACGCCCCTGAACCCAAGTCCACTTTGTTCTGGACCCTCCCTCCACCCAGCAGAGCGCCACGGGGAATTCCAAGTGCTGACAACTGTGGGCAGGCGCAGCACTTGGGGGTTCCGGGGGATTCCTGGGCCTGCCACCTGGAGTGGGATGCTCATCTCCGACCCGCGCTAAGCAAGAGAGGCCACAGCTGTGCCCTAGGCCTGGGGTCGGCAGGGCTGAAGCTGTTGGTGCTGATGCCAAGATCAACGGAGACCTGGCTCTAGGGGACTGTGGGCTCTAGAAGGCACCGCCCAGGGGGAGGGTGAGTCCGGGTCAGTAGTTAGGTCAGGTTGTTCTCCATCTTCCAGACAAGGGCACCAGCACATCCCCAACCACACGTTGCCTGCCGTACCTCAAGGCATTCCCGCCAGGGAACCTACTCCATGAGGCTCTATGGTTAGATGGCATAAATTACTCCACTTCCAAGAAAAGCAAAATAACCAGCAAGGAATCGTACTGTAAAGTGTGGGATGTGGGGAATAAGGAGGTGACAGTGTTGATTCAAGAACTGTATGTAACAAATGTACTGCTAGAAATGGGCCATGTGGAAACGACCCTCCCCCAGAGCCAGAGAACCCTCCGAGGGCGGAGGGGCTCTAGTATCTTGGTCTAATGTCAACTGCGCAAATCCAGGAGTCTCATCTGAAGAGACTCCACGCAACCCCGCAAACCAACTGCCACATTTGACTAAGCGCACACACATAGGCTGGAATCGGGCTTCTCACTGGTGATTATGAACGTCTGGGCACACCACCTGCGGGGACGCTTCCCGAGGAGCAGGAACCCACAGGCAGACTGGCCCCGCCCGCCTGGATTCCTGGGGTACTCCGCCTCTCAAATGGGCTCCAGCAACCTGCTCTGGAAGCTCTGTACAATCTCTTCCTGGCAATGCCGTCCTCTGCAGAGGAGGCAAGGGACTGCCCGGACTGGGCCCAACAGTCCAATGGCCGCCCCCTCGAGGCGCAGCAGCCCACATCCAAGGGCGTCTCGACTCCCACTTGCCCGGGGACCCGGGTTCATCCTCTGCTTCGCCTTCCTAAGTATAATCACGGCTCCCCACCCACTACCCCGCCGACCAAACGCCCCTTCAACGCCACGTGCCCCAGAACCCCCCTCACCCCCACACCCGCACTAGGTGCCTCACCTCCTCTCCCTCTCGTTCCTCCAGTTTCCCGGCGCCCCGGGCTGGCGCCCTCCCACCGCTCCCAACTCACCTCGAAGACACCGACCACATGCGGAGACCGAGGAGAGGCGGAACCCGGCGGGGGTGGAGCCCGCGGGACCGCGCCTGCGCAGTGGGCACGCGGAAGCCCTACCCGGAACTCCCTGCGGCAACTGCCCCCGACCCGGGAGACTACGCTTCCCAGGAGCCTTTGCGCCAGCCGTCACCAGCCTTCGGGGGTCGTCTAGTTCCCTGGTGATCAAACCTCACGACTGAGGACTAACTTGATGACGGGAGGTGGGAGCCAGAAGGGCGGGCCTACTGGGGATTGTGAGCACCTGAGGCCGGTGGAAGAGGGGAGGCCGTTTTAGTGCCCTGAAGCGGCATGTCAGGCCGCTTCCCTCCAGCTCTGGTTGCCTTTGGCACCTGCTGCCTCCAGAGGGGGAGTGAAGTTTAGTTCGACTCGGAGACGTCCCTGGAGAGTCCGCGCAGAGCGCTCACCTCACCCGTTTCTGCAACTGAATAGGGCCAGCTCGATCGTCCTCTGGTGATTTGGCACCGTCACCACCCCTCAGTGTCGCCTCTGAAAAATGTTGCCCTGGATGAAGAGATTTGTTCTGAGAACACCCTCCCAGAGACCTCAGCAGCACAGAACAAGCGTGGGGGGATGGTGACTGGGCACAGTGGACTAACATGGACACTGCTCGTGTGGACTACGGGGTGGCATGGCAAGGGGGTCCTGGGATTCCTCCGGCAGCTTCTTTTAGTTACTGAAGTGCTAGTTGCTATGATGAAAGAGTTAAACTTCTGTTTCTATTTCTTAAAAGGCCAGAGTGTGAACAGTCTCAGGTTCCCGAGTCCTGGGGAAATGAACCTGACCAGCGCCTGCCAAACCCCTTGCCTAAATGAATCCACTTCACGTTTTCTCATCTACTTTCTTGTTCTGTGCCTTCCTTTTATTAGTGGATGCACCCCTTATTCAGGCTGCAAAAGGGTAAAAGTGAATCACCACCCATCAGGTACACGATGCAAAATACAAGTACCAAGTGCCATAAACCATTTACTTTTCTTTTACAGTTCTACTTTCAGTATATCATAGCTGATCATTTCCTCATCCATAAATAACAGCACAGCCGTTTTATCGTGGCAAGTTACTTGTTGCTAAAAGAAGGGTCAATCAACACATTTATTATTTAAAACAAAACTCAGGTTAAAGAGAAATCCTAAAGACAAACATTATTGCAAACTTTCATATTTATTTTTAAAGATTTATTTATTTATGCATAGAAGTGGGGTGCAGGCTAGAGGTGCAGGGATGAGAGGATCCACCAGAGACAGAGCGGGGTGCAGAACAAGCGTTACCTACTGAAATACACTGCTAAGGGGAGCAGCAGGCGACACAAGGTGGTCTGCTGTGCCTTATGTGGGTCCCCTCCCTGGCTGGGGGTTGAACTCACACTGTAGTGGGGCTAGCAGAGACTCAACTCCTAGGCCACCAGGGAGGCCCACGAACTTTCATATTTAATAAGAAATTTAAGGGGAAAGAGTGACAGACATGGTTAAAAAATAAACAACTAAACGGTACATGAATTTACTGATTCAATAAATGCATCTCAAGTCAGTCTTGCAGAGGGTGTTCGGAAGGGAGGTCAGTGAGGTGCAGCCTGGAAACCAGGCCTATGGGCTGAGCACCACGTGTCACTGACAGGTGGAAATGCATGCTGGCCACCAGAAACGACACAGGGACTCAGTGTGCTGGGAACAGTCTGTGTGTGTGCTGGGGATGTGGTGAGAGGTGACGGGCTGAGTCCATGGCTCAGCAGGAGACTGGGAGCCCTGTGAGCTGCGACATGGCAGCGGAGAGAAGGCTGGACATGGGACAGGCAGAGGAGACACCTCTCACAGGGGTGCTGAGGGCAGCAGTGGCAGTCTGGAGCCCAGCCTGATGCCCTGAATGTAGTAGCCTCACAGACCTGCATCCACTTTCCAGGCTACTGCAGGGGCCCAAGAAGGCTGGGTTCTGGTGCCCCCTCCTGCTCAGTCATGTCAAGGACCCTCTTGGTTTGCTTGACGACGTGTGTGAAACATCTCTGAGGGCAACAGGAAGCCCTGCTGAGGGAACTATGTTAGTGTGGTGATGCAAGGGGTATCTAGTTCCCCGATGACCTAACACCCAGTATTCTTGACACTGGACATTGTTGCTGTGGCCCAGGAACCCACCCCTTTCTGACTACAGGTCCTATCAACCTCCCTGTCCCACGTGTGAGGAAACGCTCCCCAAATACCCTCAGGACGCACATGAGGGACTTCCCCAAATACTGGTCCTCTTACCTCAAGGCCTCACCCAGCTCAAACATTCCCTTCGCAGGCCTTCCAGGTCACCTGACTGACAGATGGCATCCCTGCTGCCTCCGTCACCCGCCCCTTCTGGAGTTTCTGGAGTTTCATCTCAGCCCTGAAGTCCCTCCCTGCCCACACCCTCAGGGCCACCCTTTAGTAACTCAGTCTGTGGTGCTCACGGGGAGTGTGGGAGCAGGAGAGGCGGCCCACCTTGAGGCTGTGACCAGAGACAACCCAGCCCGAGGGTGTGAGGGGGTGCCCGATACCTAATCCCGCAACTACACCTGAAAGCTACATTAAGAAAACAAGGTACTTGCAGTGACGCTGTCTCCAGCTGTCCTGCTCTCTCCAGATCAGAGAAGCCTTTGCTCACATTAGCTTGCATCTTCCTGGGGCTTCTCCATGTCGTGCCGGAAATCATAAAGCCCCATCAACCGCAGGAGACCCCCCATCAATGGCAGGAGATACCCCCATCACGGCAGGAGCCCCCACGGGAGCTGCTCTCGCCTCTGCCCGCACCCGACTCCCGCGGGGCTCACACCTGGGCTCCCTTTCTTGCAGATCCTGGGGTTCTCCAGCTCCGCGGCCAGGAACTGGAAGGGGAAGCTCAAGGACGAGCTGCCCTGTGCCTGCTCAGCCCTGCAGGTATCAAAACGGTCACGCATGCCCAAGGCCGGGGCAGCTCCTCGGAGCACACGCCGCAGGGAACCAAGGCCGGGGCGGCGGAGCTGGTGGCCCTGCTCCCGGCCCGGGTGCTTGATGGGCTCCGAGCAAGAGCCCGCCGGTGGCCCACGGCTGAGACCCACCAGGCAAGTGCCGAGGCCCCCGTGCTGTGCACGACTATAACCCTACAGAGGCCGCAGGCTCACCTGTCACCATGCAGTGACAGGGAGGAAAGCGGCCCTACGTCACTGAAGAAATGGGAGGCCCAGGCCTGAGGCCCCGCCGGGCTCCCACTGCCACCGGACACTGCCTGTGGAGCCTGTTACGGACGCCCAAACAGGCAGCGGCATTTTACCTATTTACAACATAGCCCCTCTTCACCGATTTGGGCAGTCAGAGATTCTGACACTTAGGTCTGGCAGCTCCGAGCCCCAAAGTCACCGAAAGGGGCACCCGAGTCCCTAAGGGCAGAACTGCAGACTAACGAGCTGCGTCCCCACAGCGCCCCCACTCAGTCACCGCCAGCTCGGCTCCGGGGCCCAGGACTGCCTTCCAGGCGCAGAAGCTCTGCTTCCTTGGGGTGCCGTGGAACCCCACAGCGGGGCTCCCAGACGTCGGCGGGCACTTACATGGCAAGGCTCGCCACCGGATGACGCCCCTGCACCCAAGCCGGCCTTGCTCTGGACCCTCCACCCGCAGAGCGCCTCGGGCGACGCAAAGCTGCTGGCAACCCTGGGCGGGCGCTGCACCAGGGGTCCTGGGGGGTCCCTGGGCCTGCCACCTGGAGCGGGCAGTGGATCTCCAACCCGCTCTAAGCACAACAGGCCACAGCTGTGCCCTAGCCTGGGGTCGGCAGGACTCACAGCTGTCGGTGCCAACCCCAGGATCAGCAGAGACCTAGTTCTGGGGGGCTGTGGCCTCTAGAAGGCACTGCCTCAAATCCCTGGGGAAAGAACACAATCTGAGCAGCCTCCCCCACTTTCCCTCCAGGCGCTTCCTGAGGAGCTCCAACCAGGAGTTACCTCTGGGACACAACCGCCATTTACCAGCTATACATAAAGCACTGGAACTTTCCATGGACTTCACTACACTATTAAGCCCATGTTCCTGCGAACAACGAAACCTACCACCTCAGCCTAGGGGTATATTATTTTCAAAACATACACAATTTTCTTGAAAACTCTACCAAGATCTTACAAACCTGGAATTTTCAGACCTGTTTTCTTGGCTAAAGCCACGGACACTGGAAACTCACAGGCCAGTCCATGGGGAATTAGGCTTGCTCCTTTGGACTCGCTTAAGGAAACACACAGGGAATCTTGAGCTTCTCTAGAGCAGCCTGCTCAGGCTGCTCCACACCCAAATTGCAGCTGAAAGGTGATGCACTATGTCAACTAGTCTTCGCCTCCTTTGGAGTTTCCATACGCTTGAGAAGACGCCACAGCACTCTGCTCTGGGAATTTACATTGAAGTGTAAGTGAGTGCTCGCAGCATGTCCCAGTCCAGAGCTTCCTGAAACATGATGCTCAAGGACATCACATGGAAGACCCCTGGAAGAAAATAGGTTTTCACCCAGGGAAGCACCCACGGAGACTGCTGAGTCAAGTGGGAAGACTCTGCTCTTCCCAGTACACTGCTCCTTTCTGAAACCACTGGATGTTCACCCTGGGTTCCTAGGAAAACCAGGAGTGCCGTGCAGGAAAACGAGGTCTGAAAAATATGAGAATGGAGTTTTCTTTGTGACCTGGCTCGGACAGTACTGTTTGTTTGTACAGCCATAGTTAAGTTACAGAAACCCAACATGGTAAAGGGAGCACAGAATTGCATGCTCGTTTCAACAAAAAAGAACCTGTTTTGTGGATATGCTGTCTCTCACACAGGATTAAGCCCTGAGTGAGGTCTCAAAATGTTCAGTGAGGTGCGATTTCTGGTCGACGTATTTTCAACATCTTTACATTCCTAGGGTTTAAGTCGCTTGTGAATTCTATGATGTCTAGTAAGGTGTGACTTCTGGCAAAAGGTGTTCCCACACTCTTTACATTCAAAAGGTCTCTCTCCTGTATGAATTCTGTGATGTACAGTGAGGTCTGACCGATGGTAGAAAGTTTTCCTACACTCTTCACATTCATAGGGTTTCTCTCCCGTGTGAATTCTCTTATGGTAGTTCAGTTCAAACATCCAGTAGAAAGTTTTCCCACACTCTTCACATTCATAGCGTTTCTCTCCCGTGTGAATTGCCTGATGTCTACTGAGCTGGGACATCTGATAGAAAGTCTTGCTACATTCCCTACATTCATAGGGTCTCTCTCCTGTGTGAGCCCTCTGATGCACTGTGAGATTTGATTTATAGCAGAAAGTTCTACTACATTCTTGACATTCGTAGGGCCTATGTCCCGTGTGAATTCTCTGATGTAGAGTGTATGATGACTTCAGGCAGAATGATTTGTTACATTCTTTACATTCGTAGGGTTTTTGCACTGTGTGCAGGCTCTGATGCATATCGAGTTGTGATTTCCAGTAGAACATTTTTTTACACTCTTTACATTCATAGCGTTTCTCTCCTGTGTGAATTCTTTGATGATTAATGAGTCCTGACTTCCGGTAGAAAATTTTCCCACATTCTTCACATTCATAGGGTTTCTCTTCTGTGTGAGATTTCTGATGTATCTTTAGATATGACTTATATGTGAATTTTTTCCCACATTCATTACACTGATAGGGTTTTTCTTTAGTGTGACTTCTCTGGTGTACGTTGAGGTCTGCTCTAAGGTAGTAAGATTTGTGACACTCTTTACATTCATAGGGTCTCTCTCCTGTGTGAGTTCTCTGATGTCTAGTGAGGGTTGACTTCCACTTGTAAACTTTTTCACAGTCTTTACACTCATAACGCTTTGCTGGCTTGAGAATTCCCTGGCTGCTCAGGGTTGGATTCCCACAGGTTTGCCAACATTCATAGGATTTCTCACCTGGTTCTATGTTCTGATGCTCAGCCATAACAGAGAAGTTAAAGCAAGTCTTACCACATATATTTTCTTCAATTTTCTCCCTTAGCTGACTTCTCTGATGTTCAGTGAGATGTAGTAACTTGCTGAAATCATCGCCGCTTTGATTCCATTTGTGGCGCTCATACTCAGAATCTGTCTGAAGAATCAGCTGTGCTGGATCTTCAAAACAGATTTGCCCCCAGTTGTTACATCCGTAGTGAGTCTGACCCATGTGATTCAGATCTTCGGCAAAGAGCGCTGAGGTGTCACAGGCCTCCCCGTACTCATTATATTCACAGGCAGTCTCTCCAATAAGAGCCCTCCCATGTGTAAACATCACTTCTTCCTTACAGAAGGTTTTGTCTTCTCTATCAAACGCCGAGGGCTGCTGCAAAGTCAGAATCTTCTGATGAAAACTAGGCTGCTCAGGCTCTCCTTGGAATGCCTCAGTTGTCGGCACAGCCCTCTCTGGGTTCGCTCCATCATGATCCTCCTCAGGCTGTACGGGGACGAATATGTCCTTAAACAGATCAAAGTTCTCAGTGATCACGCCTGGATCCTGTCCATCTTGTATAACCACTTTCATAATATGGCTTGGACTGAAACCGTGTGTTTCTCTTACGTCAGATTTCTCTTCAGTAGAGTCTTTGCTAGTAGTGTTGAAAACGTTCCACAAATGCCGGCCATCGTTTTCCTGGTGGATGTCAGTAAGGTCACTCACACGTTGGATGCCTGTAACTGGATGAAAATAACAAAATGTACCAACAACACCTATCCATTTCTTGTGTGATGCCAATACACAGAAGTCTCATTTTATTATACCGGTCATACCATATTTACATAAAATATGAATAAATGCATAGGCATATAAGCACCTTTCCCAAATAAAGTGTTGTGAATTTCACTAACAAATTTCTAATGTCAAATCAAATGAAATGAAAGCCACCCCCCCAAAAAAATCTAGATTTGTATTTGTTTTTATTTCATCAGAACAGGCTGATCTACTGAAATCCACTGCTGAGGGAGCAGCAGGGAGACAGGAGAGGTCTGGTGTGCCCTGTGGGTCACCTCCCTGGCCAAGGATCGAACTCATGCTGCAGCAGCTGCAGACAGTTTCATAGTGCTGCGCTTGAACCCCTGAGCCACCAGGGAGGTGCTCAGTTCTAAACATTTCGTGGGTCATCTCTGAAGCCATTTCTTCTCTCTGCATTGAACAATAACCATAACCACATCTAATAATAACTGTGGTCCTTGTAGGTCCAATGAAGCCATGAGGATGGCAAGTTTTCTCGAACAGTCATCTACTGGATGTGCGAGAGGGCATCAGAGTTGGAATGACTGGGTAGGACTTTTCCTTGTACATTTATTTCGTTTTTATTTTTCATGGGGATTGTGCAAAGGCTAGTGTGGATTTTTTCAAAGGCACAGTCCCTTCTTCCCACCCTAGACTGGAAGTTTTCTGCAAACTCCTGATAAAACACCACCACACCAGCTTCTGAAATCGGAACAGGTAAAAGAAGCAGAGGAGGGCCACTACGTCCAGGGCTTGCCTCCTCGCCTGAAGGGCACTCACAACACAGTGCCCACCATCACTGAGCCGCCTTCCCTGCCCCCCCTCCGATCCGGCCCTGTATTTTTATACGTTGAAAAAGTGGCCCACTTGATAAGATTTCACTTTGTTTTAGACTTCAGCTGTCTGCCACAGTTCCAAAGAAAGCGCAGGCCCATGTCTGTTTTAAAAAGTGATTAACGGGGGCCTTCTTGGTGGCACAGGTATTGAAGAGCACTATGAAGCTACCTGCACAATGAAGACACCAGCCAGGGAGTGACCCCCAGGGCGCAGCAGGCCTCTCCTGTCTCCTCACTGCTCCCCTCAGCAGTGTACTTCAGTCAGTCTAACTGTCCTGCTGCACCCCACCTGTCTCTGGGGAGCCCTCTCGCCACCCGCACCTCTGGCCTGTACCCTAGTTCTTGTGTGCATGCATAAATGCATGAATGAATAAATACATAAATCTTAATATAAATCACCAAAAATAAATAAATAAAAATGATCAACGCGAAAAACGGTGACTGAGACCCACGACCTAGAGCCTTGGCTCATGGCAGCTCTCCTGCCCCTGTGCCTACAAGATGCCTTTATTTTTTTTACTCCTTTTGCTAATAAACCTACCCTTTTTTTAATTTACTTTAAAAAGATTGACATTTATTTATGCATACGAGAATTGGGGTGTGGGCCAGAGGTGTGGGGTGAAGTATTCACCAGAGACAGAGTGGGGAGCAGCGAGCGAGACAGGAGGAGTCTGCTGCACCTTGGGGTCACTCCCTGGCTGTGGATGGAACTCATGTGGCGGTGGCTGCTGAAAGCTTGAGAGCAGTGAGACTTAACCCCTGCGCCACCAGGGAGCTCCTAAACCTTTCCAACATAACCTTCAGTAAATAAATAATAAAAAATAAAGCCTTGGCTCATGAGTGGATCAAGATGTGGTATGTGCAAGATACTCACTGGAATACTACACAGCGAGCAATAAAAGATAAACTCTGGCCATCTGCAGCAACATGCATGGAGGTGGAAGGGATTATGCACACAAAACAAGCCAGAAGAAAGACAAATACCAGACAGTGGGGCTTGTAAACAGAATAAAGAGAAACCAGAGACACATTCAAATCCAACCTGGAAAGCTGACGACAGACGTGAGCATCCAAGAGGGGGAGAAAAGGCAGAGGGAGGAGGAAGGACCAAGAGGCGGGGGCACACACTGGACTATGGCAGAGCACTCTGGGTGCCTTAGTGGTGGGACAGTTTCGCCCCAGGCCTGACAGGAGAATTCTGTACTGTCAAAATCTGAATAAGCCGGGCGGGCCTCGCTGGGGGTCCTGGCGTTAAGGTGCAGCGCCATGAAGCTACTGCAGCTACTGCAGCCACTGCAGCATGAGTCTGATCCCCGGCCAGGGGCTGACCACGGGGCACAGCGGCCTCTCCCATCTCCCCGCTGCGCCCCTCCTTAGTGTCTTTCAGTCAAGCAGCCTATTCTGCTCCCCTCTTTGTCTCTGATGAACCCTCATTTCCCGCACATCCGGCCTAGACCCCAATTTCTGTAAGCACAAATAAAAAATATCTAAAGTTTAAAAATATATTTAAAAAAGAAAGCGCCTCCAGGGCCCCTCCCTGGTGGCACAGTGGGTTAGCGCACAGCACTGCGAAGCTACCTCAGCCGCCGCAGCACAAGGTCCATCCCCGGCCAGGGAGTGACCCACATGGCGCGGCAGACCCCTCCTGACCTGCCCGCTGCTCCCCTCAGCAGTGGACTTCAGTCCATCTGCCTGTTCTGCTCCTGTCTCCAGTGACTCTTCTCACCCCCTCCCCGACACCCCTGGCCTGTACCCCAGCTCTGTGTGCATAAACGAATAAACCTTTAAGAAAAAAGCAACACAATAACACAGGGCTCGCTGCTGGGTTGAAGACAGATCTTCAGATAGCGCTGCGGCGCGAATTCACGCCCCGGCCAGGGCGGGACCCCAGGGCCCAGCAGACCTCTCTGTCTCGCAGCCCCTCTGCTCCCCGCTCTGTCTCTGGGGGGCCTCTCACCCCCCTGCACTCTGCTCCTAGCCCTTGCATGCACAATGCGCAAATCCTATTTAAAAACAAACAACTTCCGGCTCCACGGGGGCTGGAAGCACAGCCTCAGCCTCTCCTCCCCTGCAGACACCCCCTTTCCTCGCAGGACTCTGTGGGCGCATCCTCAGCGCCCAGCTCTGAACGTTGTGGAACGCGAGCTTGTCTCGTGTCGCTTCGCTCCTACTCTTCAGCACTTTTCCTGGCAACCTCCCCGTTCGACTGGTGCTCACTCCCGGCTTCCTAGTTCCCCGCTCTGCCCCCACTCCAGGCTGTGCCTGCTGAACTTTACACCTCCAAGTGGAAACTTCTGCCCTACAATGCACACACTCAGGTCTGCGGTGCCGCCCAGTCAACAGTCTCAAAGAAGCCCCTCCTTTTTCTCTCCTCCTCGTTAAACACTGTCTGTGCCTTATCTTAGTATTTAACTTTTATATTTCTGTTATTTTCCTCCCTCAAAAGAGAGTAAGCTACAAAAACCAGAGAGGACCCTTTAAAAGGCATTTCTTTGATTACTACTTTTATTCCTCCCCTCCCAAAAATACACCACCAGCTTGTAAAAGTTCCAATGAACTCTGAAAGAACAAGCAATTGTGTGAAGGGAGGCCTGACGACACAGCCCATGAACATGGAGGCACGGGGTGCCTCGGAACCCCACGACAGGCCAAGGCAATGTTCCAGGGCACGATAAAAGGACCAGATGCTGCGTCAGTCCATGAAAATGTAAAGCCATTAAAAGCAAAGGAAGGGCCACCCCGGGTACACGGGGTTGTCGCAGCACTGTGAAGTACCAGCAGCCACTGCAACACCCTGGCCAGGGAGTGACCCACAGGGTGCGCTGCTCCCTCAGCAGTGGATTTCAGTGACTGCCTGTTCTGCGCCCCACTGTGTCTCTGGGGAGTCCTCTCATTCCCCCACACCCTGCACCTCTGGCCTACACCCAGCTCTTGTGTGCATAAACAAGAGAAAACTTGAAAGAAAGAAAAAAAAAAGGAGGTGCTCCTGTGTGCCAGCCCAGTGTGAACACTGAATAATGAGTTTGTGTCTTCGTGCAGACCCAGGCCTAGGACGTGGACCTGGGGAGGCCACTGGAGAAACAGCTCAGTGTGGCCAACAGCTGTTTTGTGTCCCCCTCCCCCACTCCCGGCCTCCCCGCCCAGGATGCCCCAACTGACCTGAGAGGCTCTCATCTGGGGGCGCTTCCACAGTCCACGACTCTGGCCCTTCCTCTAGCTTGACCATTACTTCAGGTCTGTTCACGCAACACCCTGTGGTTGAGAAATAACTGCTTAAGACTCAGTCTCTGACAACTGACACCAGCTGGGCTTAAATTCTGCGTATGGAGGGCCAACCCGAACCATTTCTCAGAGAGGTGACCAGTGACACTGTTCCTGGCCTGGGGTCAAAGCTTAACCGCATTTATACACACGGCTGTGCATCCCCCATCGAAGGAAACAGTGCCCGCCGCTGGCGGTGACGGGAGGCTGGCTCACCCAGGGATGCCAGGCTCCCGTAGGTCTCCAGCATCACTTCTCGGTAGAGGGTCCTCTGAGCGTCGTCCAGGAACTGCCACTCCTCCCAGGTGAAGCTCACGGCCACGTCCTCAAAGGTCACCATCCCCTGCAGCAGCCCCTCCTCAAATGGCACCATCTCAGGTAACACGCTCATTCTGAAAAGCTGGATGGTTGGTAGTTGAATCCTTGGGTGTTTTAATAAACAGGACGCATCGATTCCATGCTGAGAGTTAGCTACCACAGTGGAAACCCCCTGCAGTCTACAGTGGCTCCTTACACTGAGAGCACTAGTGTTTTCTTACTAAAGGACAAACGATGTCCTGGTGTGTAAGAATAAAAGGATTAAGGCATTGCTGTAATGTGAGGCCCTCAGAATCCCATGCAGAAGCATAAACAAATAGCTGCCCTCACGTGCTAAAGGACTTGCCAAAAACATACAGCCAAGGCAGACTCAGGTGCAAATGGAGAAAACAGCACATTTATGAGGGGGAGTCACTGAAGACGCAAGCCATCAGCTCCCCGCGTTCTCATGAAAGGTGGCAACAGCAGAACTGAAGAGGTGACATAAAGGGCAGCTGGCAGGAGAATGCAGCTGACAGGTACCTGTCCAGGTGGGGGCTCCCGGCTGCGAGGAGAGACAAAGTCAAGGCATCCCAAGAATGGCTGGGTCACCTGGCAGTGACCCACGCAGCCCAGTCCAGGCAACAGGGAGCCGGAAGTGACTGCCAGGTTGTAGGCGAGCTGGAAGTTAGCATCCCCAGGGAACCCAGTATACCATCCCCTCCCCTGAAAGGGGGCTCGCTTTCCCCGCAGTGAACACAGCCATTTACCGACACAAGACCTGTAAATAACAAGGGTCCGATAAAAAAGCAAACTACCTGACTGGATCTGCAGTCAATCCCACAGCAGACGGGCAAGGGGCGCAGGGGGGCAGGGGGGACGATGCAGGCGCTCTGAGTTGACCAGGTCACCAGAGGCGCAGATGCTGAAAGAGGGTTACAGAAGAGGAACAGATGGGGCACCTTGGGGGGCCGGGGGGAGGTGCGTGTGACCCCTGAGGCAGAGTCGGACGCTGCAGGGTAAGCAGGGGAGAGGGACAGGAGCAGCGCGCCGGAGCGAGGCCCATCTCGCACCCCCAAGTCTGGAGTCCCGCAGCTATGTGAGGACAACCTACCAGCAACAGGGCGTGCGGCCTGGAGATGAGTGGCGCGTCTGTGCAGCAGAGAAGCATGTAAGAAGAGCAGGGGGTGGATCGGAGACGACCAAAGTCCTGAAGTGGACAGTGACTGGAAGAGAAAATGAGACTGACAGGAGCACGGACGCTCTTGTTCAGGGGAAACAGCCACCACGGTGGGAAGTCAACCTCTGCAAGACTGAGCTGTGAATCAGGGCACCTCACCTCTCAACTCCATGGCCAGAGCTCAGCACATCCTACTTCTGCGGAGGAAATCCTCTGACCTTGTGCGAAGGCACGGGGAAGAATCCCATAAAAATACCTTCCCGCTGGAGCGCCACATGGCCACGCCAGGCGACGCTCCACCGACAGTCCAGTGGACGCGTCAGTCACACGAGGAAGGCAGCGGCACGTGGAGGGGCCAAGGAGGCACCCCCCAGTGAGTGCGGCCCTGTGCAGTCAGTCAACACATGGCAGGAGCTGACAAGCACACGCCGACATCCTGCACCGCCAGCATCTTCACACCTGGAGAGCCAGACTCGCGTGACAACGACCTGGACATCTATTTCGAGTTGTGCCCACTCCACAAAATGACAGAAAGGAAAATTCTGTGCAACATGCAGCTGCAAGATAAAAGAAATGCCCTGAAAAGCTTTGCTGCCGAGCTGGCTGTAAGTGAGCGGACAGAATTACCACAGCAAAGGTCACACACAACTGCTGGGCTCGGAGGCTGAGGGCTGGTGCGTGGGGGCCAAGGGAGCCGCCAGCTGGCCGGGCAGCTCACGATCATCGTGGCTTACTCGTACCGCCGTTAAGTAACGTGACGCTCCGTAAGTCAATCGGGTTTAGCTCATGGACTTATAGTTTTACTTATTTATTCTTTTAAAGATTTATTTGTGCGGACAGAACTGGGGTGCAGGCCAGAGGTGCCTGGTGGTGAGAGGAGTCGCCAGAGACAGAGTGGGGAGCAGAACTGGCAGGGGAAACACTGCTGAGGGGAGCAGTGGGCAAGACAGGAGAGGTCTGCCGCGCCCTGTGGGTCACTCCCCCGCTGGGGATCAAACACATGCTGCAGTGGCTGCAGCCAGCTTCACTGTGCTTCACTTTAACCCACTGCACCACCAGGGAGGAACTTATTTATTTAAAAAGTTATTTATTTCCTTTATTTATGCATACAAGAGCTGCAGTGCAGGCCAGAGGTGTGGCACGGGGTGACAGCATTCACCAGAGACAGAGTAGGGGGTAGATGGACCCACTGGAATCCACTGCTGAGGGGAGCAGCAGGGCGACAGGAGAGGTCTGCTGCGCCCAGCGGGTCACCCCCTGGCTGGGGATGGAACTCGGCTGCAGAGGCTGGCAGAGGCTGCAGACAGCTTCCTAGTGCTGAGACCTAACCCCTGCGCCACCAGGGAGGGCCTGGACATACAGATAAAGCATGAAAACTAAGTGGTATCATCTCAGCGGTTGATATAAAGCACTACTGAAAATGATGACTACAGGGAAGAGGGAGCTCAGATTCCACAACCCCTAAAACGCACCAAATGGGCCTGGGCCTCCCTGGTTGCACAAGGGGTTAAGTCTCTGCACCATCATGCTACCTTCAGCCACTGCGCCAGCCACTGCAGCATGAGTTTGATCCCGGCCAGGGAGCTGACCCACATACGGCACAGCAGACCTCTCCTGTCTCCCCGCTGCTCCCTCAGCAGTCAGTATCTTTTTTTTTTTTTTAAAGATTTATTTATATATGCACACAGAACTGGGAAACAGGCCAGAGGTGCAGGGGTGAGAGGACTCACCAGAGACAGAGTGGGGAGCAGAACAGGCAGATGGATGAAGAATACTGCTGAGGGGAGAAGCGGGAAGGCAGGAGAGGTCTGCTATGCTATGTGGGTCACCCCCTGCTCAGGGATTGAACCCATGCTGAAGTGACTGAAGCCAGCTTCACAGTGCTGCACTTTAACCCACTGAGCCACCAGGGAGGGACCAGCAGTCAGTGTCTTTCAACAGATCTGTCTGTTCCGCTCCGCACTCTGTCTCTGATGAATCCTCTCAATCCCCGCTCTTCTGGCCTAGATCCCAGTTCTTGTATGCATAAATAAGTAAAAATAAATCTTTAAAAAAAACAACAACAACAAATCTTTGCCAACACTTGGTGGCAATATTCTACCAGAACTCATTGTACTTCTGCTCAATTGCATTGTGATGTAAGAGTGCTATAAAGATAAGTTCTATTTATTTAAAAAATGTTTTTAAAGATTTACTTTCATTTATTTATTCATACAAGAACTGGGATGTAGGCCAGAAGTGCAATGCAGGGCTGAGCGGACACCAGAGACAGTGGGGAGCAGAACAGGCGGACCCACTGGGGGAAGCAGCAGGGAGGAAGGAGAGGGCTGCCGCGCCAGCGCCATGTGGGTGAGCTCCTGGCTCCTGGCAGCAGAGCTAGCTCTTGCCGCAGTGGCTGGCAGGGGCTGGCAGCAGACGGACAGAGCTAAGACTTTAACCCCTGCACCACCAGAGCGGCCCAAAATGAGTTCTAGGTTTTAAAATCAGAAGGGCTTTTAATAAAACTCTCTACAGAATGGCCCACAAGCACATTTTTTAAAACGGCACAATGAGGTTGACCATTACTTAAAAACAGTCCCAGCAGAACACATCTGGCAAGGATGCGGAGCCACTGGGGGATCTGTGCACTGTTAATGGGGACACGACGTGATGCAGCTAAAAAAGAGGCAAAGTGTTGATGGGAGAAAACTAAACAGTACAGTGTGAGCTCACAAGCACATTTCTTTACAGACACCCCGAAGTGAACTGTGAGCTCAGAAAGGTGTTTATGCAACGTCTGAGCAGATTAAGATAAACCCTAATATGCACACAAACTCCCAGCAACAGTTTTCATTAGAGCCACGTGCAGAAAGGACTCAGGCCCACGGCCACTCGCTCACGCATGCCTGTGCTATGGGTTTGTAACCGGGTATTATAGGGTCTTAAGAAGGAAACACCTCTGCCACTTGCTAAGACATGGATGAATCACTAAACCAAATGAAATAAACTAGTCATAAGAAAACAAAAAAATTAGGCCTCCCTGGTGGCACAGGGGTTAAGTCTCAGCGCTGTCACGCTATCACCAGCCACTGCAGCAGGAGCTAGATCTCTGGCCAGGGAGCTGACCCACATAGCACAGCAGACCTCTCCAGTCTCCCCGCTGCTCCCCTCAGCAGTGGATTTCAGTGGATCTGCCTGTTCTGCTCCCCACCCTGTCCCTGGTGAATCAGCTCACCCAGCACCTCTGGCCTAGACCCCAGTTCTTGAATGCATAAAATAATAAATCATTTTTAAAAAGACAAATATTTTTTACTTATTAAAAAAAAAACTAACCATCATCAAGAGCCTAAGAAACCTTCTAGAACTCAAGGTCAAGGGCACTAAGTTCTGAATAAATTCGGATAAATGGTTTTGGAGTAAAGGCACTTACACAGCGAAAGGGGTCTGCAATTGAGACTCCAAGAAAGCCCACAAATACCAGTAAGAGCAGGCTCCTACCACTTCCCGACAATTCCTGGTGTATCTCACAGGCTAGCTCACAGACGCCCAACTGTTCCTGGCAGAAGAGCGCTCAGAGGCAGACACCGGCCTCCAGCTCGCCCCATCTGCTCACCACCGCGCCAGCCTGGCTTCCCTTGCCTTCTGGGGTTCTCAGTATAGGACTCACAGTCTCCATCACCCGGCTCTAGAAGCTTCTGAAAGCACACTCCGGTCTCGTAACGCCCATCTGAGGAAGCACCAGCGAAAGCAATGCAGGATCGGGTCCTTCCCCTGCCCAGCTCCGTGGCCTCGACATTCCAACCATCTCCCCACCCGCTGTGTCCAGGGCTCACACCCGCACTCAGGGCCAGCACCCCAACACCCACTCGGCTTCCTCGCACACCCGCCCTTTGCCCCTAATTGTTCGGGCTCCCCTTTCACCCTCGGGACGGCACTTGGGACCCCGCATCCATTACTTAGAGGGACTTCCGCCCCCTCCCCCACCGGGCCGAGCATCCGGGCTCCCACTTCACCCCCTCGCCGGCAGTCTGGTCCCTCACCCACCTTCCCGCTCCCTCACCCCCGTTTCTAAGCACCCAGGGCCACTCCCTCCCACCCACCCCACTCACCTTCAGGACACAGATCACACGGAGGCGGAGCGGCGGCCGCGGCGACTGTGCAGCACGGAGGGTGGCGGAACAGTGTGGAGGAGCAGGCTGCACCTGCGCAGAAGGAACCCCGAAGAGGCCTTCCCAGAACCCCTTGCGGCAACCGCCCGCTGCGCGGACTACATTTCCCATAAGCCTCTGCGCCGCCTGCCCGGAGCCAGCGGAACGCCCGGTTTAGTCCGGGAGACGAGCTTTGTTGTCCAGAAACCCGACTTGTTGGGGGAGAGGGGGGGCAGGTGGGCGGGTCCCTGGGGAATGGAAGAAGAGAGCGGTGCTGGCCGGAATGCTCTTTGTTGCCAGAGGCGGGGAAGGCGCCAGACTCCTCCCTCCCTTGTGCACTTTGGGGTCTGGCTCTGCGGTGGGGAGTGCAGGGACGCTGACCGCTCAGTGCACTGCGGCCCTGGAGCCCGGTCCAGAGCGCGGCCTCACCCCAGCTGTCCGCGTGGGAATAAGGATTGAATAGGGCCCCTGGGAACCACCCCCTCCCGGCTGTAAGAGACTACCCCTTCTGGGGGGAGCCCAAGGGCAGATCCTAACTGGCGAATTAGTACAACCCCCCACGGTAAAGCGTGGCCTCGGGAAATGGTGCTCTGGGGAAAAGTGAGTTCTTATCACAGGCCAAGTGGCAAAGTTGCTAAATGTTTCTTGATGAGGGCCTCCTGGAGGTGCGAGAGTTAAAGTCTCTGTGCTGTCAAGCTGTTACCAGCCACTGCAGCACCACTTTGGTCCCAGGCCAGGGGGTGACCCAAAGGGCACAGCGGACCTCTCCAGTCTCCCAGCTGCTCCCCTCAGCAGCGGAGTTCAGTGGGTCGATCTGCTCTGCTCCCCACTCTCTCTAGTGAATCCTCCCCTCTAGAACGCACAGGTCCTTCATAAAACCAGCACTAGGCACCAGAGATAAGCTGAGTCACACAGATAAAGCTGACAAGGGTAAACAACTCCAGCATACCTTCCTCCAGGCAAGAATTCCAGAGGTAGTCTAACCCTATAAAGACCCCTGTGCCCATTTTGGGACTGTCTCTTGACTTGCAGTCCTCAGCTCACTGAGCATCAAGAAAGCCCTCTTCAGTCTTATCCTCTTGGCCTCTCTGATAACACCTCTGGTCTACACTCCAGTTCTTGCATAAATATTTAAAAATTCTTTTAAAAAAGTGGCCTCCCGGCCAGCGGGTTAAAGCACTGCACTGAGAAGCTAAAGCCGCTTCCGCATGAGTTTGATTCCCGCCTGCCCTGGAGGTGACCACATGGCGCGGCAGGCCTGTCCTGTCTCCCCGCTGCTCCCCTCAGCAGTGTACTTCGTCGGTCTGCCTGTTCTGCTCCCCACTCTGTTTCTGGTGAAGCCTCTCACCGCCCCTGAGCCTCTGGCCTGTACCCCAGTTCTGTATGAACAACTAAATAAATCCTTAAAAAAAAAAAAAGTGGCCTCCCTGGTAGCGCAGGGGTTAAGTCTCAGCTCTGTGAAGAAATCCACTGCCACAGCGGCAGTTCCATCAGATACGCAGGGGAGCTGACCCACTTGGTGCAGCAGACCTCTCCAGGCTCCCCACTGCTCCCCTCAGCAGTGGGTCAGTTAATCTGCCTGCTCTGCTCCCCACGGTCTCTGGTGAATTCTCTGCACCCCAGCTCTTGTCTGCATTCATAGATTTATATAAATAAATAAATATAAGGTGTTTCTTGATAAAGGAGATTTGATTTTGGAATATCCTCCAGCAGAGCTCTGTGGGTGAGAAGACAGAAGCGCCCTGAAGAGATGGGGAGAGGGTGGAGTGAAGACTCGAGGGAAGGGTCTAGTGGACTAGAACTGTAGCAGTAAGACTAGGACTTCGGAGGGCAAGACACAAACCTGAGACTCCATTCATTTCATGTACCTTTTGTGACTGCTGAGGTGCTAGCTGCCGAGATGACAGAGCTGAACTCTGTCTCTTGAGACCTGAATCTGATTAGAGATCCTGATTTACGGTAAATGGACTTCCACCCTTATGCAAACAAGCTGCTCTTGAAGAGTTGTCTCAACTGTTTGCCCACTTTCCTCAATGAATGTATCCACACCCACATTCTCTCCAGCCATACCCAACCACCTTCCACCCCCCCCAACCCCCTAGTGCCAGAAAAGCTGAAATGCTCAAAAGTCCCAGCTGAAGGCCCCAACCAGCAGGAGAAGGGGACTGACCTGGAAGCTGTCCAGAAGGGCCATCTCCTGATGGGAGCTGGTGGTACAGGTCAAGGGGTCTGTTGAGTGGTCAGAGGAAATTCTTCCAGAAAGGGCATTCCCACAGGGCAATGATGAGGGCCAAAGCCCAGAAGCTGGTCTTGGGATAGCAAGAGGCAGGTCTAGGTTAGCTGTGGGCAGTGAGGTGCCTGCAGATTTCTGCCTCAGACTTTGAGCTCCCGTCAGAAAGTCAGGGTGAATGAGGGAGAAGACCCAGAGCTACCCCCCACCATCCCCAACCCCCCCCCCACACACACACATAGGGCCAGGTGTCCTCGGTTGACACTGCCCTAGAGCTCATCCGTGAGTTTTGTAAAAGATATAAGTGTGATAAGCTGAATCAGAGTGGCCTGTGCTGTGAGGGTGGTTGGACCCAAGAACCCCAGCCCGTGTGTATAGCTGTAGCTAAAGTTGCCTCTTCTCAGCTAAAGGTCACCCAAGAACTATTTCCCTAGACTGTGTCTGGCCTGCTCACCTCCAGGGGCTGACACGCTGCTCCTGGTCCTCAGAGGGACTCAGGGCTGAGACCCTGTCCTCAGGAGATGACCTTACTGGCTTCTGGTTGTCTCAGTGTTGGCTCTCAATGCTGTTTACTCTTAGCTTCTATTGTAAAGAGTAGCTAAATACTCACGTTTACTTTTTTATTTACACATTGAAGAACTGGGGTATAGGCCCGAGGTGTGGGGACAGGAGAGGATTCGCCAGAGACAGACTGGGGAACGGAACAGGCAGGTCCACTGACACCCACTGCTGAGGAAAGTAGCAGGCAACACAGGAGAGGTCTGCTGCGCCCTGTGGGTCACTCCCTGGCTGGGGATTGAACTCAGGCTGCAGCAGTGATGGTACCGACTCTTAGCCCCAAGGCTACCCAGGAGGCCCCCTTCAAGCTTCCGTGTAAAAGCCACTGTTAACTCTCACTGGATGTACCTTGGGTGATTCTAACATCTCCATCCTCACTAAGACTTGGTGTTACCGACTGGCCTTTAATAGTTTAGTCACTTCAAACTATGAAGTGGCATCTCACTATTGTTTCCCCGGTGATGGGAAAGAATGGGCTAGATTCTAATTGAGGTATCTAGGTATACGTAGCTTTACAACACTGATGGCCACCCTTCCGCCCGGGGCAACGGGATGACGCTGACACGATGTTAACAAGCTAACAGAGAAATGCACACACTGTACATCATATTACGTGGACCCCAGCTGGTCAAGTGTATAAAAGTAGAGAAGAAACTCTACTGTGAGGACGGGAGATGGCAACCAAACCTTACACTCAGCGGCGCGGGATGACTCAGAGTGGGGCGGTAGTGGGCTCGAGGTGTATTTAGACACAATCCAACAATTAAAAAGAAATTCTGAAAGAGCTAAATAATGGAGACAATGTTCATGAATTAGAAACTCTTTACTACAACAGACCATTTTTGCCCACAATGGCACAGGAATCCGCTGCAATTTCAACATAAGAAGTTTCTGTGAATACACAAGCGCACTCTAAGCTGGATACAGAAATGCAGAGGTCCAGGCCTCTCTAACATGCTGCGGAAGAGCCACGTGGGGGGGATCAGGACAGTTTACAAAGCGACGGTGAGACCTGCAGAGCTGACAGGAAGAGCCGGTGCAGTGTGGACAGGGAAGGTGCAGAGGCGCCAGGTAAGTGCTCAGGGGCAGCTTGGCAGAAGCGCTGCGCTGCACAGGGGAAGGGCAAGCAGCCTGAAGCACCCCTGGCCGTGACCCGGAGTTGCTGTCACCTCACAGTTTCTGCCATCCTTGGTGCACATTTTGTGTCTCAGTATACACTGCCTCACTGTTGAGCTTTCGTCTCCCTGGCCCTTCCCAGATAACTAGTTTTCAGTGAAAGCCATCACGACCTAAAAAGTTCCCTTGCGAACTCCGCTTCCACAAACGATGCCTAATGGGTCTACCTGGCCCTGGCCACAGTCACACGTAATTCAGCACGTCTTGGCTGACACACACCTGACACCAATTAGTCTTTACCTCACCTTCTTCATATTTTAACATTTATTTATTTATGCTTACAGAACTGGGGTACAGGCCAGAGGCGTGGTGGGTGAGAGGACTCACCAGAGGCAGAATGTCTCACCAGAGAACAGGCAGATGTACTGAAACACACTGCTGAGGGAGCAGCGGGCGGGTCAGGAGAGCTCTGCCATGCCACGTGTGAGTCAGCTCCTTGGCAGGGGATTGAAGTGTGCTGCAGTGGCTTCTGAGAGCTTTGCAGCGAGGTGCTTTAACCCGTTGCACCACCAGGGAGAGCCCATCTTCTTCCTATTGAAAGGGAGAAGTATAACCTCCAGGTCTGTGACAACCCATTAAATGAGGCCCTTTAGAAAGTCTCCCCAAGAAGGAACTGAGCGTTCCAGGGCCATTGCTATGGTCTGCTCAGAGTGAGCCCTGCTCTGTGTATCTCCTCAGTACTGGCAGGGTGCTCTCACTGGACTGCAAAGCAGCCCCAAACTTGCAAGTAAGCTGCTGCAGAAGCCTGTGTGGCAAACACTCAAGCTTCACGTCATCAATTCTGACTAACACAAGCCCCAAGGCCCAAAGACCCTGCAGGCTTTCCTGTCACAACCAATCTGAGAACTGAGTCAAAGACCCTCATCATTGGCCAGCAGGCTAATACTGGAGCAACAAGAGCCACTGACGTTTAACAATCAACCTGTCTTCTCATGAAGAATCCACACATCAGGCCCGATCACTTCAACCTAACTACAACAGAATCTGGAAAAACCTGGGACAGTCAGAAACTCTGAGATGTGGCCAACCCTAGCTGAGGGTGTGACTGTGCAGGAGGCGGCTGGATGCCAGCCTCGACTTTGCTGCTCTGCCCCCACAACCCCAGGACCTCAAATGGGATCTGCTAGTCAAGCTCAGGCCCACAGCTACTTTCAGGTTACTCAAGTAGCTCAGCAATTGCTGGACTGCCAGAGCCAGAAAACCAGGGCTCACAGCACCCCAGTGGGCATCTGCTAGAAAGGACACCCCCGGCTCACGTGCCAGAGGGGACTGCCAGGCCCAGAAGTTCAGTGCTGGAAGTTCAGCGCTGGATGTGACACCTGCTTTGGAGACAGCTGTTCTCTGGACCCTGAAACCTCCAGGGAGGTCCCAGACCAACTCTGAAGGTTTGGGCAGACCTGACTGGACATGCGCTGCTTTTTCTGCTTTGACGCCAGGGATTCCATCGTGTTTCCTGGTGTATGACTTAGCTCACAAGGTTGGCCCTCCTTACCCTAAAAACACATGTGCCTTGACAGAAATCCAGTTGGGGTTATTTTACTCCCAGCTGCGTCATTCTGAACACTGATGGAGATTTCCCAGGCATCTGCCTCATGCCATCACGTCCCCACCCCCAGGAGAGTGCCACACACCCCAGGGCCTCCTGCCCTTCTCCCAGGTACACACACAGGCTGATATGCACAGAGACACTACAAACCCACAGGATCCCAGATTTTGACACAAATACAGAAAGTTAAGATTGCGGAGCTATTTGGTAAAGCTGCATGTGAAGGCTGTGCCGACTCTGGACAGAGTGGCTGTGACATTCTGCAGCTGCTAAACGTGGGAACAGTGTCACACCTCACACAGTTTGGTAACGTGTCCTCGCACATGCCACTGAGACAGAATCTACTCCCAGCCCCTGGCCATCTTCAGTGCCCTTCCACTGCTCCAAGACTGAAAAAATGACACACCAGGACACACGCAGTGAAACATGCCCTGGAGGAAAGGCCATGCCAGGGGCCACGCTACTGGGCTTCAGAGTTAGCAATTTTTTTGACATGATTTTGAACATTTCTGTCTGAAATTTTCATCCACATTACCTAAGCTTAAGGGAGGATTCTTGGATGTATGTCAATTTGTTAATTTTGTTGACTATTTTGACCCACTAGAGATACTTCTGAGGTTTGATGTTATTCTGAGCGTTCCATGAGTAAACTGCAAATGCAGTCTCCATTTTGTGTTCTTTGGTTCTTCCTACTATCTCTCTGACCTTCTCTCCATGGGCTGAGGATGAAGGGTATCGACACAGGTTCTATCCTGTTTGAAGTTTCAACATGAGGGTTGGTCAATACGTAAGACTGTATGAAATTTATAAAGTGAACTGATCACGTGCGACTGTTACTGTTATAAAGAGAACACATGGAAGGGCACAAGAGAGTAAATACTTGTCACTCAGGAAGAGTACAGGGAGGTTTCTGAGGTAAAGTGACAAGGCTGTGCTCTCCCTCTTCTCAATCTCTTAAGTCATGCTGTCCTCTCCATGTGATGAGATAAACCTTGGCATTCATTTGCACTTAGGGACACAGAGGTAGAAAAATTGGGGAGGAACACGAAAAAAAGGTTTTTTTGGTACATGGTCAATCTTGGTAGACTGCTCATCCCTTCTGGACATCAGGGACAAAGTCTCCTGATAAATGGAGGTTGAGAAATGCAGGATGTTTGCCCAAAAGTCAAAAAAATGCACACAGGACCACACAGGGCCCAGCCCTTGGAGTTCGCTCAGGTGAAGTGAGGGCTCCCTCGTGAGAGATTTCCTACTTTACACTGATAGGGTTTCTCTCTCCAGTGAGTTCTCTGATGCCTGTTAAGGGCTGATTTCTGGTAGAAAGTTTTCCTACATTCCTTACATTCATAAGATTTCTCTCCTGTGTGAATTCTCTCATGCCTACTGAGGGTTGATTTCTGGTAGAAAGCTTTCCTGCATTCTTTACATTCATAAGGCTTCTCTCCTGTGTGTGTTCTCTGATGTATAGTGAGACTTGACTTCCAGTCAAACGTTTTCCTACATTCTTTACACTTGTAGCGTTTCTCGCCTGTATGCGATCTCTGATGGATATTGAGGGACGAGAGCACGTAGAAAGTTTTCCTACACTCTTTACATTCATAGGGCTTCTCTCCTGTGTGAGTCTTCTCATGTACAGTGAGGCCTGACTTCCAATGGAAAGATTTCTTACATTCTTTACATTCATAGGGCCTCTCACCTGTGTGAATTCTCTGGTGTTTAGTTAGTTCTGACTTCGAGTAGAAAGTTTTAGAACATTGTTCGCAGCCATATGGTTTCTCTCCTGTGTGCGTTCGCTGATGTGCAGTGAGGTTTGATTTCTGGTAGAAAGTTTTCCTACATACTTTACATCCATAGGGTCTCTCTCCTGTGTGAGTTCTCTGATGTACCGTGAGAGATGACTTTTGAGAGAAAGTTTTCCTACATTCTTTACATTCATAGGGTTTCTCCCCTGTGTGCGTTCTCTGATGAACAGTGAGTTCTGCCTTCTGAGAGAACATCTTCCTACACTCATTACACTCATAGGGCTTCTCACCTGTATGAATTCTCTGATGTACAGTGAGTTCTGACATGTAGCAGAAAGTTTTCATACATTCATTACACTCATAGGGTTTCTCCCCTGTGTGATTTCTCTGATGTCTATTGAAGGATGACTTATGATAGAAAGTTTTCCCACATTCCTTACATTCATAAGGTTTCTCACTTCTGTGAGTCTGCTGATGTACAGTGAAGGCTGACTTCCAGTTGAAAGTTTTACTGCACTCTTTACATTCATAGGGCTTTTCACCTGTGTGGATTATCTGATGTCTAGTGAGGGCTGACTTCCAGTAGAATGGTTTCCTACATTCTTTACATTCATAGGGTTTTACTCTAGTGTGAGTTCTATGATGTCTACTGAGGGCTGACTTATGATAGAAAATTTTCCTACATTCTTCACATTCATAGAGTTTGTCACTGATATGTTTGTTTTGTTTATTGAGATTCATGATCTTACAGAAAGTATATTCAGAAGATTTCTCTCCTCCTTGAGATCTCTGAAACTGAGTGAAACACAATTTCTTGCTGAAATCATTCCCAATTAGATTACATGCATGGTCTTCAAAATGAGTGCTATGAAGACTCAACTTTGATTTTCCAGAAGAGATTTTTCCCCATCTGTTACGGCTACTAGGAGCTTCGTCTACATGCATTTCCTCTTGGGTAAGGAGAGCTGACTCATCATAGGTTTTCCCAAATGTATTATACTTATAAGTGGTGTCTCCTATTAGCGTCCTTCTATGTGTAAATAATAGTTCATTCTTATTGAGGGCTTTTCCTTGTCCAGTAAGCTCAAAAGGCTGCTGCACAGTTTGAACCATGTGATGAAGAACATGATGTTCAGGGGATCTGAGGGGTTTCCCAGGTATATTGTGGCCCCCATGTTTCTCCTCAGTATGCATCTCACCAGGCTCACCAGAGAGAAGCATCTTCTTACATATATTAAATGCCTCAGGCATCATTCCAGCATAGTTTCCGTTACTTATAATCACTTCTGAAACATGGCTTGAGCCCAAATTATATGTCGCCCCTATGTTGGTACTCTTAGTTGATGACTTGCAGTGGGTGAAGGCAATTTTCCAGACATGTCTGCCCTGGTGTCCCTGGTTCTTCTCACCCCCGGTTTGGGCATCTAAAATGATATGAAAATGACCATACATACGGTTATCTTAGCATGTCTATGAGAAGCTAATGAAAGACAAAGATGCCTCTGTACTAGTGCAGGTATTGTTTTTAGTACTGGCTTATAATGGTGAATAATGGTTCTAAGACATACATGTGATTTTTCTTCGTAGTTAATTGGAATAGAGTTCAATTTCAATCAAGTTTTAATTTTTGCTTAAGATTTTTTTATTGTAAGAGTAAATATTTGGCCAAAATATTTACCTACTTTGTAGTTTCCCCTGAGAGTTTCACTAGGATACATCCATTTGTTTGCACTATTTTTTCCCCTTTTAAGTATTTATCTTCTTCTTGCCTTTAACTGGTCACTCAAGCTTGGGAAATGGCACGATTTTCTTGGATCTGTGGCACACTGGTCTGGAGGCTAGACACTTGTCTGCTATCTAAGCAAGAATCCTGCGGAGGAACAGGGCTTTGGGGGCACCTTAGAGCAGGCGCATCTACTCCCAGGTGAGCAGCGGCTGGGTCGCTGCCCAAACGGAGCCTGTGGCGCATCTACTCCCAGGTGAGCAGCGGCTGGGTCGCTGC
>NW_004567142.1:6276977-6279425 GCF_000260355.1 Condylura cristata | reverse complement strand
GAGCCTGTGGCGCATCTACTCCCAGGTGAGCAGCGGCTGGGTCGCTGCCCAAACGGAGCCTGTGGCTCTGCGGTGCCGTTCCAAAGACAAAGCAGCCAGAGAACACAGCTTTGCAAGTCCAAGGCGAGCGTTGCAGTAATGGCTTCCAGGAAACAGGGCAGGTTCCAGAAGCCCTGACTCACAACTCTGTACACTTCCTTGCTGAACTGGGTTCTGCAACCCAGACAGTCCTCACTACCTCTGAGAAGCTTATTCTGGCGCCTTCTGAGATCAGGATCCCTCATTCTCCCCTGCCTGGTAAGACAGTGCCTACTTGATAATTCACTGGTTCTGAAGACTTTTATTGTACTTAGGAATTTCAGCTATGCCCTACTTAGAGTGAAAGCAGAATTCCTTGTATGTTTCTTATCATTATTTTAAAATAATTTCCACAAGGGAAGGTGAAAATGCTAACTTAAACTGCACCCCCAAACTGTAAGTCCCCCAAAATGCTAAACTCCCCAGACTACAATTCTTGGCTCCATAGAGAAACAAACTTTAGTTTCTCCCCCAGGTATCGCCCCACACCTTTCCCAGGTGAGCAGCGGCTGGGTCCTGCTCGGCTTCTCGGCGGCTGACGTTTGGTTCACAGGCACGTCCCGGATGTCTCTGCAGGCCCCTAGGCGCTGCCCAAACTGGCCCCTACTGCTTCCCGTCTGAGCGAGGGAGTCCCTCGCTGGGCCCTTCCGTGGTGAGGTACCCTCTACATGTGAAATTTATGTCAAAATGAAAAACACCTGCCTTAAAGTTTTAATTCCTGTTCTAGGAGTAACGCCCCCTTTGTTAGCCCTTATTACACTTAAACATGTCTTGACTCTTCTTGCGCTGTTAAACACTTACTTCTTTCCCTTTCTCCCTAACAGAGTGTAAGCTCTACTAAAAAAGGACATTTATGTGGCTACTGTTGATATGAGCAAAAGTATTTTGCTATGTGTAAAATTTCAAAATTAGTATGCTGAAGGAATACACAAATGTATGAATAAAAGTCTAAAACAGTCAAGAAGAGTGGAGGAAAAGGTGGTGACCGAGGTTCTAGAGACAGTAACTAACCAAACCAGCTGTAAGAGGAGGCAGGCAGAGACTGGCTTTTGGTTAAGTCTAAGCAAAAAAAATAAAATAAAAACCACTCTAAAGAGGGGGAGACGTCTGAACGGGACCCGCAGGTGAAGAACGAAGGATGACCGTGTCTGACACATGCAGCCTGGGCCCGGGCTAGGGAGAACGCTGGGAAGCAACGGCCGACACCTGCGGCGTGCCCCTCTGCCCCGCCCCCGCTGCCCGCGCCCTGACCTGAGAGGCCCTGGTTTCGGGGCACCTCCACGGTCCACGGCTCTGCTCCCTGCTCCAGCCTGATGATCACCTCAGGTTTGGTCACGCAGCCCCCTGCTGATGAGAGAATAACGTGTGCCTTCGATCAGGCTGCTGCAGTCTCAAGGCTTCTGAGTTAGGCAACAGCGGAACTTTGGCAACTGTGAAATCAAGGGCCGCCTGGAACCTCTGACTAAAATGCTGAACACTCACCTCTTCTTGGCCTGGAATCTTAAGGCTAAAAGCAGTTAACTTCATTAAGTTTCACATTTGGCAAAGAAGAAAACAGTGCTGTGCTCGGCAGTGACAGGGCCGTTTGGCTCACCCAGGGACGCCAGGCTCCGGTAGGTCTCCAGCATCACGTCCCGGTAGAGGGTCCTCTGAGCGTCGTCCAGGGCCTGCCACTCCTCCCAGGTGAAGCTCACGGCCACGTCCTCAAAGGTCACCATCTCCTGTAATGGCACCATCGCCGCAATTCAGAGTATCATCCTGAGTCAGAAGAACTGGAAATTTGCAAGTTCAATCTTTTGAGTGAGTTTTACACTGCACAGAATTCACCACGGTTTGTATTCTGTATTGTTAGATATTACAATAAAAATCTCTTGCTGCCGTATGGGTTAATTAGCTTCAAGAAAAAACTGCAGATTAGTACTACTGAAAATATGGCAATGTCCTTCTTGCTACAAATAAAAGAATGCCTAAAACTCTGCTTCTCAACGATCCTCACAATCTGGCTAGGGCACACATGTATGAGCCTATGTCTATAATAACGTGCTACAGAAGCTAAACCAAAGTCATGTTCAATGTATACTGGTAGAGAAGAGGAGGAAAATTGCACTGTCCCTCAGCAGGATCCCCTCCACTGAGGTCCTGGAGATGAGGCCCCATGCTAACGGCATGTTTTCATGAATGAGGCAACAGCAGAAGTCAATACAGGAGAAGATGGTGAGCAGCTGACACGTTAAGGGAACTGTGTGCAGCACCGTGTCTAGCCGAGTCCTGAGCTGTGAGGAGAGACAGGCAGCAAGGTGATGTTCAAGGCACTGTACGTGCAGGTGTTCCTCATACACATGGGTAGACAGACAGAAAGGGAGCTATTCA
>NW_004567142.1:6275143-6276237 GCF_000260355.1 Condylura cristata | reverse complement strand
GAAGAGCTGTTTGTCGCTGGAGTAGCCGAACAATTCACAAAAGAGCTGCTAACACTTTGGTGTCTCTGACACCACCTACGGGGGACCAGTAGTGACCGTCACTACTGCTGGCGTGGTGTAGCTCTGCTGACAGGCGACCGGCACTCTGCTTGTACTTCTGGTGGACACTACTTGAGTGAGATAGGCGCCACTTGTGCCGCTATGAGCTCTTTATTTCCTGCATTTGTAAAATAAACCCCATGTGTTGTTTCCTGAGCCTGATGTTTGTGCAATTGTGTGCATAGGGAAGAGCCCGCAGACAGTGACCTGTCCTCTTCCAGGCACTGTCCTTTGTTCAGCGACAGCCCACAGGCCCCTACTGCGTGGATACTGTATTGCTATCGTCCTTGTTTGTTGTTTCTGGCATTGTGGGGCTTTTGGAGGCTCTTCTGTCTTAGAACCCAGGTAGATATAAGTCCCTGAGGTGGAATTTTATCTATAACTAATTTTTTTAAATTTATGAACCCTCATAAAGTTGAATATAAAACAAGCTGAGAAAAAACTAAGTAACTCACCACAGATTTGTTTATCATCTCCTGCTCTTAGTAACACATGGAGGATTCTGGAAGCAGAGCTGGGAGAGAAGGTGTGGGGAGTAGAGACCTGAAAAAACTGGTGGAATTTGCTCATGGGTCCTGATGTCCCCATCCAAAGGTCACTATGTATTAGCTGTTGGAAAAAAAGAGAGACTTCTGTAGGAAAATGGCATTTTACACTTTGATAAAAGGCAGGAAAGGAACAGTCCATTAATTGGTAGAATTTAGACGAAAATTTACATTTAATTAGTAAAAGAACATATTTCCTACTTACTTAACAACACCTAATGCCAAAGAACTAATATTCCATATTTAAGGGTAGTTAGGATATCCATCTTTGTAAATACAATATATATATAAATTCAATACAATCTGTATAAAAAGTATCAATGGTATTCTTCAAAGAAATACAGCAAACATTACTGAAATGTATATGGAACCACAAAGACCCCATACATAGTCAAAGCAACCTTGACAAAAAAAAAAAAAAAGGCAGTATCACATTATTACATTTACAGA
>NW_004567142.1:6272551-6273918 GCF_000260355.1 Condylura cristata | reverse complement strand
CCACTCTGTCTCTGGTGAAGCCTCTCACCCCCACACCTCTGGCCTACCCCCCAGTTCCTGTATGCGTGATAAAAATAAATCTTTAAAAATCAAAAATTATACATGACCCAAAAATTCTACTCCTTGGTTATTCAACTAAAGAATGAAAAAACACATTCAGTGGGGTCTCTGTACACCTATGTTTACTGCAGCATTCTTCAGAACGGCCACATTACAGAAACAGCCTAAGTGCCCAAAGACAGATGAGTGAATTAATAAGATACATTTATAATGGAATGCTAGTCACCTCCAATCTTGCCATTTGTGAAGATATAGATGGATTATGCTCAGTCTAGTAAGTCAATAGGAGAAAGACAAATACTGGTTGATTAAACTGACAAGTAGAAAACAGAGAACTAAAACAGTGCAAGTGACCAACTACTAAACCTGACTACAGAATGGAGCCTAATAGTTGGCGATGGGGACAAGAAGAAAGGGGCCCGGTGGTCTCTGGGAAAGGGAGAGGGAGTTTGGCTTGTAATGGTGTTGCGGTGATACATGTAAGAAGGTGTACACCTGTTTCCCTAAATCATATACAGTATTGTAAACCAATGTTACTTCTTTTTAAATATTTAGTTATGCCCACAAGAACTGTGGTACAGGCCAGAGGTGTGGAGGGTGAGAGGACGCACCAGACCCAGAGTGGGGGACAGGATGGGGAGCAGAAGGGGCAGATCTCCAGAAACACACTGCTGAGCTGAGCAGCAGGGAAACAGGAGAGGTCTGCTACGCCCTGGGGGTCACTCTCTGGCCAGGGGTGGAACTCAAGCTGCAGAGGCTGCTGATAGCTGGATAGTGCTGTGTCGTTAACCCCTCCACCACCAGGAGGCTCCCAATGTTACTTCTTAATGGGAAAAAAAGAAAAAGAATGTGAACATACCTCAATTAGCAGACTGTATAACCATAAAATAAAGTGGAGCTAGATTCTGTAACTTTATGTGCGGTGTAAAGCCATGCTATACCAAATCTATTATTTTGAAATTTTTTTTACCCTCATGAAATGTTGTATAAGACTCTTTTGAGGTTTCTTGTTTAATAATAAAATAGAAAAAGTCACCCTCTGTTGGGTTCTCCTGATCATTTCTTACTCCTGTATTAAAATAGCAAATGAGAGCACTCCCTGGTGGCACAACAGGTTAAAGACTGGCACTGCAAAAGCTGCTTCGGCACCAGTTCAATCCCCGGCCAGGAGGTGACCCACATGAAGCAGCAGACCTCTCCTGTCTCACCTGCTGCTCCCCTCAGCAGTGTGCTTCATCGATTTGCATGTTTTGCAAATTCACCATTCTGTCTCTGGTGAATCCTCTCAAGGTCCCTGAACCTCTGGC
>NW_004567142.1:6269707-6271340 GCF_000260355.1 Condylura cristata | reverse complement strand
CAGAGTACCTCACACACCAGGGTCAGAAATGGCAACTCACACTGCTCACAGGTTAGTGATGCTTACAATGTGTCTCTCGTGGAGTAAATTTAGAAGTTTATTAAAGAGACATTTTCATATCTCAAGGGAAATGTTTACTTAGAGATTCTGTTAGTAGAGTTAAATGTGATCTCAGAGGAACGACTATTCTATCTTCACATAGAAAGTTCCTGTTAGATCTTACTTGGGTAAAAAATAACTGCAACCTAAAGAAATTAAAGGGATTTTTTAAAACTGTAATTTTATGCCTGGTAAATAGAATGGAGGAAAGTGGAAGTCTGCAGTATTCTTTCCATTCTGGTCAACTGAAATGCATCTAGAATTTGTAAAAGGTCATATTCAACATTTACATTTGCAGTCTGATAATTGGTATCCAATATGGACACTGAAATTAATGAGCTTAATTAAAACATGCCGGAAAACCCTTTTAATAGTTCTATCAAAACAATGTCATCTCAATCTTCTATATACCATAATATTTAATAACTTAATTAAAGGGGATTACAGCAAAATTCTAGTCCAACTTTTTTTTTTTAGATAGAACATAATGAAGTTGAAACGTATCCTCAGAATTCAGATAGGAAAAGCAAAAGGGGATTAACTTATGTTATTTAAGACTTCAGTATTCTGAAGTCTTGCAAATACTCTGCAAATTCAGTGTCTTAAAATCTAGAAAACCAGAAACAAAACCTATTCGAGGCTTTTAAAGTGAAAATAAATTTGATGAAGCGGGAGGGGAAAGTCTTTATTGAAACACAACATTTGGCCCGCAGTTTTCTAGAAAAGATGTACATGCTTTGCATTTCTGGTAGCACAAGGTTCCAGTAAAGATTCCCCCAAACAGGTTTCCTTGGGTCACTGCCTCGTGAAGTTACTTAAAACAACGATTTGGGCAGTGTCGTTTCGCTTGCTTTGGCCATAAGGAAATCAGAACAAATGATGCATGGACTTCAAAAGCACTTTCCACGGGCGACTGCTCACCAGCAACACTGTCATTGGGGAAGACCCTGGGTTTGCCTGAGCGCTGCACACGAACCACCAAAAAAGGTAAAGGGTGTCATGTTAAACCAAGCAGCCGCACTGATACCCCACCCTCATTTGTGATCCGAACACGGACAACGGAGCTGAGGAGAGCCATCCCAGCATGCGGACAGGTACAACTTCAGCGCACTGGTGGCTTTATATGTCATTTAAATCCAGAGAATTTCGGTTGGTGCATGACACTGCAAATGCTAAGTGAACATCTAAAGCCCCAGATGCATGATTGGAACAAATTAAGTCTGTATGGGGGAGAAAGTCCTGAGCGACAGCCTAAACACAGGAGCACCATAACCACTCGCGGGGCTGCGGAAAAGGAATGGAATGCCAACCGGACGCACCCGGAGAGGTCGCCTCACGGAGGGTCCCTGCAGGTTCCAAAGCACGAGGCTTTGCTATTAAATCAAAACTGCGTCTGTCTGCAGCCGTCCTGGGCTTGCTTTCCGTTTTCAAAGCCCGTCGGAAGTAGCCCTGCGATGGAGTCTAATTTCCCCCTCGAGAACAGGCTCCACTTCTTTGGAAACAGACTCGACATGCAGGGCAGGCGTTCAGCGCC
>NW_004567142.1:6261356-6269102 GCF_000260355.1 Condylura cristata | reverse complement strand
TGGGGGCGCAGGACTTCTTCCAAAGTGGTGTGCTGCCTGCAAAACCTCACCCGTTTGTTGCAGGCAGGCTGAGCTGCTATTTCTGAGAAGGCGATCAAGGGTGGCCAGATGTTTCCGCCCCGGGAAGATTTGCTCTCTGAGGAAACGAGGGAGGCAGGATATGACCCTGCAACTAGAAAGAGTTGATCAGACCCTGATCAACTGCCCTGCGGAGATTATAGGGGGGATTGCGCACTGCTCTTTCTCACCAGCCTCCTGGACTTGATTCATCCCTGTACCTTCTGGTGACTCCGGTGCTAGCTGCTGTGATGACAGAAGCTAAATTCTGTTGTTTAAAATGCCTGAGTTTACTAAGATGCATCTGCCTAGTTTTGTCGATTTGGAGCGTAACTAAGGTGTAGCTGTGCCGGTGCGTTCAGGACCCTGGGTGCATCCTCAGGGAGCGCCACTGGCCTGCTGCTCTCGGCTTTCTAGACCTGCCACACATGCAAGAGGATCAACGGGGAGCAATTTCTGAGTCACTGGGTGGTGCTCAGTGCCCACTCTGTCATAGAAGGTGGCACTTTCCTATCTCCACCGCCAGAGGAGGGATGAAAGGAAATTGGGGTGAGCTGAGACTTCTGGCAGTTTGACCCCTAGCAGAGAAGGTAATCTGTAAAGAAACTGCCAGTTTCCCTTAAGGCCCGGCTTAGGTCTCTGCTCAGCAGATACTGAGAGGGAGGGCACCAGGCCGCACGCCAGTCTGGAAACACTCTCGCTCGCCTAGTCTTACCCCAGCACAGTAAATGCTGTCACCAGTGCTTTTCCAGGAAGGTTTGCTCTAGGCTCCTGGCTTAAGTGTGCAGGTGAGGAAGTGCCAGTAGCTACAGCGGTTTGAACTGCTTCAAACAGTTGCCAAGAAACCCCACAATACAACTGCCACATGAAGACAAGGTCACACACAAGGTGAACAGTTTCTGCTGGAGTGCAGATAATTCATTAGGCATCAAAGTTCTGGCTTCACAGAACTCGAGACTTCCCCCTCACCCAGGACCATTTCTGACAGAGCAGAAACTCAAACTCAGGCACCACCTTCCACCTCGCCTTCTCTGCAGACACACCAAGGCTTCAGGTGGTCTGTCACGGTCTCTGCCACCCAGCTCTAGATATTCTCACACTAAGATAGTAATTTTCCAACACATTTCATACTTGTCACACTCCGCCACCTAATCAAACTGATAGGAATCCTTGGACTGCTCCCCTGTGAACTGGGAACCTATCGGTTAGTCTACGCGCCAACTTTATCCTTCCACCTGTGTTCCTTTCATCTGAACTCTCCCCTCTTCCTATGCTGGGACGCTGGCATTTTACTGTGCACAAAACTCCTCTTATTCAGGCCACTCAGATTCTCCGAGCAGATGAATTGGGTCATGAAACAAGGTTATGGTGTGTCTGGACAGCCCCTCCTGCCCACTCGCTGGGACCACACTCCCCAGCACCTCCTGAGTCACCCCGTTTCCCCACACTGCCAACACCTATCCTCATTAGAGTCCCGCACTCAAAATAACAGGCAAAAGCTCTGTAGCCCAGGGCGCCCACAGTCCTGCAACACCACACTGTCTGCAGCCCCCTCAGTCCTTCCTGCTCAGCCCGCAGGGTGGGCTAGGCACATGACGCCCCTCCCCGCTCCCCGAGTGGCAGGCTGTTTCTCCCAGAAACCGTAAAACTCTTTCCTCATCTGTGTCTGTCCTCAGCACCTCACCAACATCAGGGCTGAGGTCAGGGCAAGCCGCACGGTTCCCACAGTCAGTGCAGGGCTGGGAGGTGACGGCCTAGATGTTGACACAGTGGCTTCTGTGGAACTCTAGGCACGCAGTGGAGTGTGACCTGCATGTGGAGGTGACCTACACTCTGTGGCCAGTGTGGACAGTGTCATTCCACATCTCCCAAAGGTGGCCACAGTACTGCACCCCACACGTGCCTTCCTCACCTGCACCACTGCCACAGTCTGGTACAAGGAGGTGATTTCTCTGCGCCTCACGGTGTCGCGGGCCCTGCAGCTGCTGTGAACAATGCTCATGCAACAGCAGCGCTGTGGCAGAGCGAGGAGTGCTGTGGAGAAGGCCCTGGGGGGAACAGACCACACCAGAGCCCTGGCCATGAACAAGGTCACTTTTTGCAATATGGTATCAAAGTAGTCACGTCTGACTAAAAATTTTGATGACATTAAACTTCACTGGGTATTCAGATGAATTAAAAAAAGAGGGACATTTTGTGGGACCCTTTGAGACTTCAGTGGTATCTGTAAGAATTTATTTCACACACACGAGTCAAAGAACTGACCCTACCTACAACGTCATTCGACATTTGCTGCATCCTTCTACTTTCCCCACCAATGAATCTGATGAAACATAACACATAACTGTTCTTTCCTCTGTGAATTTTCTACATGAGGTTAGGTAACTCCCATTCAAGGTTGTCCCGCAGCCATAAAGGTAACTGCCCACAATGCACATCTGTGTAGTGAACAGACCCCACACAGAAGAGCTTCAGAGTCAAGATTCATTTTTTACTCAAGATAAGTACATACGACAATTTCAAATAAAGTGGTGAAGAACTTGCTCTCCCTGAGTCATTTGTAATGAAATGAAAACATGGAATATTCTCGAACCAAGGCAAACAACAGGGCATGAGAAACCTACCAGTGAAAATTTGTGTGAGCTGGCATATAAATCATGTTACTATTTGCACTCTTCTGCCACAGCTAAATTACTGCAGCCTTCACGTTAAAGAAGGATAAATAGTGCATGCTGTGCTTCAACCCCTTTCACCACCAGGAGGTCCCTGTGTGAGTTTTTTGATGCAATTAGGGTTATTTACTAACAAAGACCTCCTACATATTTTACACTCCTGGAATTCCTCCCCTGTGTGTTCTCTGAGAGGTGTATCTTCTGGGAGAGACTTCCTACACAGCCACGTCCTCTCCCGCAGCGCCTAAGTGAGAAATCCTTAGAGCTTGGCACGGTTAAGGTACCGGGCACAGGGGAGGAATACATGGCCCTCCAGGAATAGAAGAATGGCTGATTTCTCGAATGGTCACTGTAACTTTTTGATTTGTTTTCCGATTCTGTTGATGCACAACAAAAAATGCTGTGGATACTGTGCTTTGTTTCTAATGATACTCTCGATAGGAATGTAACTTCCTCTATTCTCGATACTGATTTACTTCTGACAAACTCCCTTACAATCTTTAGTATTATTATACAATTAACTCCTATATGCCGGGTGGTTTGTGAAATGAATGGAGAGTAATTAAAAGGATTAGAAAGGCGGATAGATAGGGCATTTGTTTAGCAGCACTGAACCTTGAATACACGGTGGTTTCCTGGGGCCCCAAGTTGGTTTCGGGCCCCTGGCAACATCACAGAAACAAAAAGAAATGAATGTATTACCTGTTCATGCCTCTATTGAAAAAATCATTGTACCCCTCTATTTGCTTGCCAAGAAACACTGTATAAGTGCTTTGCACCCTTAAAAATAAAGTACATTCAGATATGCACGCCTAGAAGTCATGTCTGTCTGTCACTCAACCTTATCCTTGTCCACCCTGCGCCAGAATGGCCATCCCTGAACTTGTCTCCTGCTCCTGCTGCGCTGGTCTGCGGCACTACACGTGGTCCATTCATGGGGTTTCGCTACCGTGTGAGTTTTCTGATGTAAAATCAGAGATGAGATTCTAAAGACTTTGCACATACTTTACATTTGTTGGGTTCTTCACATGTAGGGTTCTCTCCTATGTGCATTCTCTGGTGTATAGTGAGGGTGTGTGTTATATTGAAATTTTTCCTACATTCCTCACATCTTGGGGTCTTTTTCCCAGTATGAATATGCCAGTGCTGGCCTGTTAGCCTGTAAAAAGATTTCCCACACTCTTTACATGCACAGGGCTTCTTCCCTGCGTGAGTTCTCTGATGTTTAATAAGGTCTGACTTCCGGTAGAAAGTTCTCGTACATTCTTTATTCATAGGGTTTCTCCCGTGTGAGTTCTCTGCTACACAGGGATGACTTCTGGGAGAAGATTTCCTACATTGTCTACATTGACAGGTTTCTCTCCTGTATGAATTCTCTGATGTTTAATAAGTTCTGAATTCTGGTAGAAAGTTTTCATACATTCTTCACATTTATAGGACTTCTCCCATGTGAGTTCTCTGACTTCCAAGAAAAAGATTTTCTACATTCTTTACATTCATATGGTTACTCTCCTGTGTGAATTCTTTGATTCATATGAATGTATAATTAGGTCTACATTATACATGATATCCGAAAGCTTTCCTACATTCTTTATTCTCTCCTGTGTGTGTTTTATGATGTATGATGAGGCACTGTTTGTTGGAGAAAGGTTTAGAATATTCTTTGCTTCTGTGGGATTTCTCTCCTGTGTGAGGGGGCAGGGGAGCAGGACAGGGCCTGGGGGGTGGGCGTGGTCAGGTGCGGTTACTGACGCCTCAGGACAGTGCAAGGCCCCTGAGTCAGGAAATACCTTAGCTGCCCACTGAGCAGGCTCTGGGTCTCCCCCAGGTAGGGAGAGGGTTGTCAGAGCCTGGGGCTTATTCCATGGGCTTTGGTAATCAAGTTATTTTGGCTTGTGAGACACGTGAGTCGATGCTGTGAGGGCACAGTGTTTGGAATCAAGACCTGCGGGTGCCAGTGGGTGTACCCCATTTGCGTATCTACCTGGGCTCAGCTAGTCCCACAGAGAATGCCCAGGGACCATTTCCCTACTTCAGCCTCTGGTCTGCTCTTCTGACCAGACACACTGGTCTGGGACCCCCGGCAGAGAGATGCATGCCAGCGACCCTCTCGAGAGGCCCAAGGGTTCTGAGAATCCACACTGATTTTTTCTCACTCACTGAAGCCTAACCTATGAGGAACCACAGAAATGATAGCAAGGACCAAGGTTCTGGATCCTCACCAGTCAATTCCACGCCCACAGCTTCCACTGAGTAGCTGAGCAAAAAGACCGTCACGCAGACTGCGCGCAGACTCTGCTCTCGAGGGCCCGAGCATATGACCAGGACCCTTGTTCCAGGAACACATCAGAAGCTCTCAGTGCTGGAGTCAGTCTCTTAGGACAGCTGATATCTGAGGCAGGTCTCGTACCCACTTAGACATCAAGGGGGCCGATGCGGGTCTAGCCTCTGCCCTGGGTGAAAATGCAATAAATTAAATCCAGAGGTGCCTTCAGCTGAAAGGCCTCCACACCCAGGTGGGATGGTAACACAGTGGGGTGCAACAGACCCCCCGGGCTCCCACTGGAGAGCAGTGTTCCATGGAAAAACAGCACAGTGGGGCACTGTCCAGGCGAGTCCTCAGGCAGGACACGTGGAGACTCTTGACGAGGACTCGCGGGCCTGTGCTCACACAGACATCCTGGATTTTGGAGCCAGCAGCTCAACATGAGATCTTGTGGGGACTTGGTAGAGGTTGGCGTGTGTGGAAGGACTTTGGGCTCTGGCCAGAGTGATGGCATCGTTCCCTGTCTTTCAGTCACGCAAATACAGCCCGTCCCATATGTACTTTAAGGTACCACTGCAGGATTTCCAGGAAGGGGAATGTTCTGTTTCTCCACTGCTGGCAAAATGTCCTCCTGGAGGCAAAATAAGCCCACTAGGAGACAACTCAACTGAAGCAATTAAGCTTTGAAATTTCTTTGAAATATTTAACATTTCCTTCTGGAAATCTTCATCCACACCCATTTGAATTCAAAATTGATATATAAAGTTGGACGTTGTGAACAGTGGGACGCGTCAAAGACATTGTGAAGACTGGACTTCACACTGAGCATTCCCGCTCCTGCCTCTGTCTACACAGGGGTCCCGCCTTTGTTTCTCTTTTGATTTTTTTTTAAAGCTTTATTTATTTATGCATCCAGGACTGGGGTACCAGCCAGAGGTGCAGGGGCAGCGAGAGGATTTACCAGAGACAGAGTGGGGAGCAGAACAGGCCACGGACAGAGTTGGGAGCAGAACAGGCTGCTGACGAAGTCCACTGCTGAGGGGATCAGCGGGCGGTCAGGAGAGGTCTGCCGCACCCTGTGGGTCACCTCCGGGGCGGGGGATCGAACTCGTGCTGAAGTGGCTTTAGCTTCTCAGTGCTGTGCGTTAACCTGCTGTGCCACCAGGGAGGGCCCTCTCACCTTTTGATTTTAACAGTAAGGTTGAACGTGAAAGGGGTTAATATACATTCTTTCCTTGGGGAATCTTTTTTTTTTTTTTTAAGGAGTATTTATTTATGCATCCGAGAACTGGGGTATAGAACAGAGGTGCGGGGCGGGGTGGTGGCGGTTATGGGAGGATTCGCCAGAGACAGAGTGCCGAGCAGAACAGGCATCGCTTAGCTCAGCTGCGGGTGGGTCAGGAGAGTCTGCCACATCACGTGGCTCACTCCCTGGCCGGAGATGGAACTCGTGCTGCAGTGGCTGCGGGCAGCCTCTCAGTGCTGCGCTCTTACCCGTTGCATCACCAAGGAGAGCCTGTCTCAGGGAACCTTACACACAAGATTGGCAACCGCTCACAGAAAGTCACACAGAGTAAATGCCTCCAGTGCACTCCCTGCAACACACCGCCCACGCAGTTCACAAGGGGAAGGCTCGGGAGAAGACATTTCTCACACGTCTGTGTGGGGGGTGCAGTGGACTTCGGGAAAGCTTGACCTAATCAAAACCTACAAAGAAAGCAAGGTTCTGTTTTCTCCCTTCAGATTTCAATACATAAATCCGTACCATCATTTGCATTTCAGGACAACAGGGCATGAAATCCTGGCGCAAGTGGCTTCAGTGCGATTTGATCCCCGCCCTGGAGGTGACCCACAGGGTGCAGCAGACCCCTCCTGTCTCCCCGCTGCTCCCCTCAGCAGTGGACTTCAGTATATCTGCCTGTCCTGCTCCCCACTCTGTCTCTGGTGATTCCTCTCACCGGCTCCGCACCTCTGGCTTGTACCTCCTATCTGTAGGCATAAATAAAATTTAAAAATAAACTAACCTGGAACAAAGACTGTGACCTTCCTTGATTGTGATGTTCAGTATATGCGTAATGACCTTTGCTGTTGTGAGATTACAGGACACCATGCCTGGTAGGGGTTCAGAGCTACACAGCTGTGGTATAAAAATAGGGAATCATGCTCTCCCAGTACTGTATCTGTGTGAGTTCTCTACTGCACAGTAAGCAATGACTTCCATGAGAAGTATTTCCACATTCTTTACTTTCATACAGCTTTTTTTTTTTTTAAAGAACAAAGAAATTGCATCACTCAAATACTCAGCTCTGCTCCACCACAGCTACCCAGTGACAGCTGCATACCAGTAGCTGCAGAGACTGGCCTGTGTGTATTCTCTGAGGGCCAGTGAGAGATCACTTGTGCTTGAAAGGTTTCTTACCACCCTTATCTTCACGGGGTTTCTCTCCTGTATGAATTCGCTGATGTGCAGTGAGGTTTGACTTCTGGTAGAAAGACTTCTCACATTGTTCACATTCATAGGGTTTCTCTCCTAAGTGAATTCTTCGATGTCGAGAGAGGTGTGACTTCTGGGAGAAAGACTTTGAGCACGTTTCACATACATAGGGTTTTTCACCTGTGTGAGTTCCCTGATGTTGAGAGAGTTGTGCTTTCTGGGAGAAAGATTTTCTACATTCTTTACATTGGTAGGGTCTCTCCTCAGTGTGAATTCTGAGGTGTTTAGTCAGGCTTAATTTCTGGCAGAAAGATTTT
>NW_004567142.1:6250127-6261081 GCF_000260355.1 Condylura cristata | reverse complement strand
GAGGTGTTTAGCCAGGCTTAATTTCTGGGAGAAAGATTTTCTACATTCTTTACATTGGTAGGGTCTCTCCCCAGTGTGAATTCTGAGGTGTTTAGTCAGGCTTAATTTCTGGGAGAAAGATTTCCCACATTCTTTACATTCATATGGTTTCTCTCCTGTGTGATTTCTCTGATGACTGGTGAGCGAACATTTATCTCCAAAAACCTTCCTACATTGTTCACATTCGCTGGGATTCTCTCCCGTGTGAATTTTTTGATGTCGAGATGTCTCTCCCGTGTGTATGCTGTGATGATTAGTCAGTGCTGATTTCTGGGAGAATGATTTCCCACATTCCTTACATGTATAGGCTTTCTCTCTTCTGTGGACTTCCTGATGTTTAATGAGATAACCCTTAGCTCTAAAAGACTCCCTACATTGTCCACATTCATAGGGTTTCTCTTCTGTGTGAATTCTTCGATGTCGAGAGAGGTGTGACTTCTGGGAGAAAGACTTCCTGCATGTTTCACATACATACGGTTTCTCGCCTGTGTGAACTCTCTGATGTATAATAAGCGATGATTTCTTGGAGAAAGATTTGCTACATTCCTTACATTCGTAGGGTTTCTCTCCTGTGAGGTTTCTTTGATGTCTACGGAGTACTGATTTCTCACAGGTTTTCAAACACTCAGAAGACTTTGCCCCTATTTCTATGCTCTGGTGTTCAGTGAAGACAGGTATTTTGTAGGGATTTTCCCTAAATATAGTATCTTCAAGCTTTTTCTCTAGTCCAGTCCTTTGATTCTGAGTAATGTGCAATTCTCTGCTGTAAATAGCCCCATTTTGATTAAATATGGGGTGTTCACCATCAACATCACAATCACAAAATAATTGTGTTGGTTTTTCAATGATTTCACGCTCTTTGTCACATCTGCATTGGGTCTCTCCCATGTGAGTGGTCTCAGTGACAGTAAAAGCAAGGTTACTACAGTGCTTCCTTTTTTCATTATTTTTACAGGGAGTTTCTCCCATAGCAGCTGTCTTATGTATAAAGACTGCTGGCTCCTTATTCAAGGCTTTCTCTTGTCCACAGAGTTCAGGAGGCTGCTGCAATGTTTGAATCACCTGTTGACTGTTAGGAGGCTCAGGATTTTGGGCCACTTCCCCATAGGGATGACTGTCCTCTGCCGTGTCTCCATCAGGTTTCTCGTCAGGCTCACCGAGAAGAAATACAGCCTGATACACACTATTAATATCTTCAGGCATCCTTCCTGAATCAGTTTGAGTAGTTTTTTTCAAAGTATGACTTGAGCTTAAACTAAATGGCTTTCCCAAGTCAATTCTTAATCTTGTTGATGTTTTGTGGCTGGTGAAAACAAAGTTACACCAACGTTTGTCCTGAATGTCCTGGCGAGTCACAACAGGGTGTGGCCAGCTTGGGACTCCTGCAATGAGAGGGAAAGAACCACCCACACCTTGAGCAACACCTAAGTGTTTCTGGTCATAGTTACTGCAAAAGCGAAAAACTTAATCAGATAACAGATCTGCAGAGTCCTGGTACACTCTCGCTCCACTTCTTGGAAAAATGTTCCAATTGATCATTCACAGGAAGGCCATGGGGAAATGACAGCTCGATCAGGCTCTCAGCGGAGCTCTGCTACCCCAGGCCTCCCTCCCTAGAATGAACTCGCTGACCTGAGCGTGTCTGATCTGGGGATTCTTCCACAGTCCATGGCTCTGCTCCTTGCTTCATCCTGATGATCAGCTCAGGCTTCATAATGCAACACCCTGTTGGTAAGAAATGCATGTTTTATATCATGGTCCTGGAAGAATACCACAGCTTTCACTTTTCTGTCATGAAAGGGCAGTTTAAACCACTTATTGGAGAAAGGTCACCACAGAGAAAGGGACACTCACATGTCACTGACCTGAAATCTTGACTCTAAATACCATTTTATTACATTCGCAGTTGTTCGTATCAATGAAAAACACTGATCTCACTAGGCCGTTCCTGGACGCCTCCACTCACCCAGCGACACCAGGCTCCCATAGGTCTCCAGCATCACGTCCCTGTAGAGGGTCCTCTGAGCGTCATCCAGGGCCTGCCACTCCTCCCAGGTGATGTTCACAGTCACGTCCTCAAAGGTGACCATCTCCTGTAACGGCACCATTCCCTCAGTCAAGGTGGCAATCTGAGTCTGAACACCTAGAGGTCCAGGAATTCATTGTTTTGTACCTGTTTTCTCTTATATTGGACACATCATGCTCTTCGCTCTGCATGGGGAGACAGACAAACTTAACACTAGAAACATCTTACCTGGGTTCGTCACACACACACAAAAATTACACAGTTTGCTTTACAAATGTGGAAATGAACTTCACCCTAAAATAAGCCTGTATAAAACTTTAGTCATCAAGGGGCTTGATAAATAATCAATCAGGGGCCCAATAAATAACTGGAAAAATGTGTGTGAGGATTTATGGAAAACAAATGGACCGTCTGCTGAACAAGCTAAATGCACAGAGGAGCTGAGAGGGGTATCTGGAAGTCATGGCAGGACCAGTGGTCACCTCTGGTGGCCTCAAGCAGGGCCTCCTGAGTGCCACAGTTTCGCCTCTGCAGACACACCTCATCAGGTGTGCTCTCTGTGGAAATCCATCATCACTGCTACAGGCAGGACGTGTTTTGTTCCACATAGATAACAAGCCACGGCCACCATCATCTCTATGACCTGCAAACTCTGGTGTCTCTGTGCCCGCAAGTTCCGTGTCCCTGAGAACGCAGCCTGCTGGCCTAGAAGGGTCTGTTCTGATCAGGTGTCTTTTTTCTTGGCTGTGGTTTCAGGCGACCAGATACACACGCGCTCAGCCTGGATGCCCCAAGGCCGGACAACTTGCCTGTGTCCATGGTTGCCTCTGCCTTGCGTATGTCAATCTCATAAAGTACAATTTTTTCTTTTGCTCATTTCAGTTAAGAGCCCTTGGAAAGCTCAATATGAAACAAGGTTGAGGGAAAATAGTGACTCACCAGAGACTCATTCATTTTCTGATCTTCTTAGGCACACGTGGAGGAGTCCGGAAGCAGAGCTGCGAGAGGGTGGAGCGCAGAGTGTGGAGCGGACCAGTGTTCCTGAGAGTCTCCCGACCAGAGCTCTGGCCACACTCGCTGAGGCTCACACCAACGCTTGAGGCTAATGATTTAAAATTTAAAGATATTTAGTATAACATACTATGTCTCCTGCTTAATTTTATAGAAAAGCTGCATCAAGTGTACATTTATCATCAAGTCTTCCTTTAACAGATCCTTTGGTTAAGTGCATAATTATTTATTATTTCTTAATAATCTCAGGTTTATTTAAACATTAGAACCCATCTAATGCTTCTAGATGCCTTAAAGTTAAATTCCAGAGTGTGGCTTTTTCACTTAGTTACTTTAAATTGCTTTCCACAGGAGCCCTGAAGCATCGGTTGACAAGCTGCATCAGAACACTGTGTCCAAACATGACATAAACTTCCTGGAAGTCTGGTATGTTCTAACATAAACTCTTTACTTGATATATGCTGATCATTTGAAAACTTTGTATGTTCAAAAATAAGCAAACTTCTGTGTCAACAGTAAACTCTTGTCTGATCAGCAGCTGTGGGCATTTGCAGTCTTTGTCCCTCCGACAATTATTGTTTTATTCTGATAGTTGTTACTAGCATGTTTCTTCTTTAAAAAATTCATAGGGGCGGCCCTCCCTGGTGGCGCAGCGGGTTAAAGCACTGCACTGAGAAGCTTAAGCCACTTCCGCATGAGTTCGATTCCCACCTGCCCCCGGAGGAGACCACATGGCGTGGCAGACCTCTCCTGACCCGCCCGCTGCTCGCCTCAGCAGTGTACTTCGTCGATCTGCCTGTTCTGCACCCCACTCTGTCTCTGGTGAATCCTCTCACCCTCCGCATCTCTGGCCTGTACCCCAGTTCTATATGAATAAATAAATAAATCTTTTAAAAAAAATTCATACGGGCCATGTTTATTGCTGCATTATTTACAATTGGAAAGACATGAAAACAGCCCAAATGCCCAAAAGTGGATGATTGGGTTAAAAAGATGTGGTCCATATACACAATGGAATATTACTCAGCAACCAAAAAAAAAAAACACATGTCTTTTGCAGCAACATGGATGGAGCTGGAAAATATCATGCTTAGTGAAATAAGCCAGAAAGAAAAAGAAATATAATGAATGGCTTCACTCATAGCAGAAGTATAACGGACCCGGCAAGATAACAATAACAATAATGAATAGTTATATACCAGAGACAATTTATGGGGGTGGAGTGGAATGGGGTCAAAAACAGTGGGGAGGAGGGAAATGCACTAGACTTTGGTGACGGTACATGGGTGATTCGGTGATGGGAAACCCAAGGGCATTAAAACTGAGATGGAAAAATGCACAAAATGATGTAAAAATGAACTATTATTAAAAACAAAAAAATTCACGGGGGCTCCCCGTGGTGGCACAACAGGTTAAAGCACGGCATTATGAAGCCCTCCCAAACCACTGCAGCATGAGTTTGATCCCCCTCAGGGAGCTGACCCACATGGCTTCTTCTTATCTGCCCACTGCTCCCCTCAGAAGTGTGCTTTGTCAATCTGCCTGTTCTACTCCCCACTCTGCCTCTGGTGAATCCTCTCACCCATCACACACCTCTGGCCTGTACCCTAGTTCTGTAAGCATAAATAAATAAATATTTTTTTAAAAATTCATGGGAAGGACCTGCATGGGATCACTAAAATACCGGTCTCCATAATTTGAAGATCATGAAATTGAACCAGATTTTTAAAAGATTAATTTATTTATGTGTAGAAGAACTGAGGTGCCAGCCAGAGTTGTGCTGAGGTGAGGGGACTCCCTAGAGCCAGAGTGGGGAGCAGACAGGTGGATCCATTGAAAGCCAACTGCTGAGGGGAGCAGTAGGGAGACAGGAGAGGTCTGCTGCGCCCTCTGGGTCACTCCGTGGCCGGGGACTGCACTTAGGCTCTGGCTGTGATAGTGCTGAGACTTCACCCCTAGGCCAGCAGGGAGGCCCTGGGCCAGACTGTAAGATAAAAATTTAAAAAGACCCTTTCCCATCAACATAATTGATCAAAATATACCTTGGTGAACAAGGACAGAAAGTTTGCTTCCCCTGCCTAGTTCCTAATCCCTTGTAAACAGAAATCACCAATGAAAGTTGCGCCCCAGTCCAGGCCTCCGCTGAGGGGCACATGGAGAGTCAGGCATCGCTGGCCTGGCCCTGGGGAGAAGCTGTTTCAGCAACAGGAAGTCGTTTCTGAGCAAATCAACAACTGCCAAAGGACAACCTTTCCAGGTTCATGGCACTGCTAAAGCTTCCAAATCCCAGAGGACAAGCATTAAATAGATGGGCTCACTTCCAACATCTGTTTTCCTCAATGGATGCACAACATCAACTTAACTGGATGCTTTCCTGAACTTCCTCTGCAAAAATCCTTGAAACTTAAACTATTTTACTTGACTGAATATACATTGTGAGGCCACCTTTGAACATTTACTTAGAGGATGCTGACTAACACCCCCTACCAGGGTTGTCCCTCACTGCTTCAACATGGCCCTCAATTAAAATGACCACGTGGTGTAACCTATATCCCTTCAGATTTGGGTGTTACAACCTGTGACAGGACAGTGCCTGGCTTCTTAGCCATGGACATAACCATATCCATCCACACACACTCCTCTCCCAGTGCTTTCCAGGGACAGTTCTCAATAAGAAGTGGGAATTATGGAAGGTCAAATTTTAAAAAGGAAGTCATGGCCCTCCCTGGTGGCCTAGGGGTTGAGTCTCAGTGCTATCACCACTGTGGCCCAGTTCAATGCCCAGCCATGGAGGTGATCCACAGGGCACAGCAGACCTCTCCTGTCTCCCTGCTTCTCTTCTCAGCAGTGGATTTTAGTAGAACTGCCTGTTCTGCTCCCCACTCTCTGTGGAGTCCTCTCACCCCCTGTACCTGTGGTCTACACCCGTTCTACGCATGAATAAATAAAATCGCAATAAATAAGGAAGTCATTATTCGCCCCCCTCCCCATAAGGAAGTCATTATTAACAAGGGTCTGTATGGAGTCCTGAGGTCACCAGAGAAGTGCTGCTTTTCTGCCCCCCAACATCAGGAAGTTTGAAGAAACACCACTGCAATGAAGAACCTGGTAGTTGAAGTAAACTGTCCTGTTTAGCAGCTTAGTCGCTAATCCTAGTTCTGCTAACTCACACACGGCTGGAAGGACCCCAGTGGTTCTGACTTTATGGAAGGTCACCCCTTACTCAAGACCTGCAAATGGCAGCAGGCCCCAAGGACAATAACCTGTTGACTTCAGCACTGAGCCAGAACTTCTGAAAGTTCTGAATGTTTCTTTCCTGTGACACAAAGCACAACATTCAGTAAGCGCCTGGGCCTTCAATAAATCCCCCTTTCGGGACCCTTCTGCGGTAGCTCTGAAGGGCTGGTCATAGGGCAGGGCGCTGGGTGCAGGATACTTGGAATTGTCCGTGAGGCACCGCCCTTCAGGTTCCCTAAAAGCTACACTGGTGCTACACAAGAGAAAAGGACCCCCTCACCCTGCCCACTAGCCCCTGACATAAGGCCTTGTATAAACGTCTGTGAAATTGTTACCAGAAGCCGGCAGCCTTAGAGGGGGCAGCCTGCACTGTTCCACTAGTCAGTTGTGGCAGTTGGTCCTCAGAGCCCAGCAAGCACCCTTTGACTGCCAGGATTGTGGAGTGGACCAATCAGGTGTGAGCTATGAGCTGATTGGTGCTCAATGGGCCAATCAGCCCCAGGATTGGAAAATGGTCCAGTTGGACTTGTGGGTGTGGCACCTTGAAAAAGGCTATAAGCCAGGGTCAGCCCAGGGAGCTGAAGCCAGTCTGTTCCTAAGAAAGGAGAAGACTGTTGCTGGCATTAAGAAAGAAGGACCAGAGCTGAAAGAAGAAATAAAGAAGCATCCAGTAGTTGACCTCCAAGGAGACGGGCAGGGAAGCTCACCCTTTGTCAGAGGCTGGGACTCCGCTCCCGAGTCTAACATTGCCTGAAAGCACCAGAGGACCTGCGCCTGGTGTCTCCGACACCGCCTCTGGGGGGCTAGTAGTGACCACCAATGGCCAGTGCTGTCTGGCACTCCTGGTGACAGTAAAAACCCTGCTTCCTCATCTGGTGGACACTATCAGGGCTAGTGAGCTGCCACTTGTGGCTGCAGTGAGCTCTTGGTTTCCCTTGTTTCTAAGTAAGGCCTTGAGCCTAAGGTCTCTAGCAGTAGAGCGTGGCTGAGAGCCCACAGTGTCCTATGCGCGACACAGTCCTTTGTTGGGCTGTAGCCCACAGACCCCTATTGTATGGGTATTGTATGACTGTAGCCACTGGTTCTGGTTTTGGCCTTCTGGGGCTCTCTTCTCTTAGAGCCTGAGCAGGTAGGGTTCCTGCCCTGGTATCCCACCCTCCTGCCCCTGTTTCACAACCACAGCAGCCGTGGGGCAACTAACTGCACAGGCGGGGTCCTGACTCTCAGGCCGCACAGTCGCTCCAGCAAATCCCACGCGCGAGATGGCCTCATAGGAGGACGAGGCCCACGACAAAAAGCGGCATTTTCTCCTAGAATCTGGGGCTCTCGGCTGTCGTAGCACTTGGATTGCAGATGCCAAACCTGGGGTCACACAGGTCATCCTCTTACCCAGGCGCTTCCTGGCATAGTGGGAACTCAAAAGGCCCCTCGCCCTCTCTGCCGACCGGCCACGGTCTCCCAGCTTCTCAGTCGTGCTAGATTCTCAATCGTGGACTCACCGCCCAGCTCTAGAATCTTCTGGAAACACACTCACAAGGACAAGCACCCATTTTCTTCTGAGGAAGAATCCCAAATGCACAGCAAGCACTGTCCTGGCCCTGGTCCCCTCGGGTATAATTTAGTAAGTTTAATGATGAACGTCCACTCCTTGTCCAGTAGGCAAGTTTAGGAACGCGGAGGTAGAGCCTGAACACATACTGAGCAAAGGTCAGCAACCCGGATGAGACGTCCCAGCTGACAGCCGGCACAAACTGGAACTCAAGAAAGCCCCCAAAAAGCTTAGAGAGAGTCTCAGCCGGCTCCTTTTCTGCACTCCTATCTCCTAGTCGCTGCCCACGCAGCAGGCCTGCCTCGTCTGTTCCCTGCTCAGTCTGTGGTGGCGACTTTACCCCACACCTCTGGCCCTGACAGCCCTACCTCCCCAGCAACACTGCGGTCATCTGTGACCCCCAACACTGAATCATCTTGCCCAGGTCCATGGCTCACAAGTGACCTCAGGTGCAGAACCGCAACCCTCTGTGGGTTTTCTGGCCACTCCCCCACTGAGTCCCCCTCCATCCCATCCCCCCACTCAGGCCGGCAGCCACATTCCTGGCCCCTCCACCCGGGTTCTCAGCACAGGGGGCTTGTTTACACCTGCCTCCAACTCACCTTCAGGACAGAGACCATGGGGCGCCCGAGCATCCTGCATGTAGGTAGCAGTAAGTTAGCGCCCAGTGCGTGAGGGTGGAGCTGCGCCGGCGCAGAAAGGCCCTGGTAGACGTCTACCCAGAGCCCCTGACGGGAGTCCCAGGTCAGCGTAGGCTGCATCTCCAAGCCCCTCTGCCCAAGTGGACGGCCTTAAAGCCCATTTTTATTGTTTGTGAGGCTGTGTTCTGAGTCCTGAAGTGTGTGTCGAACCCCCGCCCCCAGCTGAAGGTGCTCGTGGTGAGAAGACAGATGGCTCCCCCAGGCCAGACCTACTCAGACCTGACCACACAGCTCTCTGCATTTGAAGGAAGGATCAAAGGAGGCCGCTGGAATAGGCCAACCTGAGCTCCTCTTGTCCCTCCAGGGAGAGACCAGCTCTTCGGGAAGGAGCTGCGAGGCTCCTCGGGGCTGCGGCCTGGGGACCAGATTTGCAGGAATGACTCTCGGGTTAAGCTGGGTTGGTACGGAAAGCCGGGAACAAGGTTGTGGATTAGAAGAGGCTTGTTTGGGAGGGACCCTCCCATCCCCCTCTCTGGGCCAGAAGAGGATGGGGAGCCCAGGGCTGGGGGCACTGCTGGACTGGGGCTAGAGGAGCTGCCAGCTCAGGCTCTGGGCTTGAGGCCGCAGGGCACTGGCTGCGGGGCCGCCTTCATCCTCGGCACCTCCTGGAGTTGCCACCGGGCTGCTGCTGTGATGGCAGTAGCAACCCCCCCACCTCGTTCAGGGCTGGAGACTGAGCCGCACCCACAGCCTCCCAATTCCCAGTGCGCCCATAGACAGTCACCCGTATTTCCACCCTTGATGGTGGGACCCTTGTTTTCTGGCTGTGGGGACAGTAGCAGAACGCGACTCAGCGTAGACTGTCTCCCGGAGAACCTGCCATCCCTGTGGGCGCAATCACTCCAGGCCTTGTGACTCAGCGTCCACAGGTAGCCCCCATCCTGTCCAGGCAGCTGCTCGGGAGGCTGGCCTGAGAGGCCTGTGACAGCCACCATGTGCTGTGCTGCTGCTGTTCAGGGACTCCCACAGGAGCCATGCTGCGTGGCCCAGATGGTGCAGCAGATGGCCTGTAAGTGCTCCCGGGGCAGCTTGGCAGAAGCGCTATGTGCAGGGAAGGTCAGTCCCAGCCAGATGCTCCCTGTCCTTGTCCCAAGCTGCTGTCACTACTGACCTTGGCCAACGCACCCACTTCACTGGCCAGGGCACAAAACACCAGTGATCCCCTGACTGCAAACCCCGGGAAGCTGGAAAGCCTTAGATTTGGGCAACATTGCTTCACTTAACTGGCCCAGCTGGCCCTTGTGACACTGTCATGCAGACAATACTGTCATAAGGCCTCAAACCTAAAAGAATCCAATGAATTTACCAGCGAGTATAAGTAGTTGAGCTAGGCAAGGTTTTCTTAGAGAGTCACGGTGAAAGGGCAAGTTTGAGGGAGAAAATACAGCCTGGTTCTCCCAAGGGAGCTAGGATGAGCCATTTAAAGGGGAAGTTTGGGAGGTGGGGGAGGACGGCAGTGTCAGCCTGTCCGGGGTTGGCCTATGTCTGGCGGGCTCAGGTGGGACACATTCCAGAAGCGCCTGTGGCTGCCCTCTTCCTCCAGGAGACTGAGATGACCCTTAGTTGGGTCTAGCACTGTCTTTTCAGGGTGATCCTTGGTCATGTAGTGGAGGGAATTTCTTGGACACAGCTTCTCTTCCATGATTCAGTTCACATGTTCAAATAGTACTGAGCAACTCAACCTGCAGTTTAGAAATTTCTCATCTTGGGGCCCTCCCTGGTGGGGCAGCGGGTTAAAGCGCAGCACTGCAAGTGAGCAGAGGCACTTCAGTGAATGTTCAGTCTCCTCCCCATAAGTGATCTACATGGCACAGCAGACCTCTCAGGTCGCCCCGCTGCTCCCTCAGCAGTGTACTTCGTCTGTCTGCCTGTTCTGCTCCCCACTCTGTCTGGTGAATCCTCTCACCACCCCTACGCCTCTGGCCTGTACCCCAGTTCTGTACGCATAAATAAATAAATCTTTCAAAAAAAAAGAAATTTCTGGTCTTTGCTAGTTGTGTACCCACACATTCCTTTAAGAGAGAATCCAAGTCAAGCTGCCACACCCAACAGGTCCTTCAAATTGCAGTAGAAATTAGTCCCTTAAAAGTGCCACAGAGCAAACTGTTTGGAGGTTCCTCAAACTACTACAAATGGAGCTTCCCTGTGACCCAGCCATCCCACTCCTAGGTATCTACCCAAAAGACACAAAACACAGATTTAAAAAGATACCTGCACCCCCATATTTGTTGCTATTTTATTCACAGTTGGAAAGACATGGAAGTAGCCCAAGTGCCCAAAAGTGGAAGACTAGATTAAAAAGATGTGGTGCATAAACACAATGGAATATTACTCAGCAACCAAAAAAGAGAAACACATGTCTTTTGCAGCAACTTGGATGGAGCTGGAAAA
>NW_004567142.1:6219687-6249907 GCF_000260355.1 Condylura cristata | reverse complement strand
GCGGGGATTACAATTGAGATGGGAAAAAAAATGTACAAAATGATGTAAAAATAAACTGTTATAAAATTTTTAAAAATTTAAAAAAAAGATGTGGCACATATACACAATGGAATATTACTCAGCAGCCAAAAAAGATAAACACACGCCTTTTGCAACAACATGGATGGAGCAGAAGGGATCATGCTTAGAGAAATAAGCCAGAAAGAAAAAGAAAAATACCAGATAGTTTCACTCATAGCAGGAGCATAAAGGACCGGGGAGACATTTTACAGGGGTGGGGTGAGGAATTGGATCAAAAATGGGTGGGGGGGAGTCCATGGGACTATGGTGAAGGCACACGGGTGAATTGGTGATGGGAAGTCCACAAAGGATTACAACTGAGATGGAAAAGGCACAAAATGAAGTAAAAATAAACTATTATAATTTACAAAAATGTGCCACAGAGCCACAAAAGCAAGTTTCAGACCAAACGCAGCAATAGCCATTGGAGGTGGCACTTTGGCCTCACTCCACCTCAGAATTTTCCATGTATACTTTTTTTAAAGTTTATTTATTTATTTATTTATGCATACAGAACTGGGGTACAGGCCAGACTGGCAGGGGTGGTGAGAGGATTCCCCAGAGACAGACTGGGGAGCAGAGCAGGCTGACTGATGAAGTCCACTGCTGAAGGGAGCAGCGGGGAGACAGGAGAGGTCTGCTGCGCCATGTGGTCACCTCCGGGGTGGGTATCAAACTCATGCTGAAGTGGCTTTAGCTGCTTAGTGCTGCGCTTTAGCCTGCTGCGCTACCAGGGAGGGCACATGTGTAATTTTCCAGAATGCAAGGTAAACATTGATTTGTTTGAGCCCTCGGGATGTGTTATTTTCAACACAGTCTGTACCTTGTGACCACTTGCTTGAAGAACATGGCACCAGAAAGAAAAGGAAAAATACTCAATGGTTCACTCATAGCAGGAGTATAACAGACCAGGCGAGAAAATAATAATAGTAACAATGACCAGTTATGGACCAGAGACTATTTACGGGGGGTGGTCGTGGGGAGTGGGATCAAGAACAGTGGGGGGAGGGAAATGCACTGGACTGTGGTGACGGCACACGGGTGATTTGGTGATGGGAAGCCCATGGAGATGACAACTGAGATGGGAAAAGGCACAAAATGATGTAAAATAAGCTATTATATTATTTTAAAAAAAAAAGAATTTGGCACCTTCTATAGGACATTATTATCCTTGTGTATAATATTCACACAGGAAAGGATGTACATTAACGTTTTCTCTCCTTAAATAGCAAAATCAAGGTCCTAGGAAGAAACTAAAGGTGCAGCAAATGTAAGTGCCTTTGTTAAGTAGAGACAGTTCACTGAACACTGAGTATGAAGTAAAATTAAATATCTTTAACATGTCATAGTTTTTCCCCAAACTAGCATTTTTATGTATCAGAATATCTTATAATTTTTTGGTTCTGTGAATGAAAATTTTCAAGTTGCTTAAAAGCTTTAAACAGGGCCCTCCCTGGTGGTGCAATGGGTAAGGATGCAGCACTGCAAGCTGGCAGCAGCCGCTTCACTGCGAGTTCGATCCCCACTCAGGAGGTGACCTCTCCTGACCTGCCCGCTGCTCCCCTCAGCAGTGCGCTTCATCAATCTGCCTGTTCTGCTGCCCACTCTGTCTCTGGTAAATCCTTCACTGCCCCTGCACCTCTGGCTTGTACCCCATTTCTGTATGCATAAATAAATAAATTTTAATAAAATAAAATAAATAAAATGACCGCCTTTATTAAAAAAAATTTAAACAATTGACTACACATCAGTGGTTCTCTGAAGGGGCGTTAGTTTGTCCCTCTGAGGACACTTTGCAAGCCTGCTGGTGCTGGCTCAGCGTCCCTTCTGCCTTTTGGGGTTCTGAACTGGTCAAACAAATAAATATTAGATCAGATAAATATTTAAATTCAGTTATTTTACTCGTTTTAGATGTCCAGGCTATTGTTGACTGATGGAAACCAACGGGACAGACGTTTGTGGAAAACTGTAGTCACTAAGAGCAAAACATCTGATAAGAGAAATAACTTAGGAGCATTTAGTTTAAACTCAAATCATATTTTGAAACTGAGGTACAGGCCAGAGGTGTGGGGAGGTGAGACAGAGTGGCGAGCAGAACAGGTGAATCCACTAAATCCACTGCTGAGGGAGGGCGGGAGGGAGACAGAGAGGTCTGCTGTGCCCTGGGCGTCACTCCCTGGCTGGAGATGGGACTCAGGCTGCAGTAGCTTTGGATGGCGTCATGGTGCTGCAACCCGACCTTTGTGCCACCAGGGAGGCCTCCCAGGTGCCCTTTCTAGCGGATATCTACTCAGCTTGGTGTGCTGATTATGTGAATATATGGCATTTTAAGGCAGCACTTGTATAATTTGAAGATGTTGGACCTGGAAGCATGATTTACAATTACCGTTTAACTCAAGGGGCTGTGTGGGCAAGGAGCTAAGCCAAGGTGATGCTGGCTCCCGCTTTTCCCCTCAAGATTCGGTTGCTTACTAATCAGTGTAAACTCCAACATCATTTGCCATCATGATTTCATGCATTACAAAGGGAAATACTTCTTAGTTAAGTGAAAAATGGTGCACATGGCTTCTAGAGATGCTCATGTTTTAAGCAGCTTGATAGTTGAATGTTTCATTCTTCAGTTTGCTGTCACCTACACCCACTGGGTAGAATTCATGCTGTTCCTCGGGGTCCCGTTCATTCCAGGGTTCTGGTTATTGTGTCCCAACTGACGTCAGGATTGAAAGCGAGACACATGACAGACAGAGCTTCTCTCGGCCCTTTGGCTCCAACAGACATAAGGGGATCAAGCTAGTCAGCATCCTGGCCTGACTGAGGATCTGGGCAGCATGGTTGTGGGAGGCTCGGCACGACATCTTGTTGGTCTCTTTCATACAGTCCCACTGGGCTGGCACAGCTAAAGGTTGGCCGAGACTAAGAGACTGCAGCTCCTCAAGGTTTCTTTAGGCAGGTGATGAGTGGCATTCTGATGCTTGTGCTTTTGTATGCTGTGGCCTGATATGAGTGTGTATGAAGTTTCCGTGGGTGAACCTAGAGCTCCAGCATTAGGCAGTAGGCAGGGCCTCATCTAATCAGATACCTGTAGACACTAAATTGTGTCACCCCCAAAAGTAGTCATCCACTATGTTACCCATTTGATCCAAATCCCAACCTCTTTCCTCTCTGCTCACACCCCAGCTGTTCTCTGCACCTAAGTTTATTTCCCTTTGGTAAGGTTGGAAGACTTTGTCTTTCGATTCGGCAGAGAGATAAAATTATTCGTGGGAGCAATCTTAAAACATGCAAAGCACATACATCCAGGATGGTGTTGCTTGGGATATTGGTCCAACATTGGTGTCACATGGGGCGCTCCTGTCATTTTGATCTGTGCTAAGTATCTTATTTAGGATCGCACTCCGCTGCCCTTACCCAAATCTGCTGGACGTTCACTGGAGGGGTCTGGGGAGAGATGGGCTCAGCTCTGCCCACCCCAACGGAACTTACCGAGTCTTTTCATGAACTTTCCCTTCAGGCCCTGAAGGTTGGAATTTGGGTCAAACGGATAACATAGCGGATGAGATCTTTTGGGGGCAATCACGATTTAAAGTTTACAGGTATCAAATTAGAATGAGGGCCTGCCTACTGGCTAATGCTGAAGCTCCAAGTTCACCCACAGAAACTTCATCCATACTCATATCAGGCCACAGCATATACAAACTCTGAAACGGGAGTTTTCTTCAACTCCCTGCTTTCAGGAGCTGTTTTCTTGCGCGGTCAGGGACAGGGGGAGGGCAAGATGGAGCCTGAGGCACTGTCCTCCGCTCCGAACAGAAGCTGTTTCCGGATTTTAATCATTCACTTTCATATTTCCCAATTGGATCCGCCCAACTATCCCCCCCACCAACATCACTTCAGGTCTTGGGTCAACGCGGATCACCAGCAATAAACGAAACCTGTTTTCTGGCGAATGATGGACGTGCGCAGGGGGCTTGTGGGAAATGTAGTCCCCGAGGTAATGGCGGTTCCCGCAAGTGCTTTCTGCGCAGGCGCACCCCGGCGCTGCACTCTTTCTCGTCCGTCCACTTCCGTTGCAGCCGGAGGTTCTCCGCTGCTGCACTTGGCTTGGTCGCTTCTGAAGGTCTCGTCAGGGGAGACTGTGAAGGAGCGGCCGGGGACGGGCAGAGACGGGGCGGTAGGGAGCGGGAAGATGGCCAGGGACCTGAGTGCGGGTCGGAGTGAAGGGGGAACCCCGACCCTGAGACACAGTCGGGGAGGGAGCGGAAGTGCTGTGCAGGCGTGGGTGTGGGGCGTAGCGGGTGCCTCCTTGGGGGGCAAAGGAGGGCGCCTGCAGGCAAAGAGGACAATAGGCGTGAGGGAGCGGGGTGTCGGGGTGCAGCGCGCGGGTGCCGGTGTGAGCCCTGGCCCTGGGCGGCGCCGAGTGGTGGTTGGAATTTCGGGGCCACTGGCCAGGTCTGGGGAAGGCCTGTCCGTGCATTCTCTCATTTCGTTACCCATTAAACGAGGTTCGTGATGCAAGGATTTCCACTGAATGTAGAGTTTTCTTCCAATCAAGTGAGACTGTTCTCTAACAGGAAAATTAGACTGTCACGGCTAACCGATTTCTCAAAATGGGAAGAAAGCCCTGTGCAACGTGCATAGATGCATTTATGATTGGAAACACTGAAAGCGTCTTGTTCTGATGTACAGGCAATTGCTTTATGAGATGCACGGTCCTCCTATCCAGTGACCTGTGGCAACCAGTTACATTCCTGTGCTTTTCTGAAGTTCTGCATGTGGCTGTGATGCTTGGGGTTTAGATAGATCAGCTAGCTTTGTTGTCTGGCGAACCAACCTAAAACCTGGATTTCAAAGAAAGGTGTGCAGACACCTATTTTATTTGCTGAAATTTTAGGGTTCTACAGTCCGGGGTTGATGTACTCAGTATATACTGGTGTTGCCTGGATCACACATGAGCCTGTCGTCATGCAGTGTGTGTTGACTGAGGGTGCTTGGTTTAACATGACATCATTTACCTTTCTGGTGGTTTGTTTTGGTTATTGTCAAAGCAAGCCGTGTGCAGTGGTCAGGCTAACCCAGGGGTTAGCCTGGGTTCCCCTGGGACACAGTGTTCCAAGTAGGTAATATCCGATGAGAATTACTTTTAACTCCTGCATCGCGTATGCTGTTTTCCTTATGGCCAAAGCAAGTTAAATGACAAAGGCCAAATCGGGAGGATTTGGTAAGGTAACAAGTCTGTGGGAACCTTTACTGCCACAATACAGCACCAAAAATGTACATTATGTGCATCTTTTCTGTAAAACTAAGGGTCAGGTGTGTTGTCATTAAGCATCTGGGAAAAATAAATTTCCTCACTTCATCTAAATTTTTATTTTTGCCTACAAAATTTCTAAAAGTTTTGTTTCTGATTTTTTAGATTTCATTTCAATTATCTGAACTTGCGGAAATTACTGAAGACCCAAATAGCACCTGGGGCCTCCCTGGAGGCCTACGTGTTAACACTCGGGGCTGCTGTCACCAACAGGGCCTGAGTTCTATCCCGGCCAGGGAGTGACCCACATGGCGCAGCAGACCTCTCCTGTCTCCCCTGCTCCCCTCTGCAGTGGATTTCAGTAGCTCCACCTGTTCTGCTCCCCACTGACTCTGGTGAATCCTTTCACCACCTCTTCCCCAACCTGTACCTCTGACCTATACCCCAGTTCTATGGCAAAATAAATAAATAAAAATAAATATTAAAAAAAATCTGTATAATTTTTTAAGTTACTGTGATTTTATCAATTGTTTCCTTTCTTATGCGTTTGGTACCTGGATTCTGAGGAAGTTTTTCCAATGTCCACAGAATTCAGTTTCTTTTATTTTGAGAAGAAAATGTTGGTCTAGACAAGAGTTCTAAGGGTTGTTTCTATAATCCCTTATAACTTAATATCTTTTTAATGTGATAGCATGTAGGTAAGTCATGGATATGAGACTGTTCTAATACAACTAGACTACTAAAAACATTAGCCTTCATGTTTTAGTTAATCTTATCACATTCCACTTGCTAAACTAAGAATTAAGTGCTGTTTTTTTAAATAATGGCCTTTGACAAATACTGGATGTACTACAGCTGACTAGATTTCTGATGTCCTTCTCCTTCAGTGGGCATAAATTGATTTTTCAAAAATTCCTTCAACGTCTTTTGGTTTCGATTATTTTTTCCCAAATAGGACAATAAAAGAATTTTCTGCCTGAAGTCAGGTAAAGCCTTTACTGTGCTGTCTGAGCCAATGAACCTTTATTGTTAATAGATTATTTCTGTTAAATCAGAAAAAAAAAAAAAAGAGAAAATATGATGGCTTTCACTTTTGGTTAAGCATTCATTTACCTGTGTTAAGAATGGGCCTCCCTGGTGGCATAGGGGTTAAGTCTCAGTACTGTCACTGCTAGTCTGAGTTCAACTCCTGAGCCCCAGCGAGGGAGCTGACCCACAAGGCACAGCAGATGTCTCCTGCACCACCCATTGCTCTCCTCAGTGGCGTGTGTAAGTCAATCCGTCTATTCTCTCTGCTCTGCCTCTTGTGAACCTATTCTCCTCCACACTTGGGTCTACACCCAGTTCTTTTATGCACAAATAAATAAGTCTTTAAAAAAAGTGAACACCCTGGAGATTCACATTTGAGTCATGATGGGAAGATATATTTTTTTAATAGAGTATATATTTTTAAGATTTATTTTTATTTATTTATGTATACAAGTACTGGGGTACAGGCCAGGTGACAGGGTTCCCCAGACAGAGTGTGGAGCAGAGAGGCAGATCTACTGAAATCCACTCTGAGGGGAGCAGCGAGGAGACAGGAGAGGCCTGCTGTGCCCTGTGGGTCACTCCCTGACCTGATCAGATCCCTGGCCACAGTGGCTGAAGATAGCTCGATAGTGCGAGGCTTAACCCCTGTGCCACCAGGGAGGCCTGAGGGAAGGTATCTCTATGGATTCCTACTCAATACCTACGTGGATGGCGTTGGGATTTTCTTCACAGAAATAAGAATATTATCTTAATACTGAAACGTTCTTATTTCCAGCATAATCTTTAAAAAAAATTCTCTATTGTCATGGTCTGTTTGTTTCTTTTTCTTCTCGTGGCTGGTCCAGTATGCTTTACTGATGGTATGTACGAGGCAGGGCTGCCAGTGAAAAGCAGGCGTGGTGCCCCATCCAGACACCTCTGGTCACACCACCCTGAAGTGTCTTGGGATGGGCTGGCCCCGCCCAGGAGGAGGTGGTCGTAGGACCCAGAGGCGCAGAGCAACTCCCCCTGTTTCTGTAAATGTGAGTGTTTCTTCCAAATGTCCACTTGTCGCTTTTGTCCTGTAAGTATCTGAGGTGTCCCCAGCCATTTCATTCGCTGATGGCTTCAGTTCCTCTGGCCTAGTGACGCTCCCAGCCTTGGCTGCAGCCGGCAGAGGCCTCCCCTGCTTTGCAGAGCCCGGCTCCACTCGGCAGCGGGCCTTTCTCTCGGGCTTGACCACAGAAGCTTCAGACATGTAGGCTCGAGATCTCACTTCTGGCCGCCGAATTCTTTGTCCTTCTCCCAGTTCTGTGGGCACTGCCCACCCAGCCTGTCATGCAGCTGCTGGTAGTGAGACTCCCGCTCACCTCTAGCAGTGAGCTCTTGTGGGTGTCTTTCCTTCTGTGCTAGGGTTAGTTTCCTGTTGCATGTTCTCTTGCTCTCGTACCTCAGAGTGGGTCGTGCTCACTCCCTGGCTTCTCTCGTTTATGCCTTTCCTCAGCCTTCTCTAGGGGATCACTGCACAGGCAAATCTGACCATGTGGCTGACCTCTGCGCCTGCCCCTCACTGTCCCGTGGTGTAGGACGCGGGCCGGCTTCCCTGTGTGACCATCAGGCGAGTGTGCATGCCTGTTGTCGGGTGCAACAGAACATGGCATGACTTGTGGCAGCAGGTGGGGGGCATCTGTGGGCGCCCGGAACCTCACAGATGGCCCTTGAGTGCAATTGCCTTTATGGCCTGCACAGCGGGAGCCCCCGGGAAGCGTGTTCCTTATGTGTCAGCTGCTGTCTGTTTCCTCACCCCTTGACTTCTGCTGTTGCCGCATTCGTGACAACATGTAGCTGAAGAGAGGAACTGGGCATCTTTGGGGCTTCCGTGCAGTGCAGTCAGCAGCGCGCGATGGCCGAGTTCCCCTTGGCGGTCCCCCCCTGCAGACAATGCATTCTAGTGTGGCTTCTGTGACCTGTTACCCTGCATCTCCAAACCAGGTCTCCAGACCTGTGAGGAGCAGACTGCTATGCTTTCCGTTACTGTTAGCTGCGAAGACCGTTGCAGATTGTCAGTAGAACTGTAGTAGTGCTTCTTGGGACAGTAGATGCGAGGGCTGGCAAGCGGTGACAGCTGCTCATCTCAAACAGACAGAGCACAGTGCATGCTGTACAATGTCGAGTTCACCGACAGTAAAGTCCACGACACCCAGTCCTTCTGACTGGGTGCCTTGAATTGATAGGAAATGTGCCACTGCAGGAGATGGTGACCTTTGAGGACGTGGCCGTGAGCTTCACCTGGGAGGAGTGGCAGTTCCTGGACGACGCTCAGAGGACCCTCTACCGGGACGTGATGCTGGAGACCTACGGGAGCCTGGCGTCACTGGGTGAGCCAAACGGCCCGTTAACGGCAAACGCTGTACTCTTGCCTGGCAAATGGGCACCTCCATGTGTAATTAAAGGCGTTGCAGACTTAAGATTCCAGGCCAAGAAACGCGACTGTTCAGCCCTCTCTTTAAGAGGTTCCAACTGGCTCTTGGTTTTACAACCGTCAAAGCTCTTTTTGTTGCCAACCTCAGCGGCCACGAGGCTTTGGCAGCTGGATCTCAGGCAGTTATTTCTCATCACCAGGGCATTGTGTTGCTAAACCTGAGGTGATCGTCAGGTTGGAGGCAGGAGCGGAGCCATGGACTGTGGGAGCACCCCCAAACCAGAGCCTTTCAGGTCAGTCTGCACATGGGCTGTGGAGAGCAGCCCAGCTGCATGATCCTCGTGAGCGTCTGTCGCCGTTTTCCGCGAGGGCCAGCCCCTTGGCAGTTAGTCCGTGCTGTCAGGCCCACCATGACTCACTCTCCAGCAGGGGCTTCCTTTCATAAATTGCTCCCTCTTCTCAAGCTTTAAAAAAATTTTAAATTATGTTTTCATAGAATAACTGGGGTACAGGTCAGAGGTGTGGGGATGGTGGGTGAGAGGACTCCCCAGAGACAGAGTGGGGAGCAGACCAGGCAGATCCACCAAAATCCACTGCTGAGGGAGCTCCGGGAGACAGGAGGGCCCGCTGCACCGTGGGTCACTTCCTGGCTGCAGACTGAGCTCAGCACAGGCTTACCCCCAGGCCACCAGGGAGGCCCTCTCCCTCTTTTTTCTTAATGCCTGTACATGTTCTCAGACCTAGCCAAAAGCCAGACGCAACCTGTCCTCACATGCTGCGTCTGGCCAGCCCCTGCCTCAGACTCCAAGTTGCCCCCACGCCTCCACGCTCCCCGACGGTCTGCTCCAGCCCTTTGTGCCCACGTTTGTTTCTACTTTCAGCCTGTTAGTTGGGAGGCTTTCAACACTGCTCGCTGCTGTGCTTCTGCTGATATCAACTGTAAATGAATTATTTTATCTTTTTTTTTTTTTCCCTCGGGAGAGAGCTTAAGTTTGTTGGGGGAGAAAATAAATATAATTGTTAAGTAGTGAAAGAAGAGCCACAACAAAAGTTTAAACCTAGTGAGAGGTAGCAATACGGGTATTCGTTTAATAATGGCCCACAGGAGATTAATGTGTGAAGAGTTTGCCTGGCTAGAGCTTACCTTGGAAAACCTGACTGGTATGTGCAGGTGCCTGTGGGACTAGAGGGTGCATCACCACGGAAGGGCCCAGCGAGGGACTCCCTCACTCTGATGGGAAGCAGTAGGGGTCTGCCTGGGCAGCGCCTAGGGGCCTGCAGAGACATCCGGGACGTGCCTGTGAACCAAATGTCAGCCGCCGAGAAGCTGAGCAGGACTCAGCCGCTGCTCACCTGGAAAAGGTGTGGAGTGTTACCTGGGGGAGAAACTTTGTTTCTCCTGTGGATCTGAGAGCTGTAGACGGGGGGGCTCACCGTTTAGGAGGGCGATTTTCAGTTAGCATTTCACTTTCTTTTGTGGAAATTCAAAAAGAAAAAAACAACAACATAGTATTACCTATTAAGAAGAAAACTCATTTAAATCAATTCTTTTTAAAGTCTTGTCTGCACTAATCTAAGAAAGAAGTGTCTTTATTTTTAATTCGCAGTCACAGGAAGTGTTTCGTTGTTTGTAGATATCGTTGTTTTCTTCTCATTTTAGATGTCCAGACTATAGGTGGCCTGCCTGAGAACAACCCAGAAAACCAGAGTACACATCTGTGGCATGTTGCCCTCACCAACAGCAAAGCATCAAATTTCGAAAGAACTGACTTAGGAGCAACAATTAATTTGCACTCAGGACATGTTTCAAAATTGATTTTAAATAATGGTGGAAGCTGTTCGGGGATGATACCAGAGGAGAGCTGGGCATGTGAGATGTCTTTCCCTCAGGAGCTGGCTGAGGGGCACACTGAGGGGAAAGCTGAGGGCTGTGAGGTATGTGGGAAACCCCGCCAGTGTCCAGAGCCTCCTGGTCTTTATCACAGGAGTCTAACTGGGCAGCGGACTTTTGACAGCAGTGAAAAACGGAAAGTCTTCAACAGCAGCAAACTATTCCCACCTCTGAGTCTGCCAGGAGAGGCTGCCTCTAAATGTAATGGATTTGGGGAAGATTGTGACAGATCAGTTCTCACTGCCCAAAAGAGAACCTGTATAGAGGAGACTTCTGGTAGAGGTAATAAATGGGGAAAGACTTTCTTTGAAAAACCAACAAAATCAAGCCTTCCTAAAGTTCATCTTGAAGACCATCAAAAATGTAATCAAAGTGGCAATGACATCAGTAAAAAATTACACCTTGTTCACCTACAGCGATCACAGTTGGGGAAGTCTGACTATAATGTATGTGGTAATACTCCCTATAAATTGTCTAAGCTCAGTAAACCTCAGAAAACACACATAGGTGAGAAAGTCTATGAATGTGAAGAATGTAGGAAACGCTTCTGTCATAAGTCAGCCATCAACAGACATCAGAAAACTCACACAGGATTAAAACCCTATGAATGCAAAGAGTGTAGAAAACCATTCTCCTGGAAGTCAGCCCTCACCAGACATCAGATAATCCACACAAGTGAAAAGCCCTATAAATGTAAAGAATGTAGTAAAACTTTCAACTGGAAGTCAGCCTTCACTGTACATCAGAGGAGTCACAGAAGTGAGAAACCTTATGAATGTGAAGAATGTAGAAAAGGTTTCTATCACAAGTCATCCTTCAATAGACACCAGAGAATTCACACAGGAGAAAAGCCCTATGAGTGCAATGAATGTCTGAAAACTTTCTGCTATGTGTCAGAACTCACTGTACATCAGAGAATCCATACAGGAGAGAAGCCCTATGAGTGTAAAGAATGTAGGAAAACATTCTCTCAGAAGTCAGAACTCACTGTCCATCTGCGAATTCACACTGGTGAGAAACCCTATGAATGTAAAGAATGTAGGAAAACTTTCTATCATAAGTCATCCCTCACTGTCCATCAGAGAACACACACAGGGGAGAAACACTATGAATGTAAAGTATGCAGGAAGTCTTTCTACCAGAAATCAACCCTCACTGTCCATTATAGAACTCACACAGGAGAGAAACCATACGGATGTGAAGAATGTACAAAAACTTTCTACTCCAAGTCAGAACTCACTAAGCATCAGAGAATTCACACAGGTGAGAAGCCCTATGAATGTAAAGAATGTAGGAAATCTTTCCACTGGAAGTCTGGACTTACTGTGCATGAGAAGACTCACACAGGAGAGAAGCCCTATGAGTGTAAAGAGTGTAGAAAGACTTTCTACCTCAAGTCGTCCTTCAATAGGCACCAGAGATCGCACACAGGAGAGAAGCCCTATGAGTGTAAAGAGTGTAGAAAGACTTTCTACCTCAAGTCGTCCTTCAATAGGCACCAGAGATCGCACACAGGAGAGAAGCCCTATGAGTGTAAAGAGTGTAGAAAGACTTTCTACCTCAAGTCGTCCTTCAATAGGCACCAGAGATCGCACACAGGAGAGAAGCCCTATGAGTGTAAAGTGTGTAGGAAAACATTCTGCTACTTATCAGAGCTCACTATACATCAAAGAACTCACACAGGAGAGAAGCCTTATGAATGTACAGAGTGTAAGAAATCTTTCTATCAGAAATCAACCCTCAGTCGGCACCAGAGAATCCACACAGGAGAGAAATACTATGAATGTTACGAATGTAGAAAAACTTTCTACCAGAAGTCCTCCCTGGATAGGCATCAAAGAATTCACACAGGAGAGAGGCCCTATGAGCATAAAGTAAGAACTATTTCTCTCATGAGTGAGCCCTCACTTTTTGTCCCAGAAGTCACAGAGGGGCTCGGTCCTGTGTGGCAGAGTGTGACTGAGTGAGTGATCACTAAGTTAAGCTTTCGTTCTGTAACAGCCTGCATTTCTCATCCTCCATTTATCTTGGGTGGGACCTTGTGGCCAAGCATCGTCCAGAAGAAAATGAACACAAATGATGAGCATTTTTACCAGGATGTTTGTAAGTTTTTAATGCCATGTGACCCTGAAGTACAAATGAGTGCCAGGCTTTCCCTTGGGAGTCAACATGAAGATGGCTCATGTTTGGACAGAAGAGATGGATTGGGGAACACACACTCTCACTCTACCTCAGACATCTCCCTTGCCCTTTCCTGGGCGAGAAATACTTTGTCTGGCCCTTTCATGTGTAGTCACTTGGTAGCACTACCAACCCCGAGGGATGAGTTTTCTGTATTGAATTCTTTCTGCCTCTCTATCAGTTTACCAGCCCTTGTGTAGGGAACTCAGATGGGATGGAACCTGTGTTGGTACCATTCATCTGCAGCCCACTGATGGAAGTTCAGAGAGAGCATCAGAAGAGCTGGAGCAAGGCTGAATGCCTTTATAGGGGCTGCTCACTGCGCACTGAGAGCCATCTCAGGCCTTTCAAATACTGTTCATGTGTCAAGAGTTCCAAGCGTACCTATCTATGGATGTCTCTGTAGGAGTCAGATTTTCTTCATGAAGTTTTGGTCATTTGGAGGACAATGTTAAGAAAGAAATGTTAAATACTACATCGAAAAAATTTCTCAACTTTGATTGGCGACCATGGGGTGATTTGATGTCTAGGGGTTATTGCTCTGCGCTCCAGTGTCAATTTCATTTCTATTTTTCAGGGCAGTTGAAGGGCCTTAAAGGGGTGGAGAATAGAGTCTGTCTCAGTGTGATTGTTGCAAGGGCACATTACAGGATAGTATGGGGATGGGACGTTAATGTCACCAGCTTTGGCAGTTACAGAAATACACGGTCCACTCTGGCCATGGGGGAATGTGACTTCCATTTGCAACTCTACCAAGGATCCCATCTAACGTCACAAATGCTGTCTCAGAATCTGGGGTTTCGTGTATCTGTATTGTGTGTGAACATGTTGGCTTCTGCAGAGCTCCTTGTGTGTGGTGTTTTTTAATCTTAAAAGGCATGACCCAAAGTAACCAGTTGCCTGTCCTGAACACAGGTCCTGGGCACAGGTTAAAAGGTGACATCTGTCAACTCGTCTTTAAAATGGAGTTGGGCAACTGTGCACCAGGTTGAAGATCTTTGAACTAAACCAGATGCAACTGTATCAAGCAGTATTTTTTCTAAATAAATGAAAAAAAATTAAGCAATTATCTGAGATTTCCTTTCCCTCTTCCTCCTTTCTGGAGAATCCATAACCAATTGCCAAGGCTAATTCTGTTAATACTAATCAACATAAAAAAAAAACATTTGGCTCATTTTCCTCTTTTCCTTATATAACACCTCTCAACATTATCATTGGGAATGAATTTTAGGTTTCTAGTATCCTGGATTGCCCTCAGTTACTGTGCTTTGATGTTTAGTGGCCTGAGTTGTAGGCAGATGTTGGCACAGAGGTAAGATACCCACAGGTGGGTCATCCAAGGAATAGAAGGGCTGGGTGACACTTTCTCGTTGGATGACACCCCTCGTCTAAGCTGAGAGTCTTGGCTAACATTGAGAGGATTGCTGTCATGGTTCCCAACCCTTTCCTGGTATGTTTTGGGAACTGATCAAACTTTTCAGGGCTCCTGCTTATTGTGGGCTCAGAAGTGGGTGTCTTGGTGACTGGCATTGTGTCACACCTTGTGCTGTGTGCCGGAGGGGTAACTGCTGTGACAGCTGTTCTCCCTGGCATGGGTGGGATTTTTCTCTCAATGCTTCTGTTGGTCTTTGGCCCGATCAGAGCAGAGGCTGTTGATATATGTTTGGGTGTCTTGCTGTCCTGGGTATGTTTGTCCTCAACATAGGTCTAGGACAGGAACTCCCGGGAAGCACCCCCAACAAGCACTTGTGGGGGTGGGAAAACGAGACAAGAGGGGAGAAGTACTTGAAGAGTACACTGAGGACTGGTGCCCCGAGAAGAAGTTCCCCTGCGAGGAGCTCAGTGTGTTCACAGCTCGCCCAGAGAGTAAAAAAGGAAAGCAAATAGAAGTATAAAGAGTCCTTGCAGACTGCCAGTTTCTGCAAGTATCCAGTTGACACAAATGTCTGGAAATCATCAGAAATGTGGAAGTTGTTGACAGTACCTTGCTGGAGCTGGAAAATTAGTTAAATATACAGCTTCCTTTGTAGCTAGGGGTTAAGTCTCAGCGTATCACCTCTACAACGTGAATTCCATCCCCTGCCAGGAAGCTGACCCATGTGGCACAATGGTCCTCTCTTGTCTCCCCCACTGCCCCCTCAGCAGTGGATTTCAGTAGATCTACCTGTTCTGCTCCCCACTCTGTCACTGGTAACTCCTCTCACCTGCATCTCTGGCCTGCACTCTAGTTCTTCTACAAAATAATCAAATGCAAAATGCATTCTTGAGAAAAATTTTATCTTCATCCTTGTGACCAAAAGGTCAACATGCCGGGGACGAAATGTATGTTTATCTGACAAAATTGGATAAAACCAACCCATTGTCTCCAGTCACTCATCTACAACCCTCTTTTAAAAAAAAAAAAAAAAAAGATTTACTTATACATACAGAACTGGGGTACAGGCCAGAGATGTAGGGAGTGAGAGGACTCATCAGAGACTGAGCGGGGAGCAGAACAGGCAGATGTACTAAAACACACTGCTAAGGGGAGCAGCAGGCAGGCCAGGAGAGGTCTGCTGAGCCATGCGGGTCAGCTCCCTGGGTAGGATCGAACTCGTGCGTCAGTGGCTGCAGAGAGCGTCATAGTGCTGTGCTTTAACCAGCTGTGCCACCAGGGAGGGCCCTAGAGGGCATTTGCTGCTGGCAACTGCCAGCAACTGCAGCAGCACCCTCTGTCCCACCAGACTACCTCTCCCACTTCCTGTATTTGCCCTCCAGGTTGCCTTTTTTTTACATTCTAGGGGAAAAGAACTTCACTGTGAAGGTGACATCAGAACTGCTGACCACCAGACGCTGGCGAGATGCCAGTGTCCCAAGGAGGAAGGTGCTGATCCTTGCTCCACTCTATTTCTTTGTAATTCTAGATGAACATCCCTGCTCTCTGCCAAAGAGCAGGACATGGTCTTTCAGACACAAGTCAATCTCTCTTTCCAGACAACCATCCTCCCCAAAGCTCTCTGAGATGGCTGGAGCTAGGAGGGGCCCTAAAATAACCTAAAAATACCAGCAATTATAATGCCATGCTAAAAGGCACCTCCAGGCGGCCATGTCAGAAATCCCCAGATCACAGGACCATCACTCAGAGGCCAAATAACCCTCCTAGAATTCAAGGTGCCAGGGAGCCCTGGCAGTCGAGACAAACGGGCACGGGGAAGGTGGAGGCGTGCTGGTGTGGATGGCGGGGCCCTGGGCCTTGGGGCCAGGGTGGAAAGGGGGGCAAAGGCGCACGGGGCCAGAGGACAGCTGAGGATTCCGTTTCCACTATGTCAACCATCCCCTCCCATAAATGTGCCCAACATCGTGACCGAGAGGATCCAGCCTCGGGATAGCCTGCTCCCCCTCGGGTAAACCGTCCTTGCTTTCTTTTAATCTGAGACTGGCGTCTGGTATCTATCCCGGCTAAGTCCAAGAACCCTCACTTCTGATAAGTGGGTCCCGAGGCCCCGCGTCAAGGGGAGGTCAGCTGAATGCCTTCATCAATCCTTTGTTCAAATGCAGAAAACTGCTCAAACCCGAGTCTCAGAACTAGCCTGGGAAAGACGCCTTCCCCTTGAACTTGGAGGTGTGCAGTGATTCAGGCAAGTGAGTCTGAGAAGCTCCTCTGTTCTGGTCCCAGCCTTTTATGCTACTTGAGGCAGGTTCACACTTCACCTGGAAATCGCAGTGTACCTGCGCACCTACCTCTGCCCGGAATTCGACGCGTTTTAAGACGCCCGGACGCTCCTCCAAGAATCGTGACGGCCCCGGTGCAGAGGCTTGTGGGAAATGTAGTCCGCGCTGCCGTGGCTTCCTGCGAGGCGGGCTGAGACGGCATCTTCTGCGCAGGCGCGACCCGCCCCCTCTTCCGCCATATTTGGCGCGGCCTTTACGCGGCGGGGGCTCAGGCTCCTCAGGGTTAAATCCTGAAGGTGTGTCGGGGGCGGGGGTGCAGCCTGGGCGCTCGGAGACCGCCGGGAAGAAGCGGCGAGGTGGGTGGTGTGCTTGCAGACGTGGGAGCGCCGGGAGCCCAGGCAGTCGAGACAAGCGGGCGCGGGAAGGGGGAGGGAGGTGAGTGCTGGTGCGGGTGGGGGAGGCCTGGGCCTTGGGGCCCAGGTGGAAAGGGGGGTAAACGCGGGGCCCGAGTGCCTCTGGGCGCGTGAGAAGGGAGAGCCGGAGGCTGGTGTCCGGCTCCTGAACGCGAGTGCGGTGTGAGCCGAGGGCCCGGGCCGCCCCACGAGGGCCTCGGCCCCACCGGGCAGGGCCAGCGCTCGAGTGCGTCATTGAAGCCCCCTCAGGGAAGACGGCAGGAGGCGGCCGGGTGTGCTTTCCGAAGCTTCTGGGTCTGGCTGCTGGAGCCCTACGTTGGGATGCCCGGCAGGGTGGGATGCTTCTGCAGGGAGAAACCCTGGTCTGCTTTTGAGTTCTGCTCTGCCGGGAATCCGGCTGGGCGAGGTGATCGACCTGTGTATCTCACGGTTGGGCATCTGTAAGACGAAATGTTACTGACTAGTAAGATGCCCGGATTCCAGGTGAAATCCTTGGGACGCCTACTCCTAGCCTAGCGCGAGGTTGTATTTGTGGGGTTTCTTGGACTGTCTGCTGGAGTGTGTATGAAGGCCCCTTCCTGCGCTGGGTACCTGTCTTCCACCCTCAGTTTCATTTTGGAAACTTCTACAAGACCTGGTTTCCAGGGACCTTGAATTCTAGGAGGGCCCCATTTGGCCTCTGGGTGATGGTCCTGCTTTCTTTTGACAGGTAGTTAGCTGTGAGGAAGCCTGGAAAGGCAGCACAGGCGTGTGAAGAAGAACCTGCATGAAGGGGAAACCCTCAAGCCTGATCCCTCTATCTAGCACTGCGGCAGAGGCAGAGGCTCACGGAGAGGAGATCCTACCTTAGCAAAGCTAAGTAAGTACTGCAGTTTCCGCTCAGACTGAGCACGGTTTGGGCAATGCCATCTCCTCCACAAGCTGTGAAAGATGGTGGTATTTGAAGTTTGGATCAAGTTTCTGGAGAGGGTAGGCAAACACCTAGAAAACATGACTTGCTGGAAGGCGCTAAGGGCCCCCCCCGGGTGGAGGGGCATCTCATTCCCTCCAAACACACAATTTCTTCACGCTCATTCTTTCCAGAATCTGACCTCTCTGGGAACTAATCTGCTGTGTAAGCTGGTATGTAAAGATGATGTTGGACCTCCCTCTTTACTGACTGTTCTTCCTAGTTCAGGAGGGCTTGTCAGGGTATCTGTGCCTTATAGGAAGATGAAAGTAACTTGCAGTATTCTGCCAGCCTACCTCAGGCTGTTGGAACTCTGGCTAACACGAACCACTTGCTGCTGTGTAACCCACACTCGTTTCTTGTTGGTTGTTTTTGTTTGTTTTTGAGAACAACTTTGTTGATTTGTTTTGGCTCTTGCCTAAGCCATGTGCCCCCAACAGCAGGTGTCCTCACAAGATGACAGCGGCCCCAGCACGCTGACCCCAGGGACAAAAGTGCTTTCCATGCTGTACATCATCTGCTGATGTCCCTTCGGTTAAAGCGAGCCAGATGGCAGTACCCACTCGTTGCTGGAGAAGCCGTCACGAGGAAGCAAGTCCAGGGAAGCGAATTTTGGGGAGCCTGTATAGGGACAGCATACAACCAAAAATGTGGAACTTTTCTCTAACCTCTGGGGCCACAGATATTTTGTAAGTACATTCTTTCAAAATTTTAAATTTGTTCTTAGCGTCACATGTTCATACATCATCATGTTAAGGCTAAGTTTAAGATCTACCCATTACTGTTCTTGTGGGTCCTTTCCTGCAGCCTCTGAAAGTGTAAAGACCATCACTGCCTCTCAGAAGCCTCTTCTCTCCTCGCTGATGTGTGCTGCGCTTTGCCCTCGAGCACCTCGGAGCAAGCAGCTCCCGCGGATGCGGCTCCATTCACCTTCGCTCCCAGCTCAGCTTCCGCAGTCTTCAGTGCTTCTAAGATCAGGAGACAATGACTAAGTCAGTGGTGAGCCAATGATTTTTTTCCTTCAGCTTTCTTTATGTTGCACTCTATGAGGTTTTATAAATTCAAATGAAAAATAAAAGTAGGAGACATTCCTTTTCATGGATATTTACATAAATATTAAGGTGGTGTGTAGAGCAGGCAGGCCATCACCTCCCAGGCATCCAGGCAGAGCGCCTATTGTCTCTGTCTACCCAAGAGCGGGCTCCAAAGATAAGACACCCTGTTACCTGGACAGAGCGGGCACCTGGACGGCTGCAGGCTGTGTTCTCAGGCACACCAGTGGGAGGCAGCGTCTCTGCTGACCACGCAGATCCCAGGACAGTGTCTCATCACAGTCTGGAAATCAGTACACACGGCCTTGCGTGGTGGTGATGGTTCTCTGATGCCAGTGCCCCCTGGGTGAGGTTTCTCCGGAGTTGCCGGAGTGTGTGGCCCTGGACCTCCTGACTTGACTCACACGTGGGACACTAGAGGACCGAGTGTTAGCGGGCCTGTACATGCAGGTGCACAGCAGACTCTTCTAGGGTGTTTTTCCTGGCAGTGCTTCCGCTGCTGTTTTGCTCTTCCACCATCCCACGGAGATGAAATGGAGTCTGCTTCCACTTCTCATACAGCTCACCTCTGCCCTTGGTTAGAGTCTGGTCAGCGACTGTTCTCTGCTCTGTTTCAATGTAGTGTCCTGCCACGTGTGACGCTGTGGTCGTGGTCCTGTCCTGGACATTCTCTGGCTATTAGCTTTGTCGCAATCTCTTTTGATTTCTTCCCTGTTTCCCTGAATTCTTGTTTCTTGTGCTCCTGCACAGCTCACCTGGTGTTGAAACCTGGGCCCATCTTAGCAGTGCACGTCTCCCTGCCCGAGTCAGCCCTCGGGTTGTAGACCTGGCTGCTCCATCCAGCTGGGGCTCCTTACCACCCTTTCCACCAGTGGCCCAGCGCTGTGTAATTGCTTCCATTAGTGCCCAAGGAGTAAGCTCAGGAAGTCCAAAATAAAAGCCACATCCTGGTTCTGTCCTTACATAAAGTATTAATTCCTCCCAGCCAGTGATTCAAACCTCAACACGGGCATTTCTTAACTCCTGCCTCCTTGGAGCAACCTCATATAATAAATACTGCTGTTGCTTTTTACTTCTTTAATAAAATCTAAAATCCACTGCTGAGGGGAGCAGCAGGGACACAAGTGTGATCTACGGGGCCCGGTGGCTCACTCCCTGGTAGGGATTGGACTCAGGCTGCTGTGGCTGTGGCTGGTGTTAGCTACTGGCGCGAGACATAACCCCTGTGCCACCAGGGGGCCCTGCAGGTACTGTATTAAGGAGAATCTCCTAAATGCTTTTCTGAGTTATACAAATCATAGGGTATTTTTACAGGTGCCACTCTTTAAGTGAATGGTCATAGGTTTTTCTCCACAGATAAGGAAGTGGGATGCAGTATGGCAAAAGATTATAAATGCTGAGATTTCCTTTTTCCTGACATGATCTTTTAAAAGTTCTTCACTGTTAATGGTGTATTTCTCACACAAGACAACAAACTCTCAGACCCTGTTTTCTGACCCAAGCAGGTGATTTGAATTGAGAAATGTGTCATTTTAGGGTATGGTGACCTTTGAGGACGTGGCTGTGAGCTTCACCTCTGAGGAGTGGCAGGCCCTGGACGATGTTCAGAGGACCGTCTACAGGGACGTGATGCTGGAGACCTATGGGAACCTGGCGTCCCTGGGTGAGCCAAACTCCATAGTAACTGGCCAGTGTAGACTTTCTTTTCTTTGGTGATTATGTGAAATACATGCTATTTAGGGTTCAGATGTCCACAAAAGAATGTGGAATTCATGTCTCTAACCAAAGATCCAAGTTAGCCTTTTATTGAATAACCTGTAAAGATAAGCTCTTATTCTTCACAGTCCATGAAACTTACCAGTTTGGCAAAAGACCTGTTCATTCTCATCACCAGGGCGTTGCATTGCTAAGCCCGAGGTGATCATCAGGTTGGAGCAAGGAGCAGACCCGTGCACTGTGGAAGGACCCCCAAACCAGAGGCTGTCAGGTCAGTCAATGCCTGAGCGGCAGGGAGCTGGGAGAGGGCCCAGAGCTATGGGTGCTGGGCATGTTCTGTTTCCCCAAGTCCAGACACACCCGAGGCTGCACGTGTCAGACTTAAGTATTCAGTCCCCGGCGTGGCTCTTGCTAGCTCACATTCCCCACTTTTTTTTTACCTGCTGTATATATTTTCAGTTTCTTTTTTTTTTAAGGTTTATTTATGTATGCATACAGAACTGGGGTACAGGCCAGAGGTGTGGGGGTGAGAGGATTCACCAGAGACAGCATGGGGAGCAGAATGGGCAGATGGACTGTATGCTCCGTCCCTTCCATTTCTGTTCCTAGCCTGTTGATGTTTCCCTCCAGCGTTTACTCACACAGCTGGTTATTCTGCCAGCCTACTAGCAGGGAGACTTCTTGGCCACTGCTCCTTTCTGTAGTTGTGACATAGCACAGTAATAAAAAAAAATGCACTTTTTTTTTTTGCTTATTTATTTATTACCATTTTTTATATATAATAGTTTATTTTTACATCATTTTGTACATTTTTTTTTATCTCAATTGTAATCCCCATGGGTTTCCCATCACCAAGTCACCCATGTGCCATCACCATAGTCCAGTGCGCTTCCGTCCCCCCACCCGCCCGTTTTTGATCCCATTCCCCACTCCACCCCCACAAAATGTCTCTGGTATATGGCTGTTCGTTATTCTTATTCTCGCCTGTTCCATTATACTCCTGCTATGAGCAAAAAACCATCTGGTATTTTTCTTTTTCTTTCTGGCTTATCTCACTAAGCAAAAGAAATGCACTTTTTATAGACTTTGTATCCTATTGAGAGGGGAAAATGAAACATATTCCTAAAGCTGTGAAATGAAGAGCCGCAAAGAATGATTAGCCAGGATGAGGGACAGGAATGAAGGTATCGTAGGAAACGTGCTAGGAAAGTACATTTATGGAGATTACTAAGTGTTTTTATTTGCTAAAAAACTTTGGCTTGAGGTACTTGTTTTATACTCTGGTGTGCGTATAACCAAGAGTGGGGTATGCCTCGCTGTTGGAGGTGCAGCCGGGGAGTGGGGGCGGCAGTGTCAGAGGGGTTACCTGGGAACTTGCTGAGGAAGTGGGTGAAGGTCCTGGGACACAGCGTGAGACACCTGCCTCTGAGGAGGACCCAGCAGTTGCTTCCCTCCCTGAGGGGGTGGTGGTTGGGGGCAGCGGGAGTAGGCGGTGTGGATCCTGGGGCAGCGGAATGGAGTTCAAGGTTGGCGCCTCAGTTTTTGGGAGCAGAGGGTCATGTTGGCATGCCCTCTCTCTGTGTGAGAATCATTGAAAGTGAAGAAACCGACATACTGAAGAATGAGGAACATCTATCAGGCTCCAGCTTCAGGTTACGTGGGAGACATCCGAACTCGAAAATATAGGGCAAAAGTTTCAAGCAATGAATTATTAAGTATGAATATTTGTAGTCAAGAAGCGGGTGAGGACACTGGGGCCTCGGTCCCAGGGATCTGGAAAGAGGCTCTGCCAAGACTGTGGGCACAGCTGGAGTCTCAGCAGCTGACCTCCTGGGGGAGTCGCCAAGGGCTGCCACGAGAGAGCCTGTTATGTGTTGAGGAGCCGTGGTGTAGTGTTCAGTTGGGATTTGTAAGATGCTGGTTTTATATAGCATGGGGATGCTGATGGCGCCTTTGGGAAATCCCCCAGCGCCTACAGTCATGCCCCGCAGAGGGGACAGACTAAAAGCTAAATGCGTGAATCCTCATCCCCTGACCTCCTGGTCCTCCTGGTGTCCTTAGGAAACAGAAATGGACCGCCCCACACCCGGTACGTAGCTCCTCCAGGCAGATCATGCCATATCCATAGCTTCAGGGTTAAAGAAAGGTGGGGCTCCAGGACAAGGGAGTCATTGCAACAGGGGACGCAGAGACCGTGCAGGGGACGCAGACAGCGTGTGAGTCTCTGCTGAGCACTGCGACTTGTGTATCTGAGTGCATTGACAGGTACTTGCTCATGAACAGATAAGGAAAAAGGTAGCAAAAAGAAAGTATTTGATGTTAGGCTACATTAATATAATAACTCACTAAGGATTAAAATCATGTATCAGCAAATCCATACCAGTTACTAATTATTTAAAATCGTATGGTACTAAATTGAAGGAAATTTGTTGATATTTACAGCAGCAGCATCTCAAAGGAAATGTTTAGATGTGCTTCACAGATATGATTTTTTTTTTCTAATCTCACATTAGATGTCCACACTCTGGATGAACCAACTGAGACCAATCGGGAAAATCAGGGCAGACATCTGTGGGAATTTGTCACCAACTGCAGAACATCAAGTAAGGAGATCACTGACTTGGGACAAATATTTAATTTGAGCTCAGTCCCTATCCCAGATCTGATTATAAATAATGGAAATGACCCAGGAATGATGCCTGAGGGTCTTCATGTACATGAAAACATGTTCCTCCCTGAAGAGAATCCTGAGAGCTGTAATACTCCTGGGAAACCCCTCAGACTCACTGAGCACCCAGGTCTCCATCAGGTGACTCGACCTTTTCAGCAGCCTTTTGAATTCAGTGGACAAGGGAAAGCCTTCAGCAAGGAGGAGGTACTCTTTATCCATGGGAGGGCTCTCATGGGAGAGACTGCCTGTAAATACGACGAATCTGGGAGAACCTGTGAAGAATCAGCTCTCGTTGCCCAAGATATAACCCACTTAGGGGAGACTCAGTGTAGGTGTAACACATGGGAGAAGACCTTTTTTGAGAAACCAACACAGGTGAATCTCTGTAGAATTTTTGAAGGTAAATGTCATAAATGTAGCCAGCATGGGGATTATTTCAACGACAAATTACACCTCAGTGAGCTTCAGAGGACTCAGTTAGGTGAGGAAACTCCTGATTGTGAGGTATGTGGGAAAACGTTCTATGAGATGTCTAGTCTCGTTAAACATCAGAAAATACACACAGGTGAGAAAGATTATGACTGTCAGAAAGCCTTTGAGAACTCAACCCTCAGGGGACACCAGGAAACTCTTGTAGGAGAGAGACCCTATGAATGTAAAGATTGTAGAAAAACATTCAACTACAAGTCAGCCCTCACTAGGCATCGGAGAAGTCACACAGGAGAGAAACCCTATGAGTGTAAAGACTGTAGGAAAACTTTCTCTCAGAAGTCAAACCTCACTGCACACCAGCGAACTCACACAGGAGAGAAACCCTATGAATGTAAAGATTGTAGAAAAACATTCTCACAGAAGTCAGGCCTCACTGCTCACCAGAGAATTCACACAGGAGAGAAACCCTATGAATGTAAAGAATGTAGGAAGTCTTTCTCCTGGAAGTCAGACCTCACTAAACATGAAAGAATTCACACAGGTGAGAAGCTCTATGAGTGTAAAGAATGTAGGAAAACATTCTACATGAAATCAACTCTCACTAAACATCAGAGCACTCACACAGGAGATAAGCCCTATGAATGTAAATTGTGTACAAAAACTTTCTCTTGGCTGTCAGCTCTCACAGAACATCAAAGAAGTCACACAGGAGAGAAACCCTATGAATGTAAAGAATGTAGGAAAACTTTCTCCCGGAAGGCAAATCTCATTGTACATCAGAGAAGTCACAGTGGACAAAAACCCTATGCATGTAAAGTTTGCAGGAAAACATTCTGCTATAAGTCCTACCTCAGCAAACATCAGCGAACTCACACAGGAGAGAAACCATATGAATGTAAGTTATGTTCAAAAACCTTCTCCTGGATGTCAGCTCTTCGTCTGCATCAGATAACCCACACAGGAAAGAAACCATTTGAATGTAAAGAATGTAGGAAGTTGTTCTCCCGGAAGTCATTACTCACTGTCCATCACAGAACTCATACGGGAGAGAGACCCTATGAGTGTAAAGAATGTGGAAAAACTTTCTCCTGGAAGTCAACCCTCACTGTACATCAGAGAATTCACACAGGAGAGAAGCCCTATGAGTGTAAAGAGTGTCAGAAGGCTTTCTCCTTGAAGTCCGCCCTCACTATTCATCAGAGGGGTCACACAGGAGAGAAGCCTTATGAATGTAAAGAATGTAGGAAAACGTTCTACTACAAGTCATCCCTTTCTAAACACCAGAGAACCCACACAGGAGAGACAGCCTGTCAACATAAGAAATGTCGGGTAAGCTTTAAAAAAGACAGCACTGTATGTGAGAGAAATCACACAGGTCTGTAGATCTTTGTCACAGATATTTGCTATGTGTTCACAGAAACTCATTTTTCTGTTGAACATTCTGCATTCCTCAGCCTCCCTTAGCCATGTGACCTTGTACTTGAACTCTGGCCTGGAGACTGTACACAGGTGAACAGGACCACTTCTAAGCCAGGCCTCAGACGACCATCAGAGTTTGCAGGCATATGTCCTGTGGCCCTGGAGTGCAAGGACTCCCTGGCTTGCCTTCGAAGCCACAGGGCCAAGGCATCGTGACTTAAGACAGATGAGGTTGGGGAGCTGTAGCAGGGGCTTGCCAGCATTGTTATTGCAGATGTTTCCATTTCTGCTTTTCCTGAATGAGAAATAAATACTTTCTCTGTTGCGTGCTTCCATACATCTTGATCTCTGCAGCGCGGGTGACCATGGTCACTGTCTGGGTGTGGCACCGTGAGACATTGCAGCCAGGGGCAGGAAGCTGGCGCTGGAAGGGCCGGGTGGTGCTGTCATTCTGTGATTTCACAGGAAAATCAACTAAGAGGAAGAAACAGTTCAACAAAAGCAAAATGCTTTGGCTGCAGACACCTTGAAGAAGAAGAATCAATTAAAACCTGATATATTTTGAACACAGCATTGTTTTAAACAATTCTCAACAGATTTCCTAGTTTCTCACCAGAATCTGTAATGTGGCTTAGGCAATGTGAATGAAAAGTTTCACCTACAAATGGTAATGCAGTGACTGATGTGAACAGATTCATCGTCAGGGAAGGAGCAGGAAGCCCTGAAACGTGACGCGCATAGATGCCCTGAAATCACACAGCGAGCCAGGCGTGGGTTTGGGTGAGGTGGTTCGGGAAGGTCTTCCGGGTTCTCCATTCCGCACCCAGAGTCGCCCTCCCTTTCCTGCCGGACTTAGCCTGATTCTGTAGTTAACTTCAGTCCAACTTCTTGCCCTGAGGACTCATTTCAGTGTTCAAAAACTTTATTGCAAAAGCATTTAACGCATTTAAAAATCACTTTGGATTTCTGATAGGTTGGATTATAATCAGCTCCACTTGGTGAACGCCACACCCCCAGTCTGAACAGACCCACCTTACCTGGGATTGAGAGTAAAATAGAGAAGGCCTCCGCGAGACTTCAGAGTCTCCGGCGGTACCTGTCAGGCTGTATTTTGCTGGTAGCTGGGTCCAGAATGTCTTTACCTAAGGTCATTTCATACTTTAAGAATCTACTTGAGCAGCTTAGGAGAAAGCTGCAAGTTTTCCAACCCGGTGGGTTTTACCTGTTCTATTTTGCCTTAGTCAGTCTTTAAAATAGAACTGTACTTTTTAACTCATCTCCCTATGGTGTGTGACTCGGGAATTTCGAGACCACCAGTTTGCTCCGCTGTGTGGTGCCAGGGCCATGGTTCCCCCTTTTCTGGCCGGTCCCAGTTCTAATTCCTCATTTAAAGACCTTGAAAGTGACTGTAAGGCTCAGAAGAAAACGTCATTTGTCAGCATCTGTGAAGGGGAGATGGGGACAGGCGAGGCTAGGACATTGCTGACCTTTGTCCTTCCGCGCAGCTTGGGCTGTGGCAGAGTGGCACAACTGTCACGCGCCCCCGCGCCAGACCTCCCTCTGATGGAGGCAAGAACCCTTTTCCTGGGACAGCCAAGCCTCCAGTCTGAATTCCAGCTCTCCTGGGGTCCCCTCATGCTCTTGCCCTCAGCTGCTGGGGAAGAAACTACTCTCTGCGCCTCACAGTTCTGCCTTCACTTGTCAACCACAGCCGTCCTAGTTCATTCTGTCTGTTAAAGTTTCCTGGCTCAGATGGCCAGTGTGGCGCCGGGCCTTGTGTACGTCCCGCTGACAGCCGAGTCTAGTCAGCGGTCTAGTCAGTAGTTGCCACGGTTTTCACCTGGGCACAACTTGGGACAGTTTTTCTTTTAGCCTCCACAATTTTCTAGCTGTCTTTCAGCCTTCCCCTGATACTGGGCCCCAAAACCAGTCCACGTGTCTTCGATTTGCTAACGTAGCACCCCGTAGGCACCAGACGTCTTCAGATTGACTTCCAGTGAAATAAGCCAAATTACCGAAATGACTTACGTCGTCTCAGCTGTGGGTGGAGTGGGTCCAGGTGGCCTGCTCTTGTTTGTCTCCACGCAGCTGTAGTCAGTTGTGTCCAGGCCTGGTGGAGATTCACTCAGCCGGCTTTGGCTGGACTGGGTGGTGAGGGAAGTGAGGCTGGGCCAGTGTGCAAGGATGGTCTAAAGTGAGCACCACAGAGGCTGTCCTTGTGTTCTGTGGTCACTGGCCCTGGAGTGCTGGGGCAGGGTGACAGCAGTAGGAAGTGAGAGGACACAGGAAGTGCTTGGGATTCAGGACTTCATTGCCTGATAGAGAAGAACTTTGCCATGGCCACAAAATCCTGTCAGGGCTGAACTCAATTATATGGTTATTGGAGAAGACGGAATAATAGAAGAGACTTACTGAGTGGAGGCATGGTCTCCTCAGTGGTTGTTTATGTGGAGAAACTTGATACCCCACACAGAAACTCAAACTTTTTCATGAAAATTCCTAAAGATACTTTAAAAAAAATTTTTTTTTATTTATGCATGCAGAACTGGGGTACAGGCCAGAGGTGCAGTGGCAGTGAGAGCATTCACCAGAGACAAAATAGGGAACAGAACAGGCTGACTGACGTGCAGCTGGTGAGACAGGAGAGGTCTGCTGTGCCCTGTGGGTCACTCCCTGGCCAGGGATCGGACTCACGCTGAAGTGGTTATGGCTAGCTTCATAGTCCTGTGCTTTAACCTATTGGGGTGCTTAAAAATACATTGTTTTGGTAAGATGGGATGTAAGCACAAATGTTACCCCCTTTTCTCCTTACATCTGTTTGTCACGTCAGTGTTGGGAAATTTGAATGGGGTCGTGTAACCACTCACTAGTGGGCCACATTGGTTTCTTCTGGGGCTTTGTGTCACTTGTTTCTGTCACTATCATGAGGTCTTAGGCCTGTGAATTTGACAAGTATTTTCATACCTGTAGACATACCATCCTTTCTCATTTGCAATGGCCTCCTTAGATATTGTTGGACCTTGGGTTTTCATGTCTGTTTTAGAGTTGGTTTGTGTATTTACACAAAAGAACAGCCCAATTTTCATGGAAATTGGGGCAGTTCCTGTATCACTGCACAGAAATAGTGTCTTCGTGGTTATGGGCCAGCAGTGCTCGAGTGTGAGCTTCCATGAGCTCAGCTCTTTTAACTCTGACGAAGTCTGCAGAAGCAGGAGAGTACCTCAGTTATGACTGACAGTCTTAGATGCGGAAGTTACGCAATTAGAATGTCTGTGAAAATCTCATCTTGTTTGTTGCTGCTTAATTCCAGTAGGCTTCACAGTGCTAAGGTGTTTGGCAGGAGTAAGACCCAGGTTCCTGACCAAGGCCTGAGACACCCAGAACCATAGTGTGAACTGTGTGGCTTGTCCCATCTTTTTACCACACTGATGGGTGAAATTGTTGACCAGACCTGGGTGGAACAGGGAAGGCATTTGTTGGGTTGGGTCACAGGGAGAATGTGCCTCTGTGACTAGCTGGCTACAAGGTGTGAGAGCTTTCCAGAGGGCATCTCTGTACAGCATTCACCGTGTTTTAACAGGAGCGCAAGTGACTAGGCCCTCACCCCCTTGACAGGGTGGCTGTGTCTCAGTGGGTTTGAGACCAGGCTCTGAGGCTCATGATAGTCCTGAGGAGCTCTGATATGCTGTGTTCCTGCAACAGGGGTCACAGTCATGTGTTAGTGTCCACGAGACTGACTCTGTGGGCAGCCTCTGGTGACATTTCTCAGCTAGTTAGTGGGGACTTGCAATGGAACAGACTTGGGGGGGACCCCCCCACCTTGGTCTTTATTGGGACTTCTGCGGTTCTGTGTAGTCCAGATCTGAGTAAGGAATTGAAACAATAATGGGGGTGGGAGGGTGGTTCTCAGAACCCTTGGGCCCGGGGGCCTGAAACCATTTGGGCTGAGCAGAGCAGATTCCCCATTGGAAAGCAGCGTCCTCTGTGGACGCCACGGGAGGCAGAGTGAGTTCAGCCGCAGTGTCTTGGTCAAACCATTCCCACCCCCTCAGCACATACCCATTGTCACTTGTGTCAAAGTAATGTTAATTTCCCTACTTCCATGCAAGGAGCTTCAGGCAGGGCAGGTCCTATTTGCCAGGAGGCCCTACTTGGTGGTTTGGGGTTGGCCTGCAGGGATTTGGGGTTGAGGCCTGGATCTCCGTTTTCCACATACCTGTGTACCTGCCCCTCCACACCCCGCCACTGCCTTGGCTTGGCTGTACCTGCCAGAAAGTCCTTCCCACAGCATCCCTGCGGTTCAGCAGACCCTTCCTTGCCTTCCTGCTCCCCAGCCTCTCCTGCTGGCTCGGTTTCAGCAGGAGCCCCAGCGCTGCCAGCTCTTCAGAGCTGCTGGGGCAGACAGTCGGGGGCAGGGGAAGAAGGGTGTCGGGGTGTGAAGAGACCAGGAGGGGAAAGTTGGGGTAGCAGACTACCCAGCCACTGCCCCCTCCGTGGTTCGGGGAGGGCTACATGCCACCTCTGCCTCTTCCCGTCCTGGCCGTCCCGTCCTGGCGCAGCTGCTCCCGGTGCTGGGCAGTGGCTTCCAGGAGCCTCCCTGGCGCAGCAAGTGCTGCAGGGGCCATGAGCCCTGGGGCTCCGCTGCCATCCACCCCAGAGCTCAGCCTCCTGAAGGCGTCTGGGAAACCTGTGTCCTTTCCCAATCACTTCTCTCTCTCCGCTGCCCCGGGTGGAGGTTTTTGTCTGCGCTCAAAAGCCCGAAGGGGTCGAGCCGCCACTTGCCCTCCCTCGCGGCCCGCTGACCGCCCAGAATTAACGGCGTCCTCTCCGGCACGTGACGCGGGCGCAGGGGCTTGCGGGAAATGTAGTTCGCGGGGACTTCCGGGTTCTCTGCGCGCGCCTCCTCCGCCATCTTGCCGAGTCGTTGCCAGGTGACGGGCGCGGCCCCGGGTCCGCGTGGGGTGGGCCGGGTGGGGCGGGCGGTGAGGCACTCGAGGCCTGAGTGAACGGGGGGCTTGAAGGGGGACCCCGACTCTGAGCACAGAGGGCCGCGAGCGGGCAGCCCGGTGCGTGTCGGGATGCTGGACGACTGGACGTGAGCGCA
>NW_004567142.1:6212866-6219207 GCF_000260355.1 Condylura cristata | reverse complement strand
GGTTGACCGCAGTTGGTCGGGACCCTCTCCGGGGCTGCCTTTGGGAGCGCGCGGGGGGCCGCTGGCGCTGGCCGGCGTCTCGCTTGGCAGCGCGTGGCTGTTGGGGAGCCCGGAGGGCGCGCCGGGACGAGCCTGCGCCCTGGCCAATGGGGAGGCATTGAAGGGCAGCGCGCAGAGAGTGGTGCTGCGCGTCCCCTCGACGTGCCCGCCAGAACTCTCCAGAGCTCTGGGGGAACTGGGAGGACTTACTGGCTCTGCAGTGCTCGGGTGTCGCCACCCGCGTGGTGCTTGGGCACTGCCCACCGTCTGCAGGTCTTCGTGAGGGCAGAGCCTTCGCAAGGACAGAACCACCCGGGTGGTTTCCAGTGAGTGAGTTGTCAGACTGATGGGTCACTAAGCTGCTAAGCAGGACACTTGACTGGCCCTTGTTTCCAGGGAGCCTGTCAGACCTATGAAAGGGACGCAACCTTTTAAATAATGCCACGGGTTATTATGAAGTCAAATGTAACTGTCCATGTAGCCCAAGGAATTATAGATTTTGAAAGCCGTGTGGTGTGTATGAAAGTTTTATTTAAGCATAGCCTGGCTTAATGTTGACAAAGCTGACGATAACGATTACGTGAAATGGAAAAGTTTGCTTTCCCTTGTAGGTTATTAGACGATTATCCAAATGTAAAGAAAGAGTTTTTTTGGATTTTTTTTTTTTTGTAATTACAAGTTAGATTGTTTCTGCTTACAAAAGAGTGTTTTTGGGTGCCTCCCTGGTGGTGAAGTGGTTAAGATGAAGCATCTGCGTCACTGCATCACCATCAAGAATTCAATCCCTGGCCAGGGAGTGACCCACACCGCACAGCAGACCTCTCCTTTCTCCCTGCTGCTCCCCTCAACAGTGTGTTTCACTCATTCAGCCTATTCTGTTCCCTGTTCTGTCTCTGATGAATCCTCTCATGCCCGCGCTTCTGACTTGCACTCTAGCTCTTATATGTATAAATAAATAAATCTTTTTTTTTTTTAAGATTTACTTATTTATGCATGCAGAGCTGGGGTACAGGCCAGACTGGCAGGGGTGGTGACAGGACTCACCAGAGACAGAGTGGGGAGCAGAACAGGCTGACTGACAAAGTACACTGCTGAGGGGAGCAGTGGGCGGGTCAGGAGAGGTCTGCCACGCCATGTGGTCACCTCTGGGGCAGGCGGGAATCGAACTCATGTGGAAGCGGCTTTAGATTCTCAGTGCAGTGCTTTAACCCACTGCGCCACCAGGGAGGGCCAGAAATAAATCTTTTTTTAAAATAAGATTTTTTTTAAACTGGGAGGAAATCAATGTAAAGATGTCTTCAGTTTCACTATACATAAAATTAGTTTTAAAGATCATTTTGAGAAACCTCAAATCTAAATCTAACATTTCCTTCCCATGACATAAGGGGAGAAGATTGAATATCTGGTTGGCTTTGCTCAGCCCAGTTGATTCTGTGACTTTCTTCAGCTCTGAAGAGCTTACTGTGAGGTTCAGGACACTGGGTTTGTCCTCAGGGAGGAGTCCCAGACATGGCCATGGCCCTGCAGGCCTAACAGCTTGACTGAAACTGAACACCTGGTCTTCTGACCTGCACACCGTAAGGTGGTGTGGTTTACCTTAGTGCCAACTCACCGAGACCCCTGACTTGACATTCCTTTGCTTTTCAAAATTTCTATGTGTAGCTGTGAAATAGTCTTACTGTATTTACTGTAAATTAATGACTTTCTTCTGTAATTTGCTACAAATACTGTGTTTATGAGGTTAATGTAGCACTTGCTGTATAAACAACTGATCAGAAATTCAATGACTTTCAACAAATAAAACACGTGGACCTGTTTTTTAATTAGAGATATATTTATTTATGCATAGAAAAGCCAGGCCAGAGGTGCAGGGGGCGAGATCTTGGATTCACCAGAGACAGAGTGGGGAGCAGAACAGTTGGATCCACTGAAACACACTGCTGAGGGAGCAGCGGGGAGGCAGGAGGTCACTCCCTGGCTAAGGCGCGCCCTGTGGGTCACTCACTGGCTAAGGATCGAACATATGCTGCAGATAGCGTGATAGTGCTGTGCTTTAACCCCTTGGGCCTCCAGGGAGGCCCGGTTTCTTTGTTTTTCTAAATATTCTACAGTTCAACATTGTGCTTTCATTTATTTATTTTTTATTCAGTTCAACCTTTTAGGCTACCCTAGTTTAAAAATTTTTGTTTCTGGATTACAAATTTGGCAGTGGCCTTCTGTGCCTGCTTGGTTTTATCCGACCTCCCTTACTTTTTCAGGGGGCCGTTCTGACTGACCCCTGAGCCACTGGGCAGCACCCACCCTAGAATGACACACAGGCGTCTTCACGAGAGGCCAGTGTGCCGGGAAGTCAGGGCCCTGTACTGACACGTCTGGCCTGTGTATCACACACGAACTCTTACTTGGGCAAAGCAAGTGAACTGTCCAGGCCCAGGTAGGGTAGGAAGGGACTTTACCCGGAAATGAATCTGAGCCGCAAGTCTTCAGAAGCTTTGCTGGACAGTGCAGCCTCGTGAATGCACATATGGAACAACTTCTGTAAGACCAAGGAGAAACTGTTGTAGTAAAATGTCTTTAACTTCTAAATTGTTAGCCTTGAGTGTTTGGAATTCAGTTGGAAATATGTTCTCTGGTCACCTGTAGAGTAAATGGCCATGTAAATTCTGTCCATGTGCTGTCAGGCCCTTCCTGTCTCTTCTGGGAGGGCACAGGCTGCTGTCCACAGAAGGCACTGGTTTGGGAAGGATGCCTGAAGAGGTTAACGGTGTATATCAGACTGTATTTCTTCTCGGTGAGCCTGACGAGAAGCTTCATGGAGACACGGTAGAGGACAGTCATCCCTATGGGGAAGTGGCCCAAAGTCCTGAGCCTCCTAATGGTCAACAGATGATTCGAAGATTGCAGCAGCCTCCTGAACTCTGTGGGCAAGAGAAAGCCTTGAATAAGGAGCCAGCAGTCTTAACACATAATACAGCTATAATGGGAGAAACTCCTCTAACTACAACGAGTATGGGAGAACCTGTGAGAAGCCTGCTATTGTCGGTGAAACAACTCACAAAGGAGAGACACACTATAGTTGTAACAAATGGTGGGAAATCCTTATTGAGAAGGCTACACAATTTTTTGAGGTTGAACACCATAAATCTAATCAAAGTAGGGGTATTTTCAGCAAGAAATTGTACATTGCTTCGAACCAGACCACTAAGTTGGGAGAGGAAAACACTGAAGATAGTAGTGTGGTAAAACTTTATACAAAATGTCTGTCCCTGCTAAACATCAGAGCACAGAAATAGGGAAGAAAACGGAGTGTCTGAAAAACACTTGTGAGATTTCAATATTTAAGAGTCATCATAGAACTTTCATTGAAGTGAAACCCTATCAAATGTAACAAATGTAGGCAATCTTTCTACCAAAAGGCAAGCCTCACTAAACATCAGCGAATTCACATGAGCAAGAAGCCCTATGAATGTGAAAAATGTAGGAAAACTTTCTACCACATATCAGCCCTCTCATAACATCAAAGAACCTATACAGGAGAGAAACCTTATGAATGTAAAGAATAAGAACTCTTTCTACCAGAAATCAGACCTGACTGAACACCAGAAGGTTCATGCAAAAGAGAACCGCTACAAGTGTAAAGAATGTAAGAAATCTTTCTATCAGATGTCAGCTCTTGTTGGACATCAGAGAACTCATATAGGAGAGAAACCATATGAATAGACAGAATGTAAGAAAATGATCTTATGGAAGTCACCTTTCTGAACATCGAAGAAGTCATGTAGTGAGAAGTACTGTGATCATAAAGAAAGGAGGACATCCTTTGCCACATCTCACCATGGGTCGAGTAATTCACACAGAACCCTTGTGAATGTTAAGAATGTGCAAATCATGATACCAGAAGTCACCCTAACTGCATAAAGGACTAGCAAAGAGAAGCCCCATGATTTGTTTATATATAATAGTTTATTTTTACATCATTTGTGCCTTTTCCATCTCAGTTGTAATCCCTGTGGGCTTCCCATCACCAAATCACCCTGTGCCGTCACCACAGTCCAGTGCGCTTCCCTCCCCCCACTGTTTCTGATCCCATTCCCACGCCACCCCCATAAATATCTCTGGCCTATAGCTGTTCATAATTATTCTTTTCTCGCCTGGTCCGTTCGTTATACTCCTGCTATGAGTGAAACCATCTAGTATTTTTCCTTTTTTTTCTTGCTTATTTCACTCAGCATGATGAGAAACCCCATAAATTTAAAGAAAACTACCGGAATCATTCTCATTGTAGTTCAGTGAAATCACCCTGAAGGGAAACTCTGTGACTGTACACTGAGAAGTAGGGATATTTCTCACTGTTGTCAGCTGTCCTTACACATAGGAGACCTTATACAGGATGCAATGCTGTATGACATTATTAGTGTATGATTGTAGATTATCATCCTCCCCCATGTTTGTGGGCATCCAACATTTGATTCTTCCTTTTACCATACATGGGGCCCTGTACGCTTGATCTGGCCTGAACATGACACAAGCGATGAATGTATCTTACAAGCCAGGTCATAGGAAACCTTAATTCCTCTCAGAATTTTCCCTCTCTGTGGCCCCTGAGTGTCCGTGACCTTTGGGTTTTCCTTGGAATCCATAGGGTGAAGAAGACACCGTATGTAGAACCATAGATACTGTCTGGTAGGGCAGAATCATCTGTGCTTTATAATATGCTTTGAGTAGAAATCAATACCTGTTACCTTAAGCTCTTGTTTGTGTGATCTGTTTACAGCAGGATTTATACTGTGGCCAACCACTGACCGTGGTTGATGACTCCTACCGGCTCCCCTTCCTGGCTGTAACACTGTTCCCTTGGGTGAGCTGTGGGGGTGGATCAGACGCTGAGGGGGGCAGGGCAGAGTCTCACAAGTTTTGTTCTGCAGTTTCATGGAGAGAAACTGCCCACAGGGCTGCTCCGCCAAGGACAAGGCAGAGGGGCGCTGGGGGAGCATCTGTCCAGAAAGCTCAGCAGGGAGGAAGGGGCCAGGCAGGGGGAGCAGACTTCCTGCCACTGTGAGGAATCTTAGGGGACTCCAGGGCACAGACAAGGTCATTTTTGGGGGTGGACTGGCCCTGGGGCAATTCTTGTATGTGTAGAGTGGGATGAAGTAGGAGGTCCATGGGGTGACTGAGAAAGACCTGTCTGGGAAAGAGACATTTGAGCTTGGTGAGGACTTGAGATGAGAGGAACCAGTGTTCATAGGGAAGGCCCTGATGTGGGAGTCCTGAGGGTATTTGGGGAGTGCTCATCTACAGGTGGGAGGGGGAGGCGGGTGGTCAGAAAGGGCGGTTTCCTTGGCCACAGCAACAATGTCCATTGTCAGGAACACTGGGTCAGGGCTCCCTGTCCACAGGTGTTTTTAAGCAAACCTAGAGGTCCCGGACATGCTTGCACAGGGAGGGGCATCAGAGCTGCGCCCTTGAGTGCTCCGCGAAGCCTGGGGTAGGTAGGTGTGGAGCTGCATTCTGGGCACTTTGGGTGGGCTCGACACTGCTGCAGCGGTTGCTGAGCTCAGCACCCCTGTAGGCAGCTGTCTGCAGCCGTCCCGGTTGAGCCTCAGCTCCACCCCACCTTACAGTTCTCAGGGATCTTCCCACTTACCTATCATCGCCTCAACACACCCAGAACACAGCAGCCCCCATGCATTTAATAACTTAACGGGTCATCCCCCCTCTCCAGCTGGGGCCCTGACTAGGGGGACCTCTCTCAGCAGTGCCACTGGTAGGGCACCCCAGTCTGATTCCTCTGTCCTTTCCTCCAGCGCACCCCACCTCCTTAGGCTCCTCAGAGCCACCTAGTGACACACATGGTTAAAGCTGAGCCGTGGGACACAGGACCTCACCCTCCCCGCACCAGTGCCAGCCAGTGCCAGCCAGGTTGCCACGTAAGTGGGGCGCCAGGCCCAGGCCCTTCGGACCCTGCTGGTTTGCACCAAACCCTAGTGGGCCGGGATTCGGGCTCACAGGTGTCTAAAACAAGGCCCGGAGCGGGGATGTGGGTGATGAGCCAAGCACAGGCTGTGGGCCTGGGGAGCACAGGCCTGCGGCCCGAGTCGTAGGGTCAGATGGGGCGCCCACCCCCCACCTGCAGCAGTGTGTGGACCCAGGAAAACCACCCTCTGACTCCTCAGCGGCCTTCGGCTTACAGGGCCCCTCAGGCCGTTGTTCCGCCGCTTCCAGAACCTTCCACTCGGCCGCGCAGGGGCGGGCGGCGCCACAGGTGGGGCTGCGTGGCGCTGAGGGCGCGCACGTGGGCGTCC
>NW_004567142.1:6196481-6197637 GCF_000260355.1 Condylura cristata | reverse complement strand
AGTCTCCACCCTCTGTCTCCACGTCAGCTGGGTCTCAGCTCAGCGGCCACCCTCGTCTCTCCTCTCCCGTCTCTGCCTACCCGGTCTCGCTCCTCGTCCAGCGTGTCTCCTCTCCTCCTCTCTCTCCTCCTCTCTCTCCTCTCGTTCTCCTCAGAGGACCCTCTCCTCTCTCCTCTCACCCAGTTCTCTCACCGGTGGCTCCACCCGGCTTCCCTTACGATCCCCTCAGGAAAATGTCCGCTCCCATCTAGCTCCTGTCTGCCTGGGCTCTGTCTCTTCCTTCAATCTCCAACGTCAGCTGTATCCTGGCGTCTCTCCCGTTTCTCTCCTACAGTGTGTCTGGCCCCGCCTGTCTCTCTCCCTTCCTTTTCTCGCCTCCCCTGTCTGTCCAAACTCTCATGACAGTCTCTCCCTCTGCTGTCTCTCTTCTCTCCTGTCTCTCCCTCTCCTGTCTCTCCGCCTCGCCTGTCTCTGACCTCCCCAGTCTCTCTCCCACACCTCTCTCTCCTCTCCTGTCACTGTCCTCTCTCGTCTCTCTCCACATCCATCTCTCCCACTCCACAGACAGTTGATGTCACACACGTTAGCAGAGACAGCAGAGGAAAGAGGGGGGATGGGAGAGACGGGAGAGGGGAGAGACAGTCTTACTTCAACCTGTCTCTTCCCCTCTGCTATCTCTGCCTTCTCTTGTCTTTCTCTCCCCTCCTGTCTCTCTCGTCTCACATCTCTCCTGTCTCAAATCTCTTCTCTCTCCAGTATCATCTCTCATGTCTCTCTCTGCTGACTCATCTCTCCGTCTGTCCGCTCCTGTCTCTGTCCTCTGTCTCACCCTCTGCTCTCTCATCTCTCCTGTCTCACTCCTGCCTCTCAACTCTCCTGTCTCTCCCCTCCTCTCATCTCTGTCTCTCCCTCTGCTGTCTCTCCCTCTGCTATCTCTCCCTCCGCTGACTCGCATCTCTCCTGTCTCACATCTCCTGTCTCTCCCTCTGCTGTTATCTCTCCTGTCTCTGCTATCTTCCCATCTTTTGTCTCTCAGCTCTCTTGTCTCCCTCTGCTGTCTCTCTCTTCTGTCCCTCTCCTGTCTCTCCCTCTGCTAGCTCTCCTCTCCTGTCTCGCATCTCTCCTGTCTCAACTTCATCTTCTCTCTCCTGTCTCT
>NW_004567142.1:6194980-6195530 GCF_000260355.1 Condylura cristata | reverse complement strand
GTCTCTCATCTCTCCTGTCTCTCCCTCTGCTGTCTCTCCTCTTCTCTCTCCTGTCTCTCCCTTTCCCCCTTTCATCTCTCCCTCTCCTGTCTCTCCCTCTCCTGTTTCTCCTCTCTCCTCTCTCTCCTCTCTCTTGTCTCTCCTTCTCCTGTCTCTCCTGTCTCTCCTCTTCTCTCTCCTATCTCTCCCTCTCCCCTTTCATCTCTCCATCTCCTGTCTCTCTCCCTCTCCTGTCTCTCATCTCTCCTGTCTCTCCCTCTGCTGTCTCATCTCTGCTGTCTCTCAACTCTCCTGTGTCGCATCTCTCCTGTCTCTCCTCTCTCCTCTCAACTCTCCAGTCTCTCAACTCTCCCAGTCTCTCATCTCTGCTATCTCTCATCTCTCCTGACTCTCCCTCTCGTCTCTCCTCTCTCCTGTCTCTCCTCTCTCCTGTCTCTCCTCTCTCCTGTCTCTCCTCTCTCCTGTCTCTCCCTCTCCTGTCTCTCCCTCTGCTGTCTCTCCCTCTGCTGTCTCTCATCTCTCCTGTCTCTCATCTCTCCTGTCTCTCCCT
>NW_004567142.1:6193072-6194107 GCF_000260355.1 Condylura cristata | reverse complement strand
CTCTCCTGTCTCTCCCTCTGCTGTCTCTCATCTCTCCTGTCTTCTCCCTCTCCTGTCTCTCATCTCTGCTGTCTCTCCTCTTCTCTCTCCTGTCTCTCCCCCTCCCCCTTTTATCTCTCCCTCTCCTGTCTCTCTTCTCTCCAGTCGCTCCTCTTCTCTCTCCTGTCTCTCCCTTTCCCCCTTTCATCTCTCCCTCTCCTGTCTCTCCTCTCTGCTGTCTCTCCCTCTCCTGTCTCTCCTCTCTGCTGTCTCTCCCTCTCCTGTCTCTCCCACCCCTGTCTCTCCCTCTCCTGTCTCTCCCTCTCCTGTCTCTCCCTCTGCTGTCTCTCCTCTCTCCCGTCTCTCCTCTCTCCCTCTCCTGTCTCTCCCTCTGCTCTTATCTCTCCTGTCTGCTATCTCTCCTCTCCTGTCTCTCCCCTCTCTCATCTCTGCTGTCTCTCCCTCTCCTGTCTCTCCTCTTCTCTCTCGTCTCTCCCTTTCCCCCTTTCATCTCTCCCTCTCCCGTCTCTCCCTCTCCCGTCTCTCCCTCTCCCGTCTCTCCCTCTCCCGTCTCTCCCTCTCCTGTCTCTCCTCTCTCCTGTCTCTCCCTCTGCTGTTATCTCTCCTGTCTCTGCTATCTCTCCTCTCCTGTCTCTCCCCTCTCTCATCTTTCCTGTCTCTCCCTCTGCTGTCTTCTCCCTCTGCTGTCTCTCATCTCTCCTGTCTCTCCCTCTCCTGTCTCTCCCACACCTGTCTCTCCTCTCTCCTGTCTCTCCTCTTTCCTGTCTCTCCTCTCTCCTGTCTCTCATCTCTCCTGTCTCTCCTCTTCTCTCTCCTGTCTCTCCCTTTCCCCCTTTCATCTCTCCCTCTCCTGTCTCTCCTCTCTGCTGTCTCTCCTCTCTCCCATCTCTCCTCTCTCCCTCTCCTGTCTCTCCCTCTGCTGTTATCTCTCCTGTCTGCTATCTCTCCTCTCCTGTCTCTCCCCTCTCATCTCCGCTGTCTCTCCCTCTGCTGTCTCTCATCTCTCCTGTCTCTCCCTCTGCTGTCTCTCCCTCT
>NW_004567142.1:6190823-6192015 GCF_000260355.1 Condylura cristata | reverse complement strand
CTGTCTTCTCCCTCTCCTGTCTCTCATCTCTGCTGTCTCTCTTCTCTCTCCTGTCTCTCCCCCTTTCATCTCTCCCTCTCCTGTCTCTCTTCTCTCTGTCTCTCCCTCTCCTGTCTCTCCTCTATGCTGTCTCTCCCTCTGCTGTCTCTCCCTCTCCTGTCTCTCCCTCTCCCCCTTTCATCTCTCCCTCTCCTGTCTCTCTTCTCTCATGTCTCTCCTCTCTCCTGTCTCTCCCTTTCCCCCTTTCATCTCTCTCTCTGTCTCTCCTATCTGCTGTCTCTTCCTCTGCTGTCTCTTCCTCTGCTGTCTCTCCCTCTGCTCTCTCATCTCTGCTGTCTCTCATCTTTCCTGTCTCTCCCTCTGCTGTCTCTCCCTCTGCTATCTCTCCTCTCTCCTGTCTCTCCCTCTCCTGTTTCCCCTCTCTCCTGTCTCTCCCTCTGCTGTTATCTCTCCTGTCTCTCCCCTCTCTCTCTATCTCTCCTGTCTCTCCCTCTGCTGTTATCTCTCCTGTGTCTGCTATCTCCCCTCTCATCTCTGCTGTCTCTCCCCTCTCATCTCTCCTCTCTCTCATCTCTCCTGTCTTCTCCCTCTCCTGTCTCTCATCTCTGCTGTCTCTCATCTTTCCTGTCTATCCCTCTGCTGTCTCTCCCTCTGCTGTCTCTCCCTTTGCTATCTCTCCCTCTCCTGTCTCTCATCTCTCCTGTCTTCTCCATCTCCTGTCTCTCATCTCTGCTGTCTCTCTTCTCTCATGTCTCTCCTCTTCTCTCTCCTGTCTCTCCCTTTCCCCCTTTCATCTCTCCCTCTCCTGTCTCTCCTCTTCTCTCTCCTGTCTCTCCCTTGCCCCCTTTCATCTCTCTCTCCTGTCTCTCCCTCTGCTGTCTCTCCCTCTCCTGTTTCCCCCATCTCCTGTCTCTCCCTCTCCTGTCTGTCCCACCCCTGTCTCTCCCTCTCCTGTCTCTCCTCTCTGCTGTGTCTCCCTCTGCTGTCTCTCATCTCTCCTGTCTCTCATCTATGCTGTCTCTCCTCTTCTCTCTCCTGTCTCTCCCTCTCCCCCTTTCATCTCTCCCTCTCCTGTCTCTCTTCTCTCCTGTCTCTCCTCTTCTCTCTCCTCTCTCCCTCTCTCCCTCTCCTGTCTCTCCTCTCTCCTGTCTCTCCCTCTCCTGTTTCCCCCATCTCCTGTCTCTCCTCTCTC
>NW_004567142.1:6172799-6174645 GCF_000260355.1 Condylura cristata | reverse complement strand
AGGAGGCGCGTTAGAGGGGTGGACATGCGGGTCGGGGTCTGCTCTGGGCCAACCTCTGAGGCGGGCGTTTACCCGCGAGGCCGCAGGTGACGTCCGTGCCCTTGTGGAAACTGACTCAGTTGTTCTCGCTGCACCCTCGGCACCTGCGTCCCCCACAGCCCGGGGTCCAAGAAGACAGTCGCGTAACACAGCCGCGGAGTTCGGCAGGTGGAAGCTGGCGAGGGTGCCCGTCAGCCTGTGGGCGGGGCGGTGGCCCTGGGCCCCGGGGGACACCCCTGGCGGGGTCTGGGGGGTGGGCGACCGGGGCGCAGAGACAGGAATGGGGGAGCAGCGAAGGGACAAACAGCGGGATCACATCAGCGTCCATCGAATTCAGAATGAGGGTCAAACACTAAATATAAGTTGAACAGAAGACAAAGGTCATTCACAAAACAGTGGCAAAGCTAATCCTGCCGTCCCCGCGCGACCAGGCCCGGTCCCGCCGCGGCTGTCCTCACTGTCGGGGGTCGAGGGGCTGCGCCGTGGCAGCACCTGAGGGCTGCAAGCCGAGCAGCGCCGGGGCACGGACGCCGCAGAGCGGAACCTGGACGCGCGGGCACGGGGTGGGCGCCCGAGCGTGGCGCGCGTTCCCGGGAAATCCCTGCGCGGACGCTCCGCTCCGGGCGCCATCAACACCTCTCGATCACAGTGCACAGAAACCTCAGCTATGACGCGCAAACCAAGCTGCTGTTCCAGGCCGATTTCCAGGAGGCGAATAACAGCATCGCGGCAACAGGGCAGGTATATTCATCAGGGCAGAGCGTTTCCGTCTCTCTGAAGCTGCGGGGCCCCTGCCGCAGGGGTCCTCGCGGGCGAGTCCCCATCTGGGGTTCATGCTCCAGGGCCAGGGGAGTGGGGTGCGGATCCCTGCCTGGATCTCCGGGCGCAGGCGCGTCACCTGGGCTCAGTGCCGTCTCCCCTTAGCCACCGGTCACCGCCTCCCTGGGCTGGGCTGCGTCTCAGCTGTCAGCGCTGTGGCCTGAGTCCGTCCGCCAGGGAGTGACCCACATAGAACCCCCACAGACCTCTCCTGGCTCGGCGCTGGCCCCGCAGCAGTGCATTTCCCTTGACCTGCTTGCTCTGCTCCCCACGCTGTCTCTGGGGAGCGCTCTCACTCCCTGCACCTCTGGCTGCACCCCAGCTCGTGTGTATAAACAAAGAAATCTAAAAAAGACTGGCCGCAGAAGTCAATGAAGGGCGAGGCTGGTTCCGCTCAGCTGTGCCAGGCGTGCTGCCCGGGGAGCGGCCCGTCCTGGGGGACTCGGATAGGTAGATGGAGCCACACGCACCTTTGTAGGGAAAAGTGGGCAGATGCAGACAGGAAGGTGTCGTGGAGAAGCCACGAGACGAGCGGGCTCGGCCTCACTGGTGCGCAGCCAGCACACGGAGCTACACACGCCAGACGGCTGAAATGCCGCGTGGCCGGGAGATGGCAAAGGGCCGGGTGAGTACGCAGGGCAGGGGCGGGCGCCCGATTCTGTCCGGATAGTGCCGGTGTTTATCCAGGCCCCCAGCAGTGATGCACCTAAGAATTACATGGGTGGAACGAACAGGTACCAGGAAAGGTTAGGAAACGGGCTGACTGTTGACACTCAGGCCGCTTCTGACACTTCCCGGAAGGAGCCGACCACGTCTGGAACCCCCGAGGTTCATGAGGAAGGGGCAGGCGGAGGGGAAACAGCACACCAGGACGTCAGCGACCTGCATCACCCACAGAGGGGTGTCCAGGAAGACAGTCATGTAACACACAACCGCGGAATTCAGCAGGTAGAAGCTGACGAAGGTGCCCGTCAGCCTGAGGATGGTG
>NW_004567142.1:6170137-6172143 GCF_000260355.1 Condylura cristata | reverse complement strand
GTCGGGGACGTGGTGGAGGAAGAGGACAGCGTTGCCCAGCGTGCCCACCCCCACCTGGAGAAGGAAGAGACAGGTCAGGGCCACGGCCCCTGCGGGACCCATGGCGGGGAGCTGGGGAGACGGGGAGAGGGCCGTGGGGCGGCCCTGGGCGAGGACAAACACTGGGGACCCCGGCATAACGACCCCGGCACAGGGCACGTCCAGGAGCGGGTCCCCTGGGCTCCGGTTTCCCTCGTGGGGGAAGGGGACCCGAACAGAACGTCGCCTGTCACATCGCTGCTGCAGACTCCCCCAGATCCTGTGTCCCTGACCCTGGACCCTCTGCTTTGGCGACGCGGTGAGCTCAGGTGAGCGCAGGACAGGCCACTCGCCAGCTCCTCCCCGGCACAGATCCAGAGCCCTGGAGCTGAAACAGCAGAAGGGACTCAGCACCGTGGTCTGACCCTGCCCTGAGACTCTGCAGGCCTCGCCTGGCCATCACCTGGTGGGCAGCGCAATCCAGGCACCACCAGCGCTGACTGCCCCTCAGTGTCCGCTCCTCAGAGACCAAGCGCGTCTGTCACCACCATCCCAGTCCCCTCTCTGCCCTGTGGGCATTCCCCCTGGTTCCCAGGCCTGAGCCCCAACTCTGGTGGGTCCAGTCAACCAGACCGGCGGGGCGGGGCCTGGGGTGGAAGGAGCTGGACGCCACACAGAGCTGACCGGGCTGCAGGGGCCAGAGGCTCCCACCGGCCAGGAAGGGGCTCGCCCGGGAGGAGGCAACGGCCACAGTCTGCCTGAGAGGCCGAGCGTGCGGGGGCTCAGGTCTGCACGTGGGTGGTCCTGATGGCCACCACCAGAGGGGACCGGTCTGCACAGCCAGGGACCTGACGAGAGCAGAGGGACAGGCACGCCAGCCCGAGCCTGGCCTGGGGTTCCCTCCGGCACCAGAGCCCGTGGGGCGCAGGGGGAGCTCCTCCTTCAGTTCTCACAGGACAGACTCTGGTCTGGACAGGCTACCTCTGTCCGGCTGCGGTGTGTGACCTCATTCTCACTGAGAGGCACCATCGTCGCACAGGATGGCCCCCCGCTCCCACTGGCGGGCACCAGGGCAGCCAGCCGGGCCGCGCGTCACAGAGGCAGCCAGGCGCAGCGAGGGGCCTCGCGCGGGTCTCTCTCCCGGGCGCCTCCCCCGCATGAGCAGGATCTGGGCCAGCGGGGAACCCCAGGGGCCTCCAGCACCAGGACGGAGCAGCGACCCCACTGCCAAGTGCCAGCTCAACCTCCCGGGTCCATCCACCCTCACAGCTCGGGGGGCGCCGAGCGGGGGCAGGGCTGAGGGCCAGCAGTAGCAGAGACCCCTTCGCAGGCCACAGCTGGAGGCGCAGTAGGACCCCCCGTCGCTCTGGGGGACAACGGGGGGTCTTATCGTGCCCCCAGAGCCGCGTTTACAGATACGCGGGAGACGGCGCGGGGGCCCCAGGCCTGTCTCTGCCCCACCCCGCCAGCAGCTGAGGGTCTCTCCCGGTGACGGCCCCAGCCCACCTGCGCCCCTCCTCCAGCGGGAGGGTCCCCGGTAGGGAGGGCTTCTGCTTCCTGAGCCCGGACTCTGCCCACCCTGACGGGGAGCCCATGGTTCTTAGAGGAGACCCTGACGCTACAGGAACTTCTCCCCTGGACACCCCACCCCGCGCTGCAAACCCTCCGAGGGGAGCACCGGGTGCAGCAAAGTGCCCGGCCGCCTTTCCCTGACCAAGTCCCCTGCGCAGGCTGTGAAGAGAGCAGGGCCGGGCCGGTCTCGCTGGCACCCACCGCCACCAGCAGACGGGGTGGTCGGGGGCCCTGGGGCGCCCGCCCTGCACAGGCCCCGGCCCCACAAGCCCACTCCCGCCCACGGAGGCCCGGCCACCGTGACACAGGCTCGAATGGGGTGAGAATTGGGTCAGGTCTCCCTGGTCTCTATGGGCCCCACTACCCTCAGCTGGCAGACGGGGTGGTCAGGGCCCTGGGGCACCCGCCCTGCACAG
>NW_004567142.1:6167761-6168912 GCF_000260355.1 Condylura cristata | reverse complement strand
CACAAATAAATAAATCTTAAAAAAAAAATGTTGAAACTGGCTTGGGGCTTGTGGAAAATCTGTGTGTCTGTGTGAAATCTGTTTCTCATCATTAGTTGAGTGGTTTGATACTCGTGATATTCTATGTGGGAATATACTATTTACTAAAAATTGGATCATGTGGGCAGGTCAAAGATGGGGTGCAGCACCTTGAGGCACTCTCCAGAACTCAGAAGTTTTAGTCTTTTCATCTCCTAAGTTTTAATATATCGTGAGATGTCTGCCATGACAGGCCGGAAGGGGTTTATCCAGATGGGCAGACACAGCCCAAACATTGTTGCTGGGAACAGAAATGGATGTGGCCATCCAATCACCAAAAACGCTGGGGAAAGCCACATCCTGCCGAGGATAGCATTGCCACGGGAGACAGCGACTTGTGGGTGAAAATCTGAGGGACACAGAAACACTTGCTAGACACCTAAGCTCCCCAGGCCCATACAGGGCCATGCAGTAGCCCACAGTGAGAAAACGACAGGTCTTCAGCTCAGGTGGCCAGATCAGGCAGAAGGGGCAAAATAAGCCGTGCAACACCACGCAGCCTGAGGGCGGCAGACCTGGCTGGCCACTTGCGACTCGAGGACAATTGGAAAAGGTCAGGTGAGGAGAAGCACAGTATGATTTTACTGTGCAGGGAAAGTAAGCACATGCATGAACTGAGTAGAAATCTAAGCACACTGGCAGATAATAAACACAACAGTGGCCGCCAGAAGGGAAGGGAGGGGCCTTAAGCAGGACAGCTGGACAGCAGGACAGGGATGAAGGGACACCCACTTCTGCAAGGGTAATACTGGTGTTGACACAGAGACCTCTGAATTTTGAAAACCATCATTACAGGAGAGGCAACAGCAGGTACAGAGAAAATAGTGAGGAAATGGGGTGAGTGCTGGTGTTGAGCCGGCTCCATCTGGAACCCCCAAGGTTCATGAGGAAGGGGCAGGCAGAGGGCAAACAGCACACCAGGACGTCAGCGACCTGCATCACCCACAGAGGGGTGTCCAGGAAGACAGTCATGTAACGCACAACCGCGGAATTCAGCAGGTAGAAGCTGACGAAGGTGCCCGTCAGCCTGAGGATGGTGCGCGTGGCCCTGGTCTCCGGGGGGCACCCCTGGC
>NW_004567142.1:6148591-6167661 GCF_000260355.1 Condylura cristata | reverse complement strand
CTCTGGCTGCACCCCAGCTCGTGTGTATAAACAAAGAAATCTAAAAAAGACTGGCCGCAGAAGTCAATGAAGGGCGAGGCTGGTTCCGCTCAGCTGTGCCAGGCGTGCTGCCCGGGGAGCGGCCCGTCCTGGGGGACTCGGATAGGTAGATGGAGCCACACGCACCTTTGTAGGGAAAAGTGGGCAGATGCAGACAGGAAGGTGTCGTGGAGACGCCACGAGACAAGCGGGCTCGGCCTCACTGGTGCGCAGCCAGCACACCGAGCTACACACGCCAGACGGCTGAAATGCCGCGTGGCGGGGAGATGGCAAAGGGCCGGGTGAGTACGCAGGGCAGGGGCGGGCGCCCGATTCTGTCCGGATAGTGCCGGTGTTTATCCAGGCCCCCAGCAGTGATGCACCTAAGAATTACATGGGTGGAACGAACAGGTACCAGGAAAGGTTAGGAAACGGGCTGACTGTTGACACTCAGGCCGCTTCTGACACTTCCCGGAAGGAGCCGACCACGTCTGGAACCCCCGAGGTTCATGAGGAAGGGGCAGGCGGAGGGGAAACAGCACACCAGGACGTCAGCGACCTGCATCACCCACAGAGGGGTGTCCAGGAAGACAGTCATGTAACACACAACCGCGGAATTCAGCAGGTAGAAGCTGACGAAGGTGCCCGTCAGCCTGAGGATGGTGCGCGTGGCCCTGGTCTCCGGGGGGCACCCCTGGCCGGGCCTGGGGGCGTGGAGGTGCCGCACCCTCTGCTGGTGACTGCGCAGGAGCAGGGCCATGGAGACGCTGGCCCAGCCCATGAGGCCGATGAAGACGGCGTCGGGCACCAGCCACAGGACCACGCTGGCACGGCTGGCACCTGAGGACCAGCAGAACCACCTGCCCTGAGGCTCGGAGCCGTTGCTCACCCTCCCTGGGCCAGTGACCACGACGGGGATGTAGACATTGATGAGGGCACTGAGCAGCCAGCAGGCGCAGCAGGAAGCACCCAGGGCCTTGGGGAGTCCCCGGAGCACCGTCCACCCCAGTCTCCCGGGGCTGAGAGTGAGCAGCTGCGAGGTGCTCAGGAGGCAGGTGGAGCACAGCGAGGTGCCCCGGCCTGTCCTGTGGAGAAAGCTTACGAGTTTGCACCCCAGCGAGGCCAGGGGCGTCTGGGAGACCCAGGTGGCCAGGAGGTGTGGGAGCCCGGTGGAGAGGAGAACCAGGACGTTGGCCACGGCCAGGTGGGGGAGCACGGTGCTGGGGGGCGTCTGCCTGGGCCCACACAGGTCGGGGACGTGGTGGAGGAAGAGGACGGCGTTGCCCAGCGTGCGCACCCCCACCTGGAGAAGGAAGAGACAGGTCAGGGCCACGGCCCCTGCGGGACCCATGGCGGGGACCTGGGGAGACGGGGAGAGGGCCGTGGGGCGGCCCTGGGCGAGGGGCAGGAGCGGCTCCATCTGAGGATACCAGCATCTCACCACGTGTTTTCTGTTACCCCCTATAAATCTGGGAGCCCCTGGACCGTCCCCTGCATCAGTGACCATCCTGTTTCATCAAAAGCTGGTCCTGTCACACACAAACCCACGTGGCTGCACGCCTGGCATGTGGCCTGGAGGGAGGGGGGTCAGCAGGTCCAGGCCCTGCCCCCAGGAGTGGGGTCCCTTTGTAGCCTGTTTGCATCGCTTCAGCAGCGCTCTGCACAGGTGCTGGGAAAGCCGAGCAGTGATGCCCTGCTGGAGGCCAGCACTGTGCACCTCCTGGGAACCGAGCCACGGGGACTATGGTGGGGAGGTCAGGGAGAGAATGGGGGCAGGAAGCACGCTCTCCCAAAGGAGACATCACCCACATGCATCACAAGACACGGGAACTGTAGGACCTGTGGGGACAGACCTCACACAGCAGGTAAGACGGGAGCCGGAGCAAACACGCCTGTCTCAGCAGGCACCTGGGTTTTGGGAGCAAAACCGAGGCACTCTGTGAAATGTGACAATGAAGGGACAGATGGTGGGAAACACGTGGCCAGAACCTCACCATCTGTGTCAACCACAGATGTGTATCAAAAGATATCGTCATAAAAAAGGTAGATATAGAATTCAGCAGGTAGAAGCTGACAAAGTTGATCACAACTATCAGGACTGTGCGGGTGGCCCTGGTCTCCGGGGGGCACCCCTGGCCGGGCCTGCTGGTGTGTGTGCAGGAGCAGGGCCATGGAGACACTGGCCCAGCCCATGAGGCCGATGAACGGTGTCAGGCACCAGCCAGAGGACCACACTGGCACGGCTGGTACCTGAGGACGAGCCGAATGCAGTCCCTGGGGGTCGGTTTTATTGCTGTGCTCCTCGGACCAGTGATTTTCACAGAAAGAAAGACATGAATGGAGAAACCGAATATCCAGCAGGTATAACATGAAGGACCAGGTGCCTAGAGCACTATCCACCCTGCTCTCCCTGGGGTGAGAGTGGAGAATCAGGACCTGCTCAGGAGGCAGGTGGAGCACAGCGTGGCTCCAGGACACTCAGTGCGCAAAACGTGATTTCACGCCCGAGAGCAGACAGGGATCTCCTTGAAACAAAAGCGACCATCGCCTGGGGAATGGAAATAGAATCACCAAGACATTGGCCACGGCCATGTGAGTGAACTTGTGCCTTAGTCCAGAAATCCATGGACAGATGATACAGAAGAGGAGAACAATGTTGCCCAGGCTCCCTACCCCAGTATGAAAAAGGAAGATGGTTTGCAGGGCCACGCCCCTCAGTGCTTAGGGAATTGTGCTGAACCAACAGGGAGATGGTGTCCAGCTGGGCCTGGTGCAGAGCAAGTTTTGTCCATGTTGTGAACAGATTCTCTGCAATTACTGGATCACAGTCCAATGATCCTGAGCCATTCATCTCCTGAAAAGGTGGTCACTGTCATGTTCCACGGGGACGCTTAACCTGGGGGGTCATCAGATCCACTTGCACTGTTTGTGTCTTGTACCTACTTCCATGATATTTCATGTTCTACCTCCACAGAATGTAAACCATGCAGTTGGAGACATGCAGTGTTGTTCAGAGTACAGTTGTGAGAAAACAGGAATCCCCTGAGAACCATCCATCTGAGCATCCAAGAGGATCTTGAGATAAACTGTGGAGCTTGGTACTGAGGCACAGGAGGTGAGGCTACATTACTTACCGATAGGCTGACAGCCTCAGCGTGAGTCAGTACTGGCACATAAAACAACTGTAATAAAACCTGTAATCTTGCAATACCTCATCATCTGCAAAACAAACTAAGATTCCCAGGGTCCAACCTGTTGAACATTTAGAATCAAACTAAACAAAGCCTTATTGGAATGAAGTGCGGAGATTCCTCAAAGACAAAAAATGGATCTCCCATATAACCCAGCAATTCCGCTCCCAGAAATCTGCCCAAAGGACAGAAAAAAAGCTAAATCAAATGAAACCGGCATTCCTGTGTTTGTAGCAGCACCATTTATAAGGATTGCCAAGATAGGGTACCTAAATGCCCCAGAGCAGATGAATGGATCAAGAAGATGTGCTTTACATACACAATGGCATACTACTCAGTTATCAAAGTACAGAAACACGCCACTTCAACACGGATGGTCAAGAAGGGATGATTCTAAGCGAAGTGAGTCAGGAGGAGGAAGTCAATGCTGGGCCATTTCACTTATATGCGGAATCTAGAGTTAATCAAACGAAGGATCAGACAAGGACAAACTATAAGGTTGACCCCTGAAAGTAGACCATCAAACTAAGATGCTTATGAGGGAGGGAGGGAGAGAGGGAGCGAGGGGGAGAGGGTGAGAGTAGCTAACAAGGGGAGGATGGTGGAAGACTGGCAATCTGGTGGTGGAGAAACTATGGAGGCCACTCCAGAGGGAGAAATTCTGCAATGTGAGAAAAATAAACAATGTTTATATATTTAAAAAAATAATAAAGTGGCAGCGGAGGCACTTTTCGTGAATTCTATGATAATCATGTTATGGGGTGTCTCAAAAAGGAAAAGACACTTTGACGATCCTGGAACCCTAAGACACTAACCAAAAGTTAGACACTGTGATCCAACTGACGAGTAATTCAGAAGAGCTCTGAACAAAAAAACTAGGTGCTGAATGAAATCAGGAAGGCAGACATCAGGAAGGAATGAGTGCAACCTCATACTTCCCAACAAAACTGAAATTCTACTAGAGCCAAACCGAATTTGGACAGCTGAAAATTTCCACCGGATGGCAAAGGCCTTGAACAACACACGGGAAAAAGCCAATGTGGACAGGAGGACAGGAATTTAGAAATGTCTCAGCCATCAGCAGAGAAAGAACTCAGATTTTTTATTTTTAATCTTAAAAATTTATTTTATCTATGCAAATAGAACTGGGGCACAGGCCAGACATGCAGGGGCAGCAAGAGCATTCACCAGAGACAGAGTGGGGAGCACAACAGGCAGACTGGCGAAGTCCACTGCTGAGGGGAGCAGCGGGCACAACAGGACAGGTCTGCCGGGGCATGTGGGTCACCTCCCAGGCCGGCCGGGGATCGAACTTTGTTGAAGCAGCTGCAGCCAGCTTAATGGTGCTGCGCTTTAACCTGTTGTGCCACCAGGGACGGCCCCTCAGACTTTGTAAAAGGGAGGAACCCTTGTGAGATACAGCAGATTCCATGAGAAAAGCCAACCCAACGCTAATCGGTATGAGCAGGAGGGGAGAGTGAAATGAGTCAGAGAACTTACTGAACGATAAAGCAGCTGAAAACTCCACAAAACTGCCAAGAACTTAACTTCTGAGTCTGAGAGCTAGGAGAACAACTTAATATCTCAATGCAAAGGACCTTCTTTAAGAAACATGGTCTTGCAAGCATCAACAGTCAGTGACAAGTGTTAAGAAGACAGTAATCTGAAGAGAACCCTCAGGAGACGATAACAAATATCTCAGAGAAAGTCTACAGGCCAGGCCCAAGGTAAGTGACATATTGATTACGTGCAAAGACACGCCTGCTGCCATGAAGACATTTGGCAACACACCCCTTCAGATGTGGAGGAGACACAAGGGGCTTTCCCGGCAAACAAAAGCTGAGGTTGTTCACCAACACTTCCCATGTCTCCTAAAAATGATGTTGAGTGTAGCTCTTTCAACGAAAACAAAAAAACAAACAAAAAACGAAACTCTGTGGTAGTGCAGAGTCAGAATTAGAACCCAGGGCCTCTTCTCCAGGAGGCACTCCAAGTTTTCATTGTAACATTTGGAAGAAAATAAGTATTAAAACAATGGTGCCTATGACAAATTGGCAAATAATTCTTGTATGTACCAGAAACATAAAAGGAGAAGAGTGGGAGGACAGAACTACTTGAGACAAATGAAAAGAATTGCTAGAAGAACAGACGGGCTTTATTCTGCGAGGTGTTTGTGTAAAATCGTGGAAAGCACTGCCAAAGTCTACTACAGAGACATGAAACATTAACGGGGAGACAGGTCACACAGCATGGAAACAGCCAAAGAAGGGAACCTCCGAGGCTCGCCTGGGTCTCTCGGGGTCACATGCAGGTGTGATTCGTTTTGGATTTGGAGCTTGGGCAGAAAAGACTTGATGGAGCTTTACTCTCCACAACTGATGACTGCTTAACCTAGAACCCCTTCGCCTCAAAGTTCTGACCTGGCACCCGCATCCTCTCTAGGATACAAGAGCCGGGAGCAAAGGTCACAAGAGGAATGTATTCCAAGGGAGATTCCAGATCAAATGGACAGATTCAGTTTGCACCAAATTGGGCATTGGCCTGAGTGTGAAGCCAAGGCTCGGGGGACGCCCATCTGGACGTGTCACTGTCCCAGAACTAGTGTAAAGGACCTTGGCTCGGCCTTGACATCATTCCCCCTCAGATGACACTTTGTTCCTGAACTTAGTGTCTCCGGCGGGAGCATGGAAACTTCCTCTGCTCAGCTGCTCATTAGGTCGCCCCGGTAATTGCCCATAGCTGTCACCCGTCAGGAGAGGTGACTGATGGGAGGGACCTGGGGTGAGGTTACCCCCTGGAGATGCCCCAGACTCTCCACGCAGACTGTGTCTCTATGGGCAGGTGACATGAAGACGGAGGTCCGGGGGGAGGGCAGGCGTGCGGTCACTGTCCTTATAACTGCCAGGCCTGCTGGGCTCTCCCTGCACAGCGTCTGGAGGAAGCCAGGCAGGTGCGTGCTGCGTGGGGGTCTCGGAGGGAGGCTCGGCCTGGGGCTGTGTGGACTGCAGGCAGGGGCTGGGCGCACTCCAAGTGTTTGCTCTTTCATATTCGTGTCAATGGGGCAGCTTCCTTTCTCCTTCAGATGTTTTACAATGGGGAGAGGGCCTGAGGTGTGTGTGTGGGGGGAAGGTCACCACACTTCACAGCCAGACAGTTTGCTTCATTTATACCAACAGTTTTTTGGTGACTCTGGATTTTCCTCTGTCCAATCTCCCACCCTTTAATTTCTACCTTTTTCATTCAATGCCCTGTGTCTCAGTCTTGCCCGCACCCAGCTGGTACCCTGCACTCTGGGGCACGAGGGAGCCCTGTTCCAGGGTGGACATTAGACCAGGTGTGTGGTCACCTCTCCCCCAGGGAGCCCTGGAATGGGGGTGCTCCCCTGTGACCCTGTTCCTCGTCTGCCCAGTCTGTCAGGGTTGCCGCTCCTTCCATCATGAGAGGTTGTATTTCTGGGACCTCCTTTCTGCCTGTCTTTGGATGACCCTGCGGTTTCCCGTCACTGTCGGCCCCAGGCCACCTCTGCTGCCTCTGGCACGGACCGCACTGAGCCCTGGTGCAACAGCCTTTCTGTGGCCACGAGGTGTTATCCTCGCGTCAGTGACGTGTGGCCCATCTCCCCATCCCAGGCGCCGGACCACAGTCTGCCCCTCTGTGTGTCCTAGCCAGGTTCCATCGAGGCAAAGCTGGCCTGAAACAGGAGAGCCAGGAGGTTTTTGTTTCTCACTCTATTATAAGAGTTGCAGGGAAGTGCTTCGTTCTTTCTATTTGGGGAGAATCTGGACTCTCCATTTGGGGGTCTGGATGAGTGATTCCATCTCTTCACTTTACTGTTTCACTTCAGCTGTTCGGTTTCCTCTTCCTGATGAGCCTGGGTATGTTGTGGGTTTCCAGAAAGGAGGCCTCGGCCTGTAGGCTGCGCTGCTTCCGGCAGCTGTCCCGATCCAGGGGCCCCTGACGGGACTCGAGTCGTGCTCCGGCCCCTTCCAATTCTGTCTATTTGCATCTTCTCTCCTGTGAAGTTATTCTGGCTGGACGTGTGCCAATGTTGTCTCTTTCAGAAGTCCCAGACCTCAGTTTAATTGCTGCGTTTCCATGATCTCACCTCTCCTTCACTCATTTCTCCCTATATTTACCATTTTCTTTCTTTTGCTTACTTTAAGCTTAGTTTGTTCTCTTTTCTATACCCCTGAGATAGTTTTTTTTTGCTTGGAACTTTAAGTATGTCCTACGATGTGCATTTATTGCCAGAAACTTTCCTTTTACAACAGTTTTTGCTTCATTCCAGAAGCCCGTGGAGGTACCTTGGAGGTCACGTCATCCCCCCAAGGCTGCTCTAATGCTTTATCACTCACTGCTGAGCCTTGTAGCACCCGTCTACTGGAGGTCTTTTCATGTTAAGTCTGTGCTCACTTAGACTCTGGGACCTGCATGTCCAGCTATCGCCCCAAGGGCAGGAAGTTCCATCTGTCCCTTCCTCAATGAGCTCTCTGTTCTCTCTGCTTTCCCACCCAAATCATTCCTACAGCCCTGTCCTGATGTTCACTTATTTGCTCTTTCATGTGAACTGCTGTTTCAAATGATGTTTAGTAAGTTCTCTTCAAATGATGTTTTTTCTGCTCCAGAATTTGGTTATTTTTCCACTTCAGTCCTTCGGGCGAGGCCTCCTCTGCTTGATAATGGGGTTTCTAGGCCACTGTCCCACCCTCTGTGGCTCTGTGGATTGCCCCATCACAACCGTTTTGCAGCCTTATTCTGAGACATCACAATTTCCAGGCATCTTGATTAGTTGCTGAGACACTCTCATCACCTTGTACATTAATGCTTTCTCACAGTGCTGCTGACAAGCACCTAGGCCACCTCCTTGCAGAGGTGAGCACACTCCCTAGGCAAAGGTCTGCCATCGCCCTTGACAACTCATCAGTGGGTAGGTGGGTACCCAGGTTTGTTGTCCAGTTGGCGGGGCTGTGGCAAGAGGCTTGACTTTCCTTTGCCAGCGCTGACTCCCTGCTATGTTGGGAGCCCCTGAATAAAGACCGTCGCACCCCTCTGCCTCTGTCGGAGAAGCTGCACTCCTTATCTGCCTGACAGGGGCCAGTCTGGGCCCCTCAGAATACCAGAGAGCCGCCTGTCCATGTGTGTGGTCCGGCTGTGTGGGGCCACACAGGGCACTCAGGGCCACATCGCCGAGCAGTGGGGATGAAGGAGAAACAGGAGCCCACACTCAGGAGGGTGGTAGATGGGGCTCTGTGTCCGTGATATGTGCTCCAGGCTCGCTCCTCCGTGGCCATGATGGTGTCTGCCTTTCAGGCAATGGAGGGCGGAGACAGTTCTCACCAGGATGAAGAACAAGGAGGAAGCCCGTGAAGGCGCCCACAGAGCCCGAGCCCCCTTCAGGTCCTGCCGAGGCCCTGTCCATGTCCTTCCAGAGCCACCACCAAGCCACAGGACAAATGACAATGGAAGTCACCTGTCTCCTATTGATGGGGGTGGGGACTCTGGCCAATGTCCTCCTCTTCTTCCAAAATGTCTCCCCAATCATTTTAGGGCGCAGACAAAAGCCCCCAAACATGATTCTTTCCCATATGGCTGTGGCCAACGTCTTGGTTCTTCTCTCCATTGGTATTTCAAATACAATGTTTGCTTTCATTTCCAGGACACCCCTGAACACACTTGGGTGTAAAATTTTAGGCTTTGTTCACAGGGTGGCCCGGACCACCACACTGTGTTCCACCTGCCTCCTGAGCACCTCGCAGCTCCTCACTCTCAACTCTGGAAGACTGGGGTTGACGGTGCTCCCGGAAGCTTTTCCCAAGACTCTGGGTCGTTCCTGCTGCACCTGCTGGCTTCTCAGTGTCCTCATCAATGTCTACATCCCCATTGTTGTCACTGGTCCTGGGAACATGCACAACAGCTCCGAGCCCCTGGGGTCTTGGTTCTGCTCAGCCTCAGGGACCAGCCGTGCCATTGTGGTCCTGTGGCTGGTGCCTGACACCGTCTTCATCAGCCTCATGGGCTGGGCCAGCGTCTCCATGGCCCTGCTCCTGCACAGACACCAGCAGAGGGTACGGCACCTCCACACCCCCAGGCCCAGCCAGAGGTTCTCCCCAGAGATCAGGGCCACCCGCACCATCCTGATGGTCATGGTCATCTTTGTCACCTTCTACCTGCTGAATTCTGCGATTGTATGTTACATAACTGTCTTCTTCCACACCCCCATGTTGTTGATGCAGCTTTCTGATGTCCTGGAGTGCTGTTTCCCCACTGTCTGTCCCTTCCTGATGATCCTAGGGGACCCTAGAATGCATGTATTTTGTTTTCTGAGCCCTCAAAGGGGCCTCCCTCATGCTTAATTCCCCACACAATGGAAAATGAGAAGCCATGTAGATTCAGCCTCCACACTCTGAGTACAGGTGATATGGCACGCTCTGCCTGTGTCCAATGTGCAGGTAAAGATGTGACAGCAGACCCACCAGAGTCCCCTGGGCCCCTCCAAGCCCTCATCGCCATGGTGGATGCCCTACTGAGGAAAGGGGTGCCATGCAGGTGGTCTCCCGTGGACACTGCAGTCTATACTGCCCCCATGAATGGCACGACTTGCTGTGTTTGCAGCACTTCACTTCTTCCTCCACACAAACCTGCACTTGGGGTGGTCCCAGAAACTCGGCAAGTCTGGACAGTCCTCTCCGATGGACACAAACCTGAGCACCTTCCAAAGCACTTTCTTATGAGGGAGCTACCAGACTCATGCGCCCTTGGTCCAGAGGGCTTATTCCTGGGCTCCTGGGGGCCACCCACTCTGCTAGGACAGCAGCTCTCTGGGCCTTCGTCCTTGGGGTCAGTGGGGGATGTTGCCAGTTCAGTCTTTCTTCCCCAATATACGTCTCCTCAGACAGGCCCATTAAGTTCAGGTCTGTGCTGAAAGCCTCCATTAAAGTTGCATTTTAAAGCAAGCATGAATATAGTTCTTGAAAATTATAAACAGGAATTATAAAGCTATAAAAAGATGAAGAAGATTGTGGCGCAGGAAGTCTCAGCCGGTCACCAGGGCGTGGGATGTAGGGCTTAGCATCTTCTCTTCTCTTCCAAGAATGGCTGGTCTCCTCCTCATATTCTATGGAAAGTGATGCATGGGCCTACATAGAATTGATTACCCTGGAGCACCAGGGACTTCGATGTGATTGTAATTCACAGGAAAGGGCAAAGAAGTGGGTCTCTGTTCACCCTGCGGTTAATATGGGGGAGGGCGGAAAGTGAGGCGTCCCTGAGGCAGACACTGTACCAGGCTTCTACATTCTTCCCGCCCTCCTCTGACATGTGGGGAAGAGAGAGAGAGTAAGGAGCAGCCACCACGCAAAGTGTCAGTCTCTTTCTGATACGGAGAGAGAGCATGAGGGTTGTGACGCTCAGGATGGTGCCCACGTGTCTGTGAGCAGGTGGAATTCTGGGAGTTGGAGCTCGAGGGCTGGGTTACTCTCTGGCAGGTGGTAAGAAGGAAGTGAACACCCAGCCTTCGAGAGAAGCAAACGCTCGGTTCCGCTAACTTTGCTGGGGTCATCCTCGCCTTGTCCTTGCCCTCGCTCTGCTCTTGGTTATGTCTTCTCTGGTCACCCTGACACTGGGCTTTTCTTTCTAGTTCTAGTCCTTGAAGCATCACGCTAGGTGATGACAGGCTCTCTTCTTAACGCAGGTGGGGTCTGTTACTGTGAACACACCTCCAAAACAGTGCAGCTGAACCCCTGCGTGCGGCATGCTGGATCTTCTTGTGCACTTGTCTCCAGCTGCGCCATCTCCCCTCCACTCTGGTCCTTGAAGAGTCGCCCCTACTCTGAACTTTCTGACTTTCCTGTAATCCCCTGTGTCAGAAAAGATACAGGGGATGACTTCAGGCATTTTCAGTTTGTTAAAAATATGCTAATCCCGGCCCTCCCTGGTGGCGCAGCGGGTTAAAACGCAGCACTGAGAAGCTAAAGCCACTTCCGCATGAGTTCAATTCCTGCCTGCCCGGGAGGTGACCACATGGTGCGGCAGACCTCTCCTGACCCGCCTGCTGCTCCCCTCAGCAGTGTACTTCGTTGATCTGCCTGTTCTGTTCCCCACTCTGTCTCTGGAGAAGCCTCTCACTGCCCCTGAGCCTCTGGCCTGTACCCCAGTTCTGTATGCACAAATAAATAAATCTTAAAAAAAAAAAAATGCTAATCCCAACCATGTCCCCTGAGTTGGGAGAAACACTCCAAGTGTCCGCTGAGCCCAGTTGGTCTAAAGTGTCAGTCAAGGCCACTATGTCCTCACTGACGGAGTCTGGACGGTCTGTCCTCTCACAGCGGGGACACAGTTCCCTGCTTCTTGTCCGGCTCTTTCTCTCGTTGGCTCTGTGAATATGTGCTTAAATACCCAGGTGCTGTGAGCTGTGTACAAATGTGACTAGAGCCGCTTTTCTGGGACTGCTGTAGTATCTCTCATAGGCTCCCTTCCACCTAAAACTGGTCATGACTTCACAGAACATTACGGAACCTTCTACAGAAGTTCCCACACACCCTCTTACTTGCTCTATACTGACTGTCTGTATTTAAATTCCACATGATGCATGCAGACTTCTCTACCAAAGTGAAGACTTGAGGTAATCATCCTGTGGTTTCCAATATTGGACTTGTTGGAAAGATTTTCATGTGCTGCTTTAATAGATTTTTATATTTATGTTATATGCATTACATATATATTTTATATCATGCATATGAATATATTTAATTATTATGTTTATAAAGTGTCCGGCTAAAAGACACGCAATGGCCATACGGACCTGCTATTGATAAATCCTCTCAACTTTATTCAGCTTAAAGCCTGCACTAACAGTTGTTTCCAGATGGACCTGTTTGGGAAGGGTTTCAAGGTGAGATCCAGGCCCAAGCGGACCCTGCAGGAACCACCGCCACAGTCCCCTTATGACAACATCAGCTCAATTCAGATCCCTGGTCCCCAGGTGGTGCCCGCTGACTGCAGCGCCGACAGGGGTGTTCCAGCTCTCCCCAGGGGGCCCTCCAGGGGAAGGGTGCTATCTGGGCCCTGTCATGGACCCTTCCCCGTTCTCTGTGATTAGCGTTTTCCAGCACTCGGGACACTTGTTCAACTGTGGGGTCTCCGCATTACAGACCCGACACCCACCTCCCCCAGGGGTCACCCCAGCACTTGGGCCTGGCACCATTTTAAATGACACTGAGTGACCACCACACGCTAGGAATGTTTTGGTATTAGTATTAGCGCAGCTTCACAAAATGCAGCTTGGCAAATTAACACCTGCACTCATGTGCCTTTGCAATGTGGAGACCCTCTGCCCTGAATGTAAATGGGTGATGGAAAAGATAAAGAAATAAAGTCTCATGGCCCCACGGTGTCTGTGGTCCCCATAACTGCGGTCCAGTCTGCTCCATTGCCGGCGCCGGCAGGCACATCACCTCACTCTACGCAGAGGGGCAGAGCGCGTCCGCACGGCTCCCACAGCAGCCTAGGCTGGACTCTAGACTTTCCATTCTAATTCTTTCTTAGTCATCCAGTATTTTACTCCATTTTTTATGGAATCATGACTGCTTAACTGAGGTAATGACTGACGTCATATATGAACAGGAATGTGCTGGATTCAATTCACAGATTTTCTTTCACAGCAGGAAATGGTCCAGCTCCTGAAGTTTTGCGTATGTGTTGGTGGGTGTGAGACCCGTGTTCATGTGCGGGGCACACTCCTACCTCCCCGAAGGGCCCCAGTCTGGGAATCTGACTGTGGGGGGCAGCACCAGCCTCCTGTCATCCAGCAGGAGGCTCTGGAGCTGAGGCTGGGGCCCTGCAGGGGTGTCTGGAGGGTTGGGAGCAGGATTGAAGGGACCCCAGTCCATTCTGTGAACCGTCTCCCCTCCGAGGCTGGGTCAGGCCAGTGAAGATGCCTCAAGTGTCCACCGAAACTCCCCAGGGAAGGGCCATCTCTTCTGGCTGGGGTCCCACCAGGTAACCAAACCATTGGGTCACTTGTCATGACTCTAGGGTGCGCTGACAGTGTCTGTTGGAGCGTCTGAGTGGAGGAAGGAGGTGGAGGAAACAGAAACAGGGACCGTGCCCACATATGCCCACCCTGGGGCCCGTGTCACCGTCTTAATTGCTGCAGGGTCAGGGTCTGTCCAGACATGGAGGGTCCCTATGGCCCCTTCAAGCCCCAGACCTGGGAGGACAAAGGTCCCACAGCAGCTAGAGGGTCTGCAGGGGGCATCCCATGGGCAGGGCTGATGAGCAGCTCCTGGGGGGTCCCCGGCACAGGTGTCCTTGCAGGCAGGTCCCTGTCTGGGGTTCATGCTCCAGGTCCAGGTCCTGCTCAGATCTCCTGCCGCAGACGCGTCACCCCCTGGGCTCAGTGCCGTCTCCCCTTAGACATCAGTCACCGCCTCCCTGGGGCTGGGCTGCGTCTCAGCTGTTAGCGCCGCGGCCTGAGTTCGTCCCGGCCAGGGAGAGGCTCACACAGCACAGCAGACTTCTCCCATCTCCCCACTAGCCCCTCAGCAGGGATTACAGTCAATCAGCCTGTTCTGTTCCCCGCTCTGTCTCTGGTGAATCCTTGCACCTCTCCCCCACCCCGCACCTCTGGCCTGTACCCCAGTTATTCTATGCATAAATAAATAAGTTTTTAAAACATAAAGCTGGTCCCAGAAGTGAGCTGTCATGAGCAGAATGAAGGACGAGGGCGGTCACGGCGATGGCTGCAGGAGGCATGTTTCCCCGGGAAGGAGACCCCGTCCTCAGGGCTAAATGAAAGGTAGCTCAGTGTGCATCAGCATTTCGATCGCCTTTTCTGATCCCGAGCCACGGCAAAGGCCAATCATGGGCTATGTCGGCATTTCATTAACAGCTGTCAAGGATGGATGGCTGGGCTCATCTCTGGCAGACTCACATGTTGTTACTTATTGTAAATTTATGAGGTTAGTTTTTGAAAAGATTTTTCAAACATGGTAACTGATGATATTGAAAAAGTCCTGTGAATACTCTTATTCTTCCTAACAGAGAAATGGGGCCTCACTCCAGGTTCGAGGCCTCAGGCTGGCAGTTGGGGGAAAGTATGAGAGAGAAGCCAGGTCACATATAGAGCAGGGACTGATTCCACACACGTAAAGAAGGCAAAATCGTGAAAAAAAGAATCAAGAAGTGAGGCGAGAATCTGAATGTGAGCACAGTGCTCTCCAAGGAGACAGACGCCGGCCAGAGGAGGAAGGGGCACATCATCACCCCCTGAGACGGTCACCCGGGGACGGGGCCTCACACGGGGGCTGCCACGGAGGGACAAGACGGAGGTGAACGACGATGCACCGGGAGGGGCCCTCACACACTGCTGCAGGGAATGGAAATGGATGCTGCCGTCCCGAAATTCTGGGAAGACCCTCACTGCGTCAAGAAGAGAACTGCAGGAGGAGCCAGCCTCAGGTGGGTGAAGATCCGAGGCCACGAAAACACAAAGGGAGACACATGCAAGCACGCACAGGCCCGCAGGGCCCACAGCAGCCCAGGGTTCAAACAACCACATCCGCAGCAATTGGCAGGGACAGAGAAAGGGACGCACGGCCAATGAACACTACGCCGCTGTGAAGATGGCAAACCGCACACGTTTCAAACTAATGAACGGAACAGGGAAAGGTGCTCACTAGAAAAAGTCAGACAAGTAAAAACACTGTATGATTTTACTTTATGCAGAAAGCAAGCACATGCATGAAGCAAAGAGCTGAAATTTGTTCTCTGACAATAAGCTGCAACCACCACCAGAAGGGAAGGGGACCGGTGGTTAGCAGGAGACGCACAGGGATGAACAGGCTCCCGAATGCAGACACCATCACACGAGGGGAACAAAAGGCTGCAGGGAAAATGGTAATGAAACGGGCAATCCCAGAGCTGAGGCTGCTGCTGAGAGGTCAGGAGCAGAACCTTGCCCAGCTGGAGTCTCTGAGGGTCATGAGGAAGGGGCAGAGAGAGGGGAAACAGCACACCAGGACTTCAGAGACCTGCGTCAACAACAGAGGGGTGTCCAGGAAGACAGTCATGTAACACACAACCGCGGAATTCAGCAGGTAGAAGCTGACGAAGGTGCCCGTCAGCCTGAGGATGGTGCGCGTGGCCCTGGTCTCCGGGGGGCACCCCTGGCCGGGCCTGGGGGTGTGGAGGTGCCGCACCCTCTGCTGGTGACTGCGCAGGAGCAGGGCCATGGAGACGCTGGCCCAGCCCATGAGGCCGATGAAGACGGCGTCGGGCACCAGCCACAGGACCACGATGGCACGGCTGGCACCTGAGGACCAGCAGAACCACCTGCCCTGAGGCTCGGAGCCGTTGCTCACCCTCCCTGGGCCAGTGACCACGACGGGGATGTAGACATTGATGAGGGCACTGAGCAGCCAGCAGGCGCAGCAGGAAGCACCCAGGGCCTTGGGGAGTCTCCGGAGCACCGTCCACCCCAGTCTCCCGGGGCTGAGAGTGAGCAGCTGCGAGGTGCTCAGGAGGCAGGTGGAGCACAGCGAGGTGCTCCGGCCTGTCCTGTGGAGAAAGCTTACAAGTTTGCACCCCAGCGAGGACAGGGGCGTCCGGGAGACCCAGGCGGCCAGGAGGTGTGGGAGCCCGGTGGAGAGGAGAACCAGGACGTTGGCCACGGCCAGGTGGGGGAGCACGGTGCTGGGGGGCGTCTGCCTGGGCCCACACAGGTCGGGGACGTGGTGGAGGAAGAGGACGGCGTTGCCCAGCGTGCCCACCCCCACCTGGAGAAGGAAGAGACAGGTCAGGGCCACGGCCCCTGCGGGACCCATGGCGGGGAGCTGGGGAGACGGGGAGAGGGCCGTGGGGCGGCCCTGGGCGAGGGCAAGCGCAAGGGAACCCAGCATGAGGACCCTGGCACAGGGCGTGTCCAGGAGCGGGTCTCCTGGGCTCTGGTTTCCCTCTGGGGGGGGACCCCGGCTGGACGTCGCCTGTCACGTCTCTCCTCCCCGTTTCCGACCCAACTTTCCCAGATCGTGTGTCCCTGACCCTGGCCCCTGTGCCTTGGGGACGACAGTGACGGACACTGGGGTGGTAACTTGGTGAGCTCAGGTGAGCACAGGACAGGCCACTCGCCAGCTGCATCACCCGGGGCTGATCCGGAGCTGCAGGAGCTGAAACAGCAGACAGGACTCAGCGCCTCAGGTGCAACTGGCCCAGGACGCCGCCCTGAGACTCCCTGGGGAGGCCTTGCCCAGACAGCAGGCTCCTCCTGGGGGCTGGGGGGGTGAAGCAGCCTCCAGGACCCCAAGCACTAGCTACACCCTGTGTCTGCTGCCCCCAGACCAGGCTCTTCCCCGTCACCCATACATAGCCAGACACAGCCAGGCCCTTCACCGCCCTCTGCGACTGCCCCTCCAGGGCCCCAGGCCTCACCTGATGCGGGTGGGGTCTGGTCACCCAGCCTAGGGGGACTGGCCCTCCACCACCAGGCCCTTGGGGCGGTTGCTCTGGACACCACACAGAGCTGACCTACACCACAGGAGGCCGAGGCTCCCGCCAGATGGGGGTGAGTCACCCCCAGGACAGAGGAAACAGCCAGTCTCTGCACTAATGAGGCCGAGACCCTGGGGGGGCATGGAGGCCCCACGCCAGGCCAGAACAATGAGAAGCCCCCAATCAGGTGGTCCTGATGCCCACTCACGGTGGGGAAGGGCCTGGAGCAGCCTTGGACCTGACCAGAGTGCAGAGGGCAGAGGCCGGCCCTTCCCCAACCCATCCTGCCCTGCCCCTCCTCCTCAGGGCAGTGGGGCGAGCCCCTCCTGCGAATGGTGGCTGGCGGGGCTCGCCCTACTGCCCTGAGGAGGAGGGGAAAGGCAAGGACTAGAGATCAGTGCGTCCACAGAGCCCCGTGAGACACACTGATCTCTAATCCCTCTGTTCAAGTGTGCAAACCACATTCTCACTGAGCAGGGCAGCCGTCGTTATGCAGGAGATTTAGGGTCCCCCACCCCAGCACCCACAGTGCGCACCTGGGGGAGCCAGCGAAACTACCTGTTACAGACGCAGCCAGGAGCCAGGAGGGGCCTCACCTGAGTGTCTCTCCAGATGCCTCCGAGCACGGAGGGGGACCTTTCTGAGCCAGCAGGGAACCTACGGCGGGGTGGGGGGAGTGCCAGAAGCTGGGCAGACAGTGACCCTGGTGCCCGGCACCTCCCACCGCCCCCTCACAGTTGAGCCCAATGCCGGTCTCGGTCTCGCAGGTCCTCAGATGCCCACAGCCCAGGAGGCGCCAGAGGAGCCGCCCAGGATGCCCCGTGCCCCCCGCCCCCAGCCCCAAGGCCAGGGCACCCTGCAGGAAGCTGCACACCGGGTGGGTCAGGAAATCCGGACACGCCGCAGGGAGAGGCAAGAGAAGCACAGGGTCCCGCTCGGGGTTAAGGGAGCCCTGCACCGTGGCTGTGGAGCTGAGCAGCGCGCCCCAGGAGGACACACCTGCACTCCCCCCATGTGCACCCAGGGCAGTAGAGGGAGGCGGGCCATGGGCCAGATGACCAGAGACCCCGCGCAGGAGGGATGGAGGGAGGCGGTTAAGCCAGAGCCACTCTCCAGGGTGGGGAGGCGGGGAGGCCCAGGCCTGTCTCAGCCTTGGGCTGCCTCAGAAGCTGAGTCTCTGCTGGGTGAGGGGCTTCCCAGCCCCCGCCTGCACCCCTGTACCCTATCAGCCCAGGGTCCATGTGAGGTGGAAGACAGGGGCTTCTTCCTCCTGAGCCCAAACCACGGCTCCGTCCTCAGAGCGGGATCCCAGGGTACTCAGAGGAGACCCCAAAGCTGCTGGGCACAGCACCCAGGACCCGGGACCCCCTTTCTCCTGCATAGGTCCCTGGGCCCAGAGCTCGGGGTTGGGAGAGAATTGGGTCAGGTCTCCCTGGTCTCTATGGGCCCCACTACCCTCAGCTGGCAGACGGGGTGGTCAGGGCCCTGGGGCACCCGCCCTGCACAGGCAGCCCGAGCCTCTGGGTGCCGCGCCCTCCCCTCCCCGCCGGCGCCCGCGCCCCTCACCTGGCCTGGCGGCTCCGGAGCTGTGCAGGGAGAGCCGGGGCGCCCAGTTATAGGGTCGGCCTGCTGCCCTCCCCGCTGACCCGTCACCTTGTCACACCCGCAGGGACGTCTGCAGGAGCCAGTCAGTGGCCACGTCTCACCCCCCACCCCAGGTGGGAGCACCCGCAGCAATTAGCAGAATTAGCAGCAGGGCCCGCGGGGCGCAGCAGCACCCGCCCCCTCAGGGCGCAGGTGTATGGGCGGGAGGCCCGGCCTGACCCGTCCTCTCCCGGTGACCTCACCCTGCCGCGCGGCCGCGGCCTCCTTTGCCGCTCCGCTCCCTGTCGCCGGCTCCTGTGTGGGAAATGCCAGGGAGGGCGCTCCCCCAAGCAGTTAGGGTCGGGCCCTGAGCTCTCCTGCAGGCCTCGGGGGCCCCACCTCCTGGGGTCACAGCTCAGGCCTGAGCAGGGTCGGGCCCCCGCAGCAGCGGCTCCACTGAGGACACCGGCACCCACCTCTCACGCGTGTTTCCTGTGTTACCCCTTCCTACCTGCCCCCCCACCCCCAACGTAGCCTGAGCGGGACCATCCTGTCTCGGCAGCACTAGTCACAGGGCACACAGAGGAGTGGGAGGGGGAGCCAGAGGCCGTCGCCATCTCCTGTGGAGGGGGCTTCCTCCACACTGGGGTCTCCCACCTTCAGCAGCACCTCCACCTCCACCGGGTGCGGCACGCGGAGCCGTGGCACCCCTGCTGAGCCGGTGCTGCTGCATCTGCCCAGAAAGGGTGTGCTATGGGGTGCTGGGAGAGCAGCCCCCCGGAGACACCCCGC
>NW_004567142.1:6100263-6148001 GCF_000260355.1 Condylura cristata | reverse complement strand
CTAAGCAGAAGGCCAAGCCCACCCGATTCCGACAAGGACTGCCAGGCTTTCTGAGCGCTCAGTGGGGGGAGCGTGGTCATGGCCGCTCTGCCACCCCGCACAGGAGCTCGGAGGTTGACTAAGTATGAACTGTTAAGGCTCAACGCGAAACAGTCAGTGAAGGAAAGGGAAACCCCCGTGGCCCCAGCAGGCCACCGATCTCCACACAGTGTCCTTGTGGGCCTCAGGCTGCATCAGACACGGTAACTCGGAAACACTTCGTGCTGTTCACCATGAACAGAGGGTCAAGCTCTGGCAAACCTGGAATGCTCTGTACTTGGTTCAACATTAAATAAACATCAGATCAAATCCACCACCAACTGTTAAGCTATGAAAAGTGACCTCAAGGCGCCCCCCGCCCCGCCAACTCCAGCAAGGAGCCCCTACCCCAGGGCTAAGCCCCAGCATGCTTCACAGAGGGCTCCTTGGTTGAAACAGCCGCCGCTGACTCCCCACAGTGAGCTAGGACGGGTCTGGGGCCTGGGGCCTGCAGAGGCCTAGACCAGGGGTGTAGCACACCCTTTGAGGTGAGCCTCTAAATCACAACCCCAGATGCAGCCCTCATGCGTTGGCCAGGCCCCGACCCCCAGCCTCGGCAGCTGCAGCCCAAGCCGGGGTGTTGCAAGATGGAACCTACAAAAGGAGTCTTTAAAGCCGCCCACTTCAAGGGCCTCCGAGTCTCGCCAAACGCGCATGCTCAACTGCACCCACAGCCACCTCCCCTTGTCTTCGGTATGAATGCCTCTCCAGCCTGCAGGAGAGCCCCCTAGGTGGGGCTCAGCACTGCCCCGTGTAAGCAGACGGCCCCATGAACCTAGAAACTGGAACGTGCCTCAGTTTACCCTGTACGTCCACACGGAGCTCCACGTCATTTACAGAAATGTCCTGCAAGCAGCAGAAATGTCCTGAAGCTAGGGCTTCAGGTGCGCACAGAGCACATCCAGCCCTGCCCCTGCGAAAGGCACCTGCAGCCGCGTGCCCTGGGGCAGTGCCGGGAGGTGGGGAAGGAGGGGGTGCTCCAACCTGACCACACGTTGGCCAGCCCCACACCTGAGGTCACACATGGGGACCCCGGCCGAGTACAGACCAGCCTTTTGCTCAGATGGTTACATGAACACAGAGAACGCAGTTTCCTCACCAGCCACAGCACTGCCCCAGTGCAGGTGACCCGACAGGTCCCCACCAGCCACGCTGCTCCCTCAGATGCACGGGGCGTAGGTCCCACCTCCATGAGGGACCTCGGAGGCCGCATGGCTTGTTCCGGAGCTCACGTTTAACATCAGCCCCAGAATTCACATCCAGACACAGTTCTGTCTCCCTGACCTCTGACTCCAAGACCGTGTCTGCACGCTCCCCAGCCTCATCCCCCCAAGGCAGACAGAGGCCTGGCTCCCCAACACTGCCACCCCTCCCCGTGCCCAGAGCTGCCTGTCTGACCTCCTGGAGCTCTGGCACACAACACGGAGCCCACAGTCCGCGAGTCACTTCTGTGCGGGCAGTGACCTGGGCAGGACCCCGGGCAGCCCGCGTCGGACACGCACAACACGCACAACCGCGCTCGAACAACCCTCCCAGGCCTGGGCAGCTGCGGGCTCTCCCTGTGCTGACGAACACCCTGGAGTGGGGAGGGGCCCCCCAGGGCTGAGGAACACGCCAGAGGGGGACCCAGGCACCCCTGGGGAGAAAGGCCCGCCCCGCCCCCACGCTGCCTCAAGCAGAGCCCCCAGTCCACCTGTTGGGGCTGGCTGCCCCCCACCTGGCCCCCCAGGCCCGCTCCCTCGCCCCTCCTACCTGGGGGCAGCTGCTCCTCCCCACACACCGGCTCTGTCCTCCGCTCCCAGGGGAGTCGGTCCGCTGAGCAGCGCAGGGGGCCGGACTCTGGCTGGGGCCTCACCCTGGCAAGCAGAGAGGAGAGAAGTTAGAGAAGGGGACAGTTACCTCCCCGGCCGGACTCCTGGGGGTCACTTTAGGTCCTTAGGCGGCTTCACGAGGACAGAAGCGCCGAGCTGGGAGCGTATCTTGTGCTCTGAATTTTTGGCGGAGGCTACGGTCTGTCTGGCGTTTAAGGGCGATCAGACGACCAAGGAGGGGCGCCTCAGGGAGGAGGGGCGCCCCAGCCGCCAGCGACCCCTGTGGATGGGCCCCCCGGCTGAGGGGAAGCTCTGGGGCAGGGCCCCTGGGCCTCAGCTGCGCAGGCCGGGCTCTGCATGTGGGCGAAGCCACGGCCCACACGGGCTCGCGGGTGGGGGGTTTGGGGGTGGGGACAGCAACGCCTGGCCCCGGGGGGCAGAGAGCAGCCAGCCCACTGCTGCAGGGCCGCCTACCCACCTTGCCCAGCCCAGGTGCCTTCGACCCTTCCCACGCGGTCTCTGGGGGTCAGCGCGGCCCTCCAGGTCTCCGGCCCTGCGTGTCCCGCCCCTGCCCGTCGTGATTCTGAGTGAACTGGACGTGGGGAAGGACGGTGATGCAGGTGATGGGGGCAGGGGGGGAATGTGGGATGCAGGAAGGACATGAGAGTGGGGGAGATGCGGGAAGGGCAGGGGAGGGAGGTGGTGGGTCACGGGAAGCTTGGGAGTGGTGGGGAAGGGAGGAGACACGGGAAGGAGGGGGACGAGAGGGGGGGCCATGGTTAGGAAGGGGGGAGACGGGACGCGGGAAGGAAGGGGCAGGGGAGGGGGAACGCGAGGGGGTAGCAGTTAGGAGGGGTGGGGGGGAAACGCGGGAAGGACTGGACGCGGGGATGAAGAGGGACAACTGGACAAGCGAATGTATCGCCGCAGGCGGGGCTAGGGGGCGGCTGTAGAGTAAAGCAAAGGCGAGCAGGCGGCGCGGCAGAGCGCAGAGGCCGAGCTTTCGCCCCTCTGACCCCCTTGGCATTTCTAGGGGGTGTGGGGGGACCGCAACGCGCCTCCCAGGGCGCAGTTTCCCGAGCATCAGCGCGGCCCTCAGCGCGGCCCTCGGCATGGAAGGATCTGGAAGCTCCGACCGTGTAACCCCAGCGCCCCCGTGGAGACACAGGGTGTTTCCCGGGTCCACAAACTGCTGCGGGTGCACTCGGGGTCCGCAGGCAGGCCTGCTCCCTGGGGCGAGGCGGGGTTGGCGAACAGGAGCAGAAACAGAACTCAGAACTGAAGGGTGTGGGCGTCCACACCCCAATTTTGGTTGCGTTGAGTAAGCGTCGGGCAGAGGCTGGCGCAGGCCGAGGCCCTTCCCTGGGCGCAGAAGCCCGCGTGCAACTTCCCGCGGCCATCGGGGGTCACAGCGTCACCACCTCAGGGGGCCGGCGCGGCCCGGCAGCGGCCCTGGTGCGCCCTCATTCCCTCAGGCCCTCATCCCCTCAGGGCCGCTGCCCGCCACACGGGGACGCCGGGGCGCGGGTCCCCACGGGGCGTTAACGGGGCGACCCGACCAGAGGGCCAGGTGGAATGTTCCAAGGAAACGGGGGGGGGGCGGCCACGCCTCGCCCCTTTCCAGCTGGGCCCCACCGGCTGCCAGTGTTGGGCCTGCTGGGCGCCCGGGACAAGGGCCCGAGAGGGGCTAGTGGGGGGGGGACATGAGGGAGTTCGGCAGGACGCACAGGGGCACCGTGAGGGCGCGAGGGTCTGCTGGGGCGCCGACACTGTCCCTCGTGGGTGCCGCTCTGCGCCATCGGGGGTCGCGGGCAGCCACGGCGATCCGGTCGCGCCCAGGATTCTCCTCAGCCGAGATTTGGGCGCGAAGCCCCATGAGCCAGCGCGGGGCCTTTGTGGGCGGGGCCTTTGTGGGCGGGGCCTTTGTGGGCGGGGCCTTTGTGGGCGGGCCTTGTGGGCGGGCCTTGTGGGCGGGCCTTGTGGGCGGGCCTTGTGGGCGGGCCTTGTGGGCGGGCCTTGTGGGCGGGCCTTGTGGGCGGGGCCTGTGCGCACGCGCAAGGGGGCGGGCCTGGGGGCGACTAGGGAGCGTGGAAAGTAGGTGGGAGGGGAGCGACCTGCCAGCTCAGGGCCCTGCGCCCCAGCGAGTACTGGAATTACTAGATGACCCCTACTATGATGGGGCGGGCTGGTGAGCAAAGGTCCCCAGTGGCCCCCAGGGCAAGCCCTGCCAGCTAGCCAGTGTCCCCATCTCCCCTGCCGGGTCCCCCACGCCATGGCCTCCTTCAGCTATCAGGCTGTGGCAGGAACGGGAACGTTGTTGAGAAATGACCAGGGCTCGGTGCTTTGGGGGAAGATTCCACTGGAGTCCATCAGCGGAGAGAGTCGTGGGCAGTGTCATGGGCTTGCCGTGGACGGTGTCGGGCCTCCAGTCTCCGCAAGCCCGGCCCGTGGGCAGCCACCGCTAAACCCGTTTCTGTCCCGAAGGATCCTGCCCCCAGTCAGGAGCTTTTACCCAGGCTGGTATGCCTCAGTCTTGTATAAACTGTGTCTCGCTGAAACAGGAAAATACTCAGTTTTGTTCCACCCCCCATGCTGGGTGGGGTCGGGTGACAGTGATTCCCTCAGCTTGTGTGGGGGGCACAGACCCAAGGTAGTTCTGTGCAAGCAACAGCAATACTCATTTCATTTCCCCCCAACGTACCCAGCACAGAAATTGCTGTACGTAATACTGTATAGTGGTTCCCAGGCTTTTCCTAAACGCTAAGATCTGAAATGTAAACAGGTGATAAAATATGTGGCATCTACATTATTTCTTGTTAAAGAGTTTAACATTATCTGCCAGTTGAAATTCTACTTTCACTCTAAGGTAAAAGAACTTTGTCACAGAGGTGAGTCCAGCCGTTCACATCTCGGCCAGTGATAGGCCGGGGCTAACAAAGGCTCACAAGTGCAGTATCTCAGAGTGCGAGCCGAGCGCTCCGTCACTGTGACGGAACTCTAGCTGCTTCCATAACCTGTCACCTGACTTCACAGGAACGGCAGGCGGTTTTAAATTTAGTGGCACGTCTCAGGTTTATGAACAATCGCACATGATGGCCTGAAGTTTGAGATAAAATACTAACATGAAATAACAGCAAAGTTGCAGGATACAAGATTAATGTACAAAAACAGCCTTTCTACATGAACAAATGCAACTGAAAATTAAAAACAGCACCATGGACGTTAGGACCATGCCCCCACACACACCCATCAAGTTCCTTCACCGGTACCATTACAGGATGCGTGAAGGCCTGTGAAAACCTAACAGCGTTATAAGACCCTGAGTCTTGGGCTGAAAATGTATAAACAGTCTCATCAAGAAGTCTAAAACAATTAGAATAATTTACAAACTAATGAAATGAGCCTTTACAGATACCCCAGCTCCTCAGGCACCATCAGCTAATGAATGTTCAACTGTTGTGGCTATTAATTCCCCTGCAGAGTATAATGTTTGACTAGATTTATCTTCAAGAAGCACACGAAGTTCGCTGACACACAATTCAGGGTACAGCACAGACCACACTGTGCATGTACAGGTCTCCCCTTCAGGGAGTCTGTGCTGGACCCCAAGGCCAGGCCATTGCTTGAAGTCTGCTACATTCAAGACTTTTATGAGGTCTCTTTGCTGTGTGAACCTTCTCACGTCCGCAAGGCCGTGCACACGGACAGTTTTGAAACACAGTTCACGAGTGTCTCTTCCCTCCATGCACAGTCTGGTGGCGGCTGAGGCCAGAGTACTGCTTGAAGGCCTTGCCACACACGTTGCATGTATATGGCTTCTCTCCTGTGTGAGTTTTCTTATGCTGAGTAAGGTTTGAACTTCCGGAGAAGGCCTTCCCACACACGTGACATTTGTAAGGCTTCTCCCCAGTGTGGATCTGCTCGTGACCCCACAGGTGTGACCGTGTGGTGAAGTCCTTCCCACATTCTTTACACTTGTAAGGCTTCTCTCCAGTGTGGATTCTCTTATGCTGAGCGAGGCTGGAACGCTCGAAGAAGGCCTTGCCACACGCCTGACACTGGTAAGGTTTCTCCCCGGTGTGGGTCCGCGCGTGGCCCCACAGGTGTGACCGTATCGTGAAGTCCTGGCCGCACACGTTACACTTGTACGGTTTCTCCCCCGTGTGGATCCTCTGATGCCTCGTGAGGTTTGAGAGCCAGTTAAAGGCTTTACCACACTCGCCACCCGTGTGTGGCCTCTGCTCGGAGTGAATCCTCTGGTGATGAGCTAAGATCGAGCACTAGCTGAAAGCCTTCCCACAATCATCACACCTGTAAGGTTTTTCTCTGGTGAGTGTTCTGTGGTGTCCTGCGAGCCACAAGGGAGGAACGAAGACTTCCCCGTGCTTACAGCCCAGGGTAGGCGGGCCCCCAGGAGGAACCCCCTGACAGGGTGAACCCGAGCAGCCACTCTTGCCAGGCTTCTTCTCACTGTGGTTACATCCACCAGCTCCCTCTTTAGCCTGTGAGGCCTGCAGCTCAGCCAGGAGTGAACTCAAGCTTAGCCCCAGGCCGCAGTCCAAACTGTTCACGTACTCACTTCCTGAAGAGCCCACGTTATCTCCCCGTTCCTTGTTCCTTACGTCACACTCGTCATGCTTGTAACATGGCACTAGACTTGCGACACGGGTGTGCAGCTCCATGAGGAAACGGCCCCAGGACCCGCAACGCTGCCGTTCTCCCCCACCACCGAGGCCTCTGGGCCGGGCAGCGGCATCATCGTTTTCTTCACATGCCCGCCAACTCTCAGATGCCTGCTTATCTGGCTGCACCGCCCTTAAATCACAACCATGGAAATCACGACTCCCGTGTGTTTCCACTATCAACGTCTGGAGTGACTCCTTTAGTGACAGCCCTCTGATCACACATCTAGCAGTGATATCTGTAAGAGAGAAACGTCACAGCTGTCTCAGCTAGAGACCATTGCTGGCTCTGTTATATTGAAAAATGCAACGTTACAGAAAAAGCCTAACCCGTAACCACGCTCCTCAAGCAAGGTCTGCAGAGCTCAGACACACAGAGGAAATCAGGCCCCTGGGCAACGGGGAGAGACCACAAGTCCTCCCTGTTATCTCCAGGAAGGCTCCTTTCAAATGCCAGGAGAGCGGCGGTTCCCACAGCCCTGAAAATAGGGGAACTTTCCCACAGGAACCCCGACTCGCTGGAGACATATGGGTGTCTCACAGTTGAAGAAAAGTGAAAGCTAATCACTGAATTTTTGTTCTAAAAAAGCATGAAAACATTAAGACTATGAGAAGATTTGTTTCTCAGAGGGTGATTTTCACCAAGTGATCAACAGATTCGATGTGAAAACTGTCAAAATTCCAAGGCCCTTTCTGGGAGAAATGGAGAACACGGCCAGTTACTGTGGGTTATCTGCAGCGGGCCCTGGCGTCGGCCCAGTGCCGGAGAGGCTGTGGCATAGGCAGGAGGGACACAGAAGGTGGCGGGCGGTGTCTCGGCCCTGGGGACAGAGAAGATGTAGGGACCCTGCCTCGGGTGAGGGCCGCTGGAGAGAAGGAACGTGGGGGGGGCAGCCAGGGGCGGCCCCGCATGAATTCCTCACCTCACAGTTGAATTTGTGCTCCGTGAATGCTGCCCTACGTGATTTCATCCCACCAAGTATTTTAAAAGGCGCTCACAATTCCGGCACATTAAGATTCCAGGGGTATGTCTTTCTGCATTACATAAAACACACAACACAGCCAGCTCCTCCCACGGGACCGTCTGTCGCTGGTCGACATCATCCTGGACGCAGCAGACTCCGCTGAGGGGCGCCCTGTGCGCGTGCCAGTTACCCTGAGTCAGCAAGGGTGGGCCAGGGGTGGGTGTGGCACAGAAGCGGCCTGCTAGTGAGCTCACTTCCTCTCTGCCATCGGTGAACATACTGCCTCCCAAGAGTGCAAAGCCAGCTGCCGAGAACGTCAGAAGAGGCTCACTCTGTGGAAGGAATCTGCTGGTTGACGGTGACTAGCCTCTCTGGCACATCAGTGACAGGAAGCCCCGTGAGGGCTGACCAGGGCTGTGGCCTCAGCATGTCTGCAGAAGGGGTGAGGAGGCCTCTGGCCAGCTTTCCCCGAACAGTGATGACATTTGGCATCAGAAGACTCACAGCCCCAACCTCCATAAAATACATTCCCACCTCGTTAGCGGGCCTCCCTGTAGAGCACAACCCACCAGGCTGCTCCCGGATCTCAGCGCCTCACCCTGAGGAGCTCAGCAACTTTGCCAGACCACACCAACCACCCCACCGACTGTCATGGGGGCGTGATCCCCAGTCAGCCTGTCGGCCTGGGCGCTGACTTGCCCTCGGCCTCCTGACACATGCACTCCCCTGGTGTTGTGTTTTCGTTCTCAGGCGAGGGCTCTGCCTGCTCAGCCCGGAAGGAGAATCCCACTTCCGTGTGAAAGGCGGGTGACGGGCTTTCCCATAAGCCCAGCCCAGCCCAGCCCTCTGTTGAGCTGAAAGCAGACATTACACAGCCTAAAGTAGCATCTCCCAAACGCTTGCTGACTGTCTTCTGCCAAATGCTGAAATATTTTAAGTATAAAGATCGCCAAACCTCTCGAAAGAACTACTGAATCAACAGCACGGGAGGCCGTCCAGGCAGTTGGGTATTTTAGTCTTGCTAGTTTCCTTCTACTCAAGTTCTAAAGCTGCACTCACCTGAAGAAAGAGGAGACTTGAAATCCACATACCAAAGTACGAAGCTTTCATCTCTGAGTCCTTAAGGCTCCAATTTAGCCACGCAAGGCAGCCCTGACAGACTCACAAGCGAAAACGCAGCTACTGGGGGCGGGGGCTGGAGGGAAGCTCGCCTCACCCAGGAAGAACAGGCTCCTGCAGGCCTCCAGCATCACCTCCCGGTACAGGGCCCGCTGCGCAGGCCCCAGGCACGCCCATTCGTCCTCGGAGAACTCGACAGCCACGTCCTCGAACGTCAAGAGCTCCTAAAATGAAAACACGTCTCTCCAAGCAGCCTCCAGGCCGGCTTGTCTTCACCGACTGAGACGAGGAGGCCGGTGTGAGGGGGAAACAGAAAGGCGAGCTCTCGATCTGCAGCAGGTGACTGCAGCAAATGCTACACCCCTGACCTCTCACTGACACGGCCCCGAGGAGGGGACCCACCAAACCCTGCGGGTGTTACGATCCGGTGAAGGATAAAGCAAGAGACAAGTGAACACCACTGGGCAAGTGCTCATCCAGACGCACCTCTGGACTTGATGTTCTGCATACTGGGGGGGCACCGATGTTTTGGGGGGGCATGCGCAGCATTTATGGGGGGGACAAAGTCACGGGCACCTCTGGGCAAGATGAGAGCTGAACTGAAGGGAAGATGACAGGAATAGCTAAAAGCCGGAGCAGGTCACCAGAGTGGGCATCACAGACGCTTTCCAAGTGTGGACTTGGCCTACAGGACAGAAGGCCCCATTCCCACTTGACAGAGGACTGGCTGCCTCCAGACACTGGAGGAAACTCACTTCAGGTCACAGGGCCTGTCGGTGCAGGGCCAGCACCTGACTCAGGCGACCACAGGGCTTCCTCACAGAGCCCGCATCACCCACAGCTGAGTCAGAGACACGGTTTCCTCACCGAGAAAACCTGTGACAAACACAAGGCTGAAAGGGTGGCGCTGGGTAGAAGGCCTGTGGGAGGCACGCGCAGATGTTATGTGTGACTGAGCCATTGCGCATTCCCACGTGTGGCAGGGGGGTGGGGGTGGCTGTGGGATGTGTCAGCCTGTGACTTTCCAGGCAAAGGCGGCTCGTGGAGAGGCCAGAAGCACCAATTGAGAAGACAAGTAAGTGTACCTGGGAAAGAAGCATTCCTCACTCCTTGTGCCTGCCTCCGTCCCCTGCTCGGGTTCCTGTCAGCAGAATGAGTCTTGAGGCGTCGGAGAACACACAGTGGGGGCGAGTCACGGCCCCACCTGTGGCGCATGCGGAGCAGGCCCGAGTCCGAGGAGCAGCTGAGGGGCAGTCAGCGCCCACTGGCTGAGGCCTGGTCACCGGATGCCGCTAGAGCTATTTCGCAAGTTAGGGACCATTTACAGGAACATAAATTCAATGCACTTTCCTGAGCTTTTGTTATGAGTGCACTGGGGTACATAAAATGAGTAAAAGAAAAATGAGATGTAAAAGTTAGGGGAAAATAAAGCCATTTAAAAGGAAACAGTGAAAATCCACTTTAAAAGGCAGCACGTGCTGAGTTGTCAGCAACTGCCGCTCATTTCACCTCCCTCAGGTCGGCCCCCCACTCCCCGAGGAGAAGCACGTGCCCATAACCCTGAGATGTGTCTCCCTCCTCTGGCCAGAGCGGCTGCAGGCCAGGATGCGAGGCCTGGGCGCCACGCCAGGAGGTCCGGAAGGCCAGCCTCTGCACAGGCGCTGTGCACTCTCTCCCCGCAGAGCTGCCCGGCTGCTGCTCACAAGCTGCTTCTAGTCAGGGGACAGGGCGACTCTGCTCCCAGTCGCGCCCGCTCACCCCTCTTGTGGGTCTAGGTCCCCGCTCCTAGTTCGCCACCGGTTCTGCTCCAACTCACTCTGCTGCGCTTCCTCCCCACTCTCCCCATCTCCTGGGATTTCCTCCCCCGCCCCAAGTGTCCCCAAGTGTCCGGTCTGCTCAGCTGGTCACACTCGGCCTCTCCGGTGACACCCGCGGCTCAGTGGCGCCCCCAGCTGGCTAAGCTCGTGCAGCGCTGTCCCCCGCTTTCAGTCCTGCAGAAAAAACCTCCCTCCGTCCTGCTCCACAGAAGTGCTCTGCCCAGCGCCCCAGCTGCAGCAGCGCAAGGGCCGCTCTCCCTGTGTGCTGCTCCTTCGTCGCTGGGATTCCTCCCTTGCCTCAGTTTCTCCATTTCCTTTTCTCTCTGGCTGCTGTCCCGCGGCAGTGTCCCCCCGCCTCTACCCACGTCCTTGCCGGACTCCTGGCCCTCTCTCCCTGTCACTCTTTCTGCCTCAGTTTCCCTTTCTGCCTCTCTCTCTCCAGCCCCTCGTCCTGCAGCTTCCACAGGCCCCTCACGCCGTGTGGGGCCCTGAGGGGCTCAGCGACTCCCCAGTTCAGTCCTCAATCCCGCCGCCCTGAAAAGCGTGCCGTCCAGGAGCGGGGTTCTCGGGCAGCCAAGCAGTGGGTTGTCGGGGTCGGCGGAACTCCGGGGAGAGGGAGCCAGCCAGAGGTCCGGTGGGGCGATAGCAGCACCCGCGCCCGAGGTCTCGGGGTGCAGGCCCGACCACGCCGAAAGCCGGCCGCCCGAGCCCGGAGGCGGAGGGGCCCGCCCGGGCTTACCGCGCGCGGGAGAGGCGGACCGCCGGCTGTGCGGGCGCCCGGGGGCCGAGCTGCTCGGGGCGAAGCAGCAGAGAAACTCGCCCCACGGGCGTGAACCGCGCTCGGCGTCGTCAGCTCCCGGGTCGGCCAGAAACCGCAGAGCGCGCTGATTGACGGGCTGGGGGCGGCGCCTCGGACTGGGCCTTCCGGAAGTGGGCGTGGCGGAGCGGCAGCGGGACTGAAGCCTACGGCGGCGGGGCGGGGCAAGGCTGGGTCCGTCGTGGGCGGAGCCTGGCGTGGGCGGGGCCTGCGCCCTTCGCCGGGCTCCCAGGCACTGACCGCCCCGAGTTCGAGTTCGGAACCCCCCCGCATTTCTTTCTTTGAGATGGCGTCCCGCAGGGCACGGCCGCTCTATTCTTAAGCCGACGTGTGTCCCATTTCATCTTCAGCACCAACTTCGCCTGCTCTGATCGTCTCTGGCTCATGCGGCCAGGCACATCCTCCAGCACACCGTGAGCCATCTGTAGTCAGGGACCCGCTCTACGGACCAGCCCTGGGGGCCCCTCGAGAGGCAGCGAAGCTGAGTCACCCCTCCCTGGGACAGAGTCCTGGGGATGCAGCCCCTTGACCCCTGAAGTCGGAAAGTCCCGCGGTAGGTACTGCGCTGTGAGGGTCAAGAACACATCGAAGGCGTCGTCCGCTCGCCGTGAGTGTGGCGCGTACCCCTCACTGACCTGCTGACCAGTGTTCACACCAACGACACGTTGCTTTTGTTTAAGCAGCGGTTTCCTCAAAGACACTTAGGCCCTAAGGCTCACCCGACTGTCAGGAAAACTCGTGGGAGACTTTGAAATGACAGATTACTGGTTTCTTTTCAGTGGAACTAATGAATATGGTACAGCTTTCCGTCTGATATTTGGAAAAGATTTCTTTCACCTGAAATTGTGTACTCATTTTTTTTCCTGCTTAAGTACAGGGAGATTTCACTATAATTATAGTTTTAATACCTGTGAGAAACTACTTCACCTTCAGACAAGGAAGGCAACGTACACAAACTAGACTTCACCTAGGTGTAGCACTGCTCAATTAACTCTAGTATGGGCACAGCACACACATTCTTGGGTATGAGGCATGTATGACGAAAAACCTGTGGGCCTTTCTTAGCACCACAGTGAGTTGACAGATCACTGTCACTAAGGATTTGTATATTCATCTCATGAAGGTTTCCCATCCATGAAGATGGAGGCCCCCGGGTATGATAATGTTTTAACTGTCTTTCTCCTGGATCCCTGATAGCTAAAAAACTCATGGGGAAAAGCACAATGAAAAATACAAACAGGCCCTTCCCGGTGGTGCAACGGGTTAAAGCATAGCACTATGAAGCTATCCTCAGCCACTGTAGTACAAGTTTGACCCCCCGCCCCGGAGGTGACCCACATAGCGCTGCAGACCTCTCCTGTCTCCCCACTGCTCCCCTCAGCAGTGGATGTCAGTCAGTCTGCCTGTTCTGTTTGCCATTCCGTGGTGAATCCTCTCACCTCTCACACCTCTGGCCTATATCCCAGTTCTTGTATGCTAAATAAATCAATCTTAAAAAAAGAAAAACACAAATAGAGGCAGAGACTGCACAGAGAAAGCTCAAGAACGTGGATAAGGAAAAGGGGCTCAGGCATTTGACCTTGATTCAGTGCCAAAGTCACAGGAAGCGTAATTTGGAGGTTTGAGCTGAGTGAGAGAGATGGAATCTTACACAATTCCACAATGGCTCCTAATACAATTTAGTGTGATCCTGAAGGGCAGTGATTTTTGGCATTTAATTCAAGTGATCAAGAATTTGCTTTTTAAAGGCTTAAGGACTGTCGTAGTAAGATCAGTCGTGGCTGCATTTGAAGGATGACTTGTAGGGCCACCGTCTGTGGTGAAGACAGAAGGAAGCTGCGGGATTACCCAGCCTTTTGCAGACTGTCACAGCTTCCCCGGCCCTGGGTTTCTGAATCAGCTGCCCCCAGTTACGTTTCACATGTAAACGCCACTATGGTCTCCCTTTGCTGCTGCTCTGTTCCACTGCTGTGCTGGGGGTGTCAGGGTCATGCACTCTCTGTGGGCTGCAAACTGGAAAAGAACTCACTCTGGGTAACAACCATCACCAAAACATTGCCAGAGAGCAGAGAACCCAGGAGACACAGGAGTGCCTGTCTGCTCATGCCCGACCTTGGGGCTCCCGGACCCCATCCTGCCCTTGCCGCCAAGGAGGGGGCGCGCGCCTCTCCCAAGTACTGTTGTGGGCTCCTTAGAGATAACTGGAAACTTCTAATTGTTTGGGGGCTAATTAACATCTGCAAAACTTTTCCACAAACATCCTCAGCTTCCCAAGCCTGTCTTCTTGTGGCTATTATCAGTGAAAGGCTAATTGCCGTTCTGGGGAGAGGTGGTTACAGAATCCCAAACCCATATCTAGGGGCCTCCCTGCCTCCTCCCACACAGCAGCTGACATTTCCATTGTGCTGACCCCCCTTCGCTCCCCAGCAGCCAAAAGGAGTCAAGTGAAAGTTTACTGTGTGAGCCGAGGAGTCTGCAAGAAGTCTGTCAGGAGTCTGGGTAAGTAGCCAGAAGGAAATTCGACCAGCGCCAAAGACACACGGAAGGCTAATGCCTGAGCCCTGAGTGCAAGGAAAATGTTTGCGCCAATTCTGGGCGTAGGCAGTGCTGAATGGGGGCACCCCCCGTTTCCTACTGAGAACACCCATGGCTTGTTGGGTTCTGATGAGGCTCTTTTTCATGTCTAAGTCAGGGCAGCAGCCTTGAAGGAAACAGCAACGTCACAGAGGGTGTGAGCGCTGCTGTCAGGCACACGCGCAGCTTGTGTTTCCGAGCCTGGCTTCAGCGGCCCCTCGGGGCATTCCCACCTATTTCAGTCCCAATAATAATTGTGGCTCCTTGCTAGAGGCTCTGCTTCTCTGTTGACACAGTCCACTGTTTTCCCTTATCGCTAATACTTGAAGCCTTCCTGACACAAAGAAACAGGTGCGTTTTGACTGAAACTCTGGTCACGGCCCTTGCAGGAATGGCCCCTGGAGACCTGGCGGTGGGAGCCATCTTCTCCATACAGATGTTTGCCGGAATTCTGGGCAATTTCTACCTGCTGTACCACTATCTCTCCTTTTCCTTGACGGAAACCAGGTTGAGAGCCACAGATCTGATCCTCAAGCACATGACAAGTGCCAACCTCTTAGTCCTTCTCTCTAAAGGGATCCCCCAAACCATGGCTGCTTTGGGGTTAACAGATTTCCTCAGTGCTTTTGGCTGCAAACTTGTTTTCTGTGCTCACAGGGTGGGCCGGGGAGTGTCCATGGGCACCACCTGCCTCCTGAGCGTCTTCCAGGCCATCACCGTCAGCCCCCGGGGCTCCAGGTGGGCGAGGCTGAAGGACAAAGCTCCCAGGTACCTGGGCACCACCAGCATCCTCTGCTGGGTCCTAAATATGACACTCAATCTCATAGTCCCTGTGTACGTGACTGATAGATGGGGTGTCACAAACGTCACAAAGAGAAGAGATTATGGCTACTGTTATGCGGCCATTCATGACAAAATCATAGAGTCGCTGTATTTAATTCTGGCATCGGCCCATGACATCCTGTGTGTGGGGCTCATGGCCTGGGCCAGCGGCTCCCTGGTCTGCACCCTGTACCGGCACAGGCAGCGTGTCCGGCACCTGCACAGCTCCAGGGCCGCCCCCAGGCGCCCCCCTGAGACCAGGGCCACCCGGAGCATCCTGATCCTGGTGAGCACGTTCACATCGCTGTGCGCTGTCTCTTCTGCCTTTCAGATCTGTCTGACTGTTTTAAATAATCCCAGCACGTGGCTGGTGGTCGCCTCTGCACTGATGGCAGCCTGCTTCCCTACCGTCAGCCCCTACATCCTCATGGGCCATGACTCCAGGGTTCCGGTGTTCTGCTTTCCAAAAATATCAACATGATGAATATGAACCCCCCAAACTTCTCCTAAGTTCGTAAAGTACGCATATTTGCAATGGTTCAGCTTTGCTCATTCATCCCCCCACACTTCAAGAGGGTGTAACAAGACATCATTCTTCTGCACTGGAATAATAAGATTAGCCCTCCCTGGTGGCGCAACCGGTTAAAGCGCAGCACTATAAAGTTGTCTGCAGCCACTGCAGCAGGAGTTCGATCCCCAGCCCGGGAGCTGACACAGGTGGCGCAGCGACTTCTCCTTTCTCCCTGCTGCTCCCCTCAGCAGTGTGTTTCAATCTGCCTGTTCTGCTCCCCACTCTGGCTCTGGTGGCTCCTCTCAAAATCTTTAATAAAATAGTAAGATCGCGATGGTGTTATCAGCCGCTCTGATGCTAAAGTAGCTGAGCTGGTGTTCACAGCATAAGAGTGCAGGGTCCGCACTGTTTTAAAGTCCTGATTCTGGAAACAGCGTGGAGGTGATGCAGAAATCCTTGAGAGGGTCACTTTCAATCTGACATTATCCCCTGACTTTATCGAAGGTATCCTAACAATTATTCCCCAAAATGGAAGTATCGCATATGACGTTTGTTTAAGAAACAGAAAAAAGCAGGATTCCCCCAGAGGATAATGAATAGCGCGAATTTCCATTGGAGAGTAAGTAGGCTCAGACTCAGGGTCAGGGTTAAGGTGACTTCTGTATCTTTGGGGAGATGGTAATGGTTTGAGATGTATTTTTTTGAAGGGAGAGTCAGAAATATAAAGGGAGAGAACAAAATATGTTTTTGCTGATTGTTAAGAAGCCTCAAATGAGCTTTTAGAAATGCGTGCTCTTGGGTATAAAGTGACATAAATTAGGGGACCAGCACATGTTTGTTTTTCTGATTCTGTGAAGATACCTGGTGGGCATGTTAGCGAGAAACAGACTCCCAGGTTCCCTCTTATGGGAGCTGGGGGGCAACAGGCGGGGGGGAGAAAAGCAGGCAGGAGTCATGAATTCATTTTGTTTTGGGGGCATAATGTGGCTTCTGTCATTTCAGAAAGCGTGAACTAGAGATTTCTTCCATTTTAACAAATATTTTCATATAGCTCCTCTGTATTCATACTTAAAGCGGATGTAATGGATTAAGGACTCAAAGTTGAAAAAACAAGATAAGTTGAAACTACTGGATATATAGCGAATCTTATGCCACAAAGTAAGAAAACACCTATTTTATAGTACACATTGTTAAAAACAGTTTTTTGCGTATTAAATCATATAGCCCACAAAATTTGCATTTACCTGTGTCTGTGTGTGCAGAACACACAACAGGAATGCGAATAAGCAGTCAGATGGTGTCTGTTTTATATCTGGAAGAGCACATTATGAAATTAAACCACACTGAGTATAATAACAAATTGCTTAAAGTGTAAAGCTTGTGATGGGACCGAGCCGGTCTCCAAATCTGTGGGACCACGACGCGGGCAACTCCTTCCTTCCGTTAGACGTTAGACGAGGTCGTGGAGCAGAGAACCCCAGCCGCAAGCCGTGCCCTTTCAAGCCCAGCCGCCAGGGGGCGCACACGGACGCGGGGTGCCACCGAGGGCGGAGAGCGGCTGGCTGCCCACCGCAGCAGGTATGGGGCTCCCCCCCGGAAGTGCGTGCCTTCCAGCCGCCCCGCAGCTGGGGTACACTAAAGGGGTTTGGGCGCTAATTTCCAAAGCGGGGTGGGGGTTCACTACGCCCACATAGCCGACGTGTGGCCGCCCGCTGGCTGTCCCGTAATCGAGCTCGGTTCTGACATTGTCCACCTGCGGAGGAGTTGAGGACTGCCACCCCACTGCAGGCCCGGGCTGCGCCCCTCGCTCCAACTGGCCAGAAGCCAGACCCCCGACCCCAGCCCGGGGGTCTGAGCAACTTGCTAGAGCAGAAGCACGTCACTGTCACTGCCTAGTCGCGGGTGTAGCGCAAAAGGACGCGCTGACAGATGCAGTGGAGGGCAGGCAGAAGAGTCGCCTAATGGGGGCCTTCCGGGCAGCTGGAGGGTTCCCAAGATCCTCCTTTGGGGCTTGTAGAGAGGCCTGGTTCGAGTCAAGACTGACTGAGCCCGAAGAACGCCCGGCGGGCTGGGGACGCTGCGCATTCCAAGGCGGGTCCCCAGGCCCGCGGTTGCCCTGGCAACCAGCCTGCGTCCGGCCCAAAATCACCTCCCGCGAGGACAAAAGGCTCCCTGTTGCTCTCCGCGCGGAGGAAATTCCAGGGGTGCCGGAGCTGGCGCCCCACCCGAGGGGGGCGGCGCGGCGGTCCTCACGTCCCGGCTGCACAGGCTGACCCAGTCTGCGCGCGCGGCCTCGCACTCGCGCGCTTGGTCAAAACCACACGGAAAGCGGTTTCTTGTTTCCAGCTTATCCACGCGGTAATTAGCTATGTTTGCATCCGACTGACTAGACTAAGATGTGTTTGGCAGTAACAAGCGCAATTGTGACGGAGCCCCGCGGGGGCCGGATGGTGACCCCCCCCCCAAGATAGAGGCCAAGGGCCCCCTCCCTATTCATGTCCTTGCGACAGGAAAGAGGAAGAGCAAACTAGCACTTGCAAAGCAACTGTCTGGAACGGGACAGCGGTGAGGCTGTCACTGTCCTTGGTGGGGGAGGGGTGCGGGAATGTCTTTGTTCCCTCCGGGCTCCTCCTCACCGGCGCCCCTCACCCTCCCTCTCTCCAGCAGGGAGTCCCAGGAAACCGACAGCTTGTGCTCTGGGGTGTCCACACGATTCTCCTCTCATCTGGGTCCTATTTACCCGCAAGACGCCGGGTAGAAGGTGACCTGCACTCTTAACTGTGCTCCCACACTTAGTTCATTTGCATCCCACACCATAAGGGGTGCTTCACATTGGTTTGAGCGACTTAGCGAGTACCTGTGTAACAGGGGTCCCCAGGTAAGGGGGTCAGGTTCCCTGCCGCACCCAAGGGAGGGTGGAGCTGAGCAGGCCAGCATTAAAGTTGCATTGTATTAAAGCTGACTGTGTGAAAGTTCCTTTCCATGCAAGGTCTGGATGTTTTGTCTTGATGTGGCCAGTGGCAGAACCTACTTTGAGCAGGCAGGTCTGGGGGCCTGGGGTGCCCCTCTCCCTGCCCTGTGACACCTGGGTCCCACCAGCACCTTCTGCCTGGCCCTGAACACAGAGCTGTGTCCTGCTTAATCCCTGTGCACATGACGGGCAAGCGAGGCAGCAGCGACCTCCACGCAGAGGACTTTGGGTACTGCTACACTGCTCCAGGCGCCTCGGCTGGTCTTTTATATCTGGAGGGGCGGTTAGGGGAGGTGAGAAGCTGGAGTCCATACTCGCCGCAGGGGTGGAAACACTCTAGCTGGCCTCACGGGTGTCGCTTTAGACCCACATGAGGGTGGGGAGAAGCTGTAGAGCCCCGAGGTCGCTGGGCATCAGAAGTGGCTCAGTCTTGCTTTCTTTGGCGGGTTCTGGCTAGCGGGGAGGAGCGCCTGGGCAGGCCTCCTGCCTTCTGCCTGGACGCTGAACCCAGACTTCTGGCCACATTTCCGGGGGGCAGCAAGCTGGCTGGCTTTTGAGTGGTCCGCAGGATATTTGGGCTGGGCCTGGTAGCTGCAGACACCCCCCGGGGCAAGGGCCTTCCGGGCAGGGCCAGGAAGCTCCTGGGGGAGTACAGGCCAGTCAGCTGTCCACTCGGAGCGGGCGCGTGGGTCTTGGCTGAAGCCCTTTCCCGCTCGGGGGCCCCACTGCGCCACGGCCTCCCACCTGCTGGCTGACCCACACGGCCTTGGTCCAGGAACTTTCTCGAGCGGCTGCTGTGGAGGGCAGTGTGGTCCCACGCTCGGCGTCCTGGCGGGGGGCTGGGCCATGAGAACCGGGCACAGGACGGGTCTCTTCCTGGAGGCTGGGACTGGCAGGGGCCTGGTGGGTCTCTGTGGGGGAAAGAAACTCGTCTTTGACCCCTCTGGCATCAGCATGGTCACACTGTCAAGGGCACCAGGCCTGTTCTGTGTGCGCCAGGTGGCCGGCGAGTGAAGTAACAACTACATATTGGGGTTTACTCTCCACCGGCGGGAAACCCCGTCACACACACACAACACAGGAAGTTAAATTTCACAGGAAAAGGAACATCCGACTCTGGCCGACTGGGACAGAGACCCAGCCAGAGGGGTGAGGATGGATAACCCCCACGCCAGCCAGCATGGCCTGTCAGCCGGACAAGCCCCGGCCACTGGTACGACCCTGGGGGATTTCCCCTCACCCAGCAGGAGGTGTACAGCAAACACATTAGCGGCACCTGGGGGTCATCTCTGACTCGGGAATGGAGCTGTGTCTGAATGGAAGGCTGAGAGAGGGGAGAGCCAGGGAGCGCCCCCAGGGCTGACTCACCCTCAGGCAGAATCCCGACTCCGAGGGCTCCCTCCCAGCGCTCTGCTTCCTTTCTTGGGGTCTCTCAGGACATTTCTGGGCTTCCCTCTGCTGCTCATCTTGCCTGTGCACAGATCATGTTAATGATGACCACTGGGAATCCTGAACCCCAACTCCTGTCCCCACCAGTGAGCGCCCAGGAACCCACCCTCCTGGAGCCCTGGCCCCTGTTCTGGGGGGAGGAGACTGAGTCTTGTGAAACAGCCACACACACCTGCTTCTGCGCCGGAGGGGCCCCGTCCCCCTGGATGTAACGCTGACTGCCCTCCCATGGGCGCTGCCGTCCGTGCCTGCCAGGGGCAGCGTGCAGGGACTCTCCCACCCGGCCCCCCTAGTGCCTCTCGGCCACTGTGGAGATCTTGTCTAGTCGATACAGTGTTCCTGTCTGTGCCGCAGAAGGCAGGACAGAACAAGTAGCGGGGAACCTGGTCCCCTGGGGTTCCACTGCCCGGCTCACCTTTGTCCGGGGGCCCCCTCCCTGTGGGCCTCGGGAAGGGACCCTGCCGGCTGGAGCTTGGGGATCTCCCTGGGCACCTCCTGCTTCCTGCCCTCCACGTTCTCTTTCTGTTCACGGACACTCAAGGGCTGGAGGGCTGGGGCCCCGCTCCCGTTCTTTGTGGGGCTCCTGCCACTGGCCGGGTGCCCAAAGGCGGGGTAGTTCATGCAGCTCACCTATGGGGGCAAAGGAGGGCGTTTGGGGAGTGGCAGGTCCGGGAAAGGCTTTTCTAGGTAATCTAAGGGCAGATTTGGGGGGCTGGCTGTGGAGGGGTTGGAGGGCCAGAATTTCCAGGCAATTCAAGGTTGTACAGTCCGTCCCAGAGACCACGAGGGGAGGGCCGAGGAGGGAGGACTTTGAGCTGGTGAAAACAAACTGATCATTGCCGGCGCATCAAACTAGCGGCTCAGGGTGCTGCCAGAGGCGTGAGCAGGCCGCTGGGGGAGGACGCTGGAGCCAGCCCCCGGAGGGCCCGTGCTGGGGCACTCGGACCCTTGGCTCTAAGCCACCATGTCCACTCACCCTGGTCCTCCCCACACAGGGAGCCGCCGGCCGCCCTGGCTTCGCCGCTGGCTGCCTCGGGCTCTGGGCCATGGGGGGTCCCAGGGGCTGACAGGGCACGACGTGAGGGCCTGGCTGCCGCGGCTGCGTGTCCCGGGGCTTGTCCTGCTCCCTCAGGGGCAGCTCATGGGGTTTCCTGGTCACAAGAAAAGGACAAAAAGAAAACCTGATGTAGAGCAGAGCAGATGTCCTCCCACCCCCACTTCCTGGAAAAAGGGGTGGGGCTCAGGCCACCACACCGCCAGCAGCCTCCGGAGAATCAACCGAGAACCGCATCCCATCCCCATCTTGCCCTTCATTTCCCAGAACAGGCCAGGCCCGGGAGAGACCCTGAGAGAGGGCAGATGAGCTCTGCTGCCTGCAGTGGCTGGTCCGGCCGCCTCGCTGAGGGTAGCCAGCACCTGTGCTCTGCATTTGTCTCCCACCGTCCCTCCAACCTCCGAGCTTCTACCATACCTTGGAGGGTCTATACACAGGCAACCAGGCTGACATTTTTCTCTACCTATTTCCAGAAAGCCACGAAGCCCGCAGAACAACCTCCTAGTGGGAGAAGCTGCGAGAGCCCCCAAGAGAGCAGAGCTGGGCATTAAGCTGAGCACATGTGACATTCCAGGCGGGCCCCAGGATGGGCGCAGGGTCCCGGTCCTCAGGGGAGTCCCGCCCGCTCACGCCTGTGTGCGATTTCACACCAAGCACCCAAAACAAAAGGCTGGTTGAGGTGAGGGCGGATTCAGGCAGGACCCAGGCAGAGAGCTACAGCCCAAGCGCCGAGCCCCACCTGTTTTGGTCTCCATGTCTCTGTGAGGCCGCGTGGGGTCGCGATGGCTGGGATTTCTCCCTGGAGACGCGGCGGACACTGGGATCCTCTCCTGGCCTCAGAGGAAACCGCAGCAGAACCTCCACCGAGGCGATGACAACCCACTGCTCTGTCATCATATCAACCTGCGGGCAGAGGAGCTGAGATACCCAGAATTTGCAGGCAGCAGAAACCCTGCACTGAGGGGGGTGGGGGTGTGAAGCATCCCCTCCTGAGCCCCTTCATGCCCAGCCAGCCTCAGAGCAGAAGGTTCCTTTGCTCCGGCCCCACAGGGAGCTTGGTGACCTCTGCGTGGCACCCAGGGAATGTTCTGGAAGGTCAGTGGGCCCTGGGGGTATCCACTCTGTATCCACTCTGTCGCCACTGAGTCCCGCCCCAGGGAAGCAGGCCTCGGGCCTGGCCGATTGGTGTCCCCTCCTCGTCTCACCCCCAGCCTGCACTTCCACACCGCCCATACTCACGTCTCTTTGTGGGATCCCCAGCTGCCGTAAGAAGGCTTTGCCCTCTTGCATGGAAAGCTTGCTGGGGTCCATCGTCTTTGGAGTGTCCCAGGACGGCGCTGGCCCTGTGGAGGGTGGAAAATGAGAGCAGTGAGTCTCCTCATCCTGGCGTCTCCCACAGGGGGCGCGATGGGCACCCCCACCTCTCTACCTGCCCCTTTGCTCTGACTACAGCCCCTGTCCTTCCACTAAAGAATGACACTAACCAGAATGAGAAATAAAGTGTAAAGAAAAGAAAGAATAGTTTCTCTACAACACCCAAAATGCCTCAAGCATGCGGGTTCCTTCCTCAGAGGCCTCAGGAACGGCCACGCGGGCTGGAACACTGGCGTCATGGCCGACCTCAGGCACCCGGCGGCCCCTGGAGACAGGCTGCTTTCCAGCCACGACCCCCTCCTTCAGTCTCAGAGAAAACAGAACATCTACCTCCTAAACTCCCTTATACTCTTCAAAAATTTTATTCATTTGTTAATTTTCAGGGCTTACAACAACAGGGATGACTAACGAAGGAGAGAGAAAGGATTTTCGAAAACTAGGAAGTATGTCCTCTGAAACTCTCGCAATCATTTCCTTAAAATCAAAAATGAACTGCAAATGGGAATGATCAAGAAGAAAAGAGAAGACGAAACTCCCACAGGCCAGCGGGGCGGAGCCTGTGTGCAGGGGAAGCGCCTGAGCATAGGTCAGCACACCATGGACAAACACACCACGGAGAAAGCAAACGTGCCCTCGTGGGGGCAAGACTCCGAGGGAGGGCTGGGGGAGCTGCCTGGGCAGGACAGGTGGGCCCGGCCACCCTGGGGGCGCAGGGTCAAGTAGCACAGCCCTAGGAAGCTGCGCCACCCTCTGTGGCTCAGTCCAAGTCCGTCCCGCCCCGGAGGTGACCCCCAGGGCGCAGCAGACCCCTCAGCAGTGGGTGTCAGTGGATCCGCCTGTTGTGCCCCCCACTCTGTCTCTGGGGAATCTTCTCACCGCCTCCAGCCAGCACCTCTGGCCTGTACCCCAGTTCCTGTATGCATAAATAAATACATCTTTTAAAAAATTATTACACAAACAAACAACGGCACATCAGTGAGGGCAGGCCCCAGGGCCGGAGCGGGCACACACAGCAGGCGCATGAGCGTTTGTTTCTTAGAAAAGGCGCCATTGGCAGTAGGCTTCGTAGGTCGCGACAGCACCAGGCCCAAGAGACACTGAGGCCGCCTGCAGACGCGAGACAGAGGCTGACATTGCTGCTGGTGTCCAAGGTTTGGACCCGAGGGGCTGGCTTGAGGTGGTGGCAGGAGGAACCCGGCCGCCCACCACCTTACACGCGGTCCTCTCTACCCAGGCGCACGGCTGCCCACTGCGACAGGCCGTCCAGACACCGGATAGACTTCACCCCAAATCACATTAGGAAAAGTGGTGCCACAGAGGCAGGAGGGAGCGGACAGCACTACCCCACCTGGGGCCAGACGCTCGGCAAGTCCAGAATCAAGGATGTCAGAGCCCAGTGCCAGGCGCTCCCAGCCTGTCTCTCCTCTAGGACGCGGTGGGCTGAGTCCTGCTCCCTCTTCCTGCTGGCTTTCAGGCACATCTCCACATAAAGGAACAAATCGCTCCCACTTTTTAAAGGCCTTGGGCGTGAGGCACCAGGGCTCCCTAACCGCTGCCCACTCCCCCACCCGTCAGGCGCTAGGGGTCCGTCCTTCCAAGGGACTTTTGACTGCGAAGCATTTTCGAATCAGCGTTTCTGCTAAGCTACTATGAAGACACCCAAAGCTGCCCAGACAGCCCGCAACCCCATCTCCTGTTTATCTGAAGGGAAAGCAGCCCTGGCTAATGGAAACCAACCTGAGGCGGCGGCCCTGGCGATAGGCGGGTGCGGGGCCCGGCCTGGGAGAGGAGCACCTCCGGGAACCGAGGAGAGGGGACTGAGAAGGGGCTTCTGCTGGCCTTTATGCTGGTCAGCTGCCCCAGGCCCCTCCCTTCCGGTAATGCCCACACCTACACTAATCCCGTCAGGTCAGCGGGTCCCCATCCTAATCCCCGCTGCTCTGCCCACTGGGGGCTACCTTCCTTCTTCGCACTTCCTTCGCAGCCTGTGACGCAGCTGCGACAGTCCACCAGGCTGCTCTTGGCCTTTCCCAAGGATTTCAAATGATGCACCTGTGATTCTCTCTGTGGCCGTACCTGTAACAGGTCCAGGTTTCATGGACGCCGCCCCCACTCCAGATACTGGAACTACTAATCCCATCAATACCGAGGAGAAGCCGCTGGGACGTGAGGGCGGAGCTGAGCAGCCAGGTTGGGATAAAACCGGACATGTGGGCTCTGGGGGTCTCACGGCTGATCGTTTTGGCTCTCGACCAGTTTTCAGCGTGCCGGTGGAGTCCAAGTCAGCAGAACTGGTAGGACATTCTAGTTACCTTGTATTTCTCTCCCTCTTTCCCTGGGTTATTCCTTTACCTTTCTCCTTATAAATAAATCCATTATTTAACCTTTTTGAGTGTGTCCATAATACGATTGAATCGTAAGTGCGCGGGTGAAGACCCACAGATGGGCAACCCAATTCACACTGGGGTGCCCTGTAACACACCCACCGTGTTTGAAGCCTTCCTACCGAGGTTTCCATGGCGAGAGGGCCCGGGAGGGGCATCTCTGTACCTTCTGTTTGGTCTGTGAGCCAAAGCGAAATTGGGCCCTCCCTGGTGTCGCGATGGATTAAAGCACAGCACCATGAAGCTCATGCCTGCATCCACCTCAGCATGAGTTCGACCCCAGGCCAGGGAGCTGACCCACGTGATGCAGCAGACAGCTCCTGTCTGGCCCGCTGCTCCCCTCAGCAGTGTACTTCCTCCATCTGCCTATTCTGCTCCCCACTCTGCCTCTGGTGAATCTTCTCACTGCCCCTGCGCCTCTAGCCTGTACCCATTAAAAAAATAAATCAAAAAGAAAAGAAAGCAAAGTCCATTTTTAGAAACCAGGGCCACATATGCCCATACTGCGTCACCTGCACCTGGGGGGTGCCTTAGTGCCCAGCCCCAGGACAAGGCACGAAGGCTGGAGATGCTGACCTGGGTGTGGGTGAAGATCGAGTTGACATGGGCCTGGCTTGGGAGTCCAGGAATGAAGTAGGAATGTGTGTGTGGGGGGTGTCAAGCCTCACCCTAGGTGCTCTGATCTGTGTTGTCGGTGTCAAAGCCCAGCTCAGGCAGAAAATGCCAGAAGCCTGGACTTAAGGCCCAGGACATGACGTGAGGCCTAGGGGCACAGAGGAGGCTGCCCTGTCCCCCAGGCACCTGGAGCAAGCTGCATGGAGGGTGGGGGCAGGGTCCTGGAAGCCGGGGAGCTCCTGGGGTGTGGAGGTGGGGGGTGGAGGGTGGAGTCTGGAAACTCTGAGGCAGCTCTGGGAGCCCTGCCAGTCAACCACCTCTGGTGTGTGGGAGGAAGTGGTGTCCCCAGAGAAAACCCACGCAGACACGGAGAAAAACGCACGAAAGTAATGGCAGCCTGCAACCACGTGTACTTTCCCACGGGCGTCACATCAAACTGACATCACTCGGGACCCTGCGTGGGGGTTGACTAATACCTTGCTTAAATTTGGTAAATATAAATACATGGTAAAAACATGTACCATGTATAATACTTTATATGTTAATTGCGTTAACATAGATGATACAGCTATCCATCAGTCACGCGTATGCACACACACACACACACAAACACACATACACAGTATCTGACCTCCCCATAGCCAGCTGGAAGTGAAAACAGACGCTTCTCTGCAGAAAGAGGAGCTTCTCACAAACAGACCTAGCAGGACCAGGGAATCACAGCAAATTCTACAATCCACTAAACCTCATGAATTTATGTCGCTTAGTTATTTTTAAAGAGCATCGGAGAGTTGGCATTTTTTTAAATACACTTTTATGCTGAAATTTTCAGTTATCAGCTAGGACTGTTTTCATACTTTATGAAGAAAACTAAAACATAAGTCTCCACAGATCCATTGTTCTTTCCTACACACAAGACACACACCGGCACCTCCACAGCAAAGTCTCCCTACAGCAAGTCGGGGGTCCGTGCCACAAAGGAGGAAACAGACTCAGCCACTGAGCCAAGTGTTCGTCAAAAAGACCCTTGTAAAACCCAAAACAGTGACTGACTCTCCAGCGCCAGCTGTGTGTCCCCTAATTCAATGCAATTCTGACCCTATTTTCCTGGGGAAGCCACCAGCCAGCCTGACCCTGGGGCCCCTGTGGAGGAGGCCAGCTCCCAGGACAGAGGTCACTGTGACCTGACCAAGGGGGCAGCCCCAAGAGTCATGTGTTATCCGGCCACAAGGGACTAGGAGAAGCGTTTCCACGGAAGATGAGCAGTTTGAGGGATGAGGGGCCTGTGAGCCAGAGGGAAGCGACTGCAGGGAAAGAGTGGGGGAGGGAGGCTGAGAGTGAAAGTCCTCTCCAGGCACAAAGCTCTGCCCCAATCGCCAGTTCAAGGAACCAGAAGTTTCCAGCCCCATTCTTTGTTGTGTAAGGTTGATGGCTCTGGTGGTTCAACCCAGTCTCCAGTCCCTGGTGGGTCTACGAGGTCTCGGGTGGGGGGTGCTGGCTGGAAGGGGTGTTAGGGCTTCCACTTCCCAACTGCTAATCCCATCAGCAGTCCAAGACCCACCCACTTCCCAACTGTTAATCCCATCAACAGTCCAAGACCCACCCTCCCCTCAGGGGGCACCTGAGATAATCCTTCATTAACATAACAAAACCGCCACCTTCTCTCAGCCCTCAGGCAATTCCCATGGTTTTGAAGTTCTGGGCCATAAAGGACACAGAGAACCAAACAGGGATTTCTCATTAAAAAATGGCAGCAAATTAAATGAGTTTTATCACATGCATAGATTCACATGCAAAGATATGTATAAATGCCACCGAAATTAGGATACAAAACAATTATATCACCCTCCAAAGGAAAAAAAAAATGGCAGCAGGTCCCTGAAATAGACGTATGTTTTCAGTCAGGAAGTTCACTATATCCACTGTCACCTTGCATTGACAAAATGTTGGTGTTCTCTGGCCTTCACCCTTCTGCGGGTAGTCTGGAATCTGTCCGCAACTGCTCTAATCAATTGTCACCTAGAGGGAAACGGACACTATTCTCTGAATCACAGGGGTTCACCCCCAGCGATGGTGAAACCAGGTATGCACAGGCCTCCAAATTCCAGTGTTGGAACCCAAAACCCCATTTCTCAGGGCGGGAGCTGAGCCTTTGGCAGGGGACTGGATGAGGAGGAGGTGCCTGATGGGCCCGATTAGACCCCCGGTTTGCCCGCCCCCAGAGTAAAGACCCTCAAAGGGAGGGCGACCACCTGAGGCCACGCCCCTCTGATGGGTGGCGGGAATTGCTTCCACCAATGGGCGCGGGCCCCGCCCCTTCAGGGCGCTATAAAAGGCAGAGCCAGGCTGTTCCCAGTCACTTGGGACCCAGATCTGCCAGCTACAGGGTCTCTGCGTGGCTGGTAAGGATGGAAGCCCAGGCCGAGCCTGACCCCTCCAGCCCCTGCTCACCGGACATGCCCCCCATCCAGCAGAACTCCGCTGAGGAAGGGCGCTCAGATGTGGAGGAGAAAGCTTTGGAAGGTGAGAGATGTGGCGGGCTCAGCGTGGGCAGCAGCAGGCCGAGCCCCGGCTATGGCCGGGAGTGGGCAGAGGGCTGTGTGCCCCTTGGGGCTTATTTTCAGGTTTGAGAAGAAAATGTGACCTAGTCCTCTATCTGCCCATGCAGGGTCCACTCCTCTAAACTCCCTCTTTTTCTCCAGGAGCAAAAGCCATGACTTGTGAGCAGAATTCCAAGGAAACAGAGCTCAAAGATAGAAACGGCTCTGTGGGAGAATCAGGTGAGACATCCTTCTCTGGGAAAGGTGCCTGGGAGGCGGGTGACTCAGTCTCTAGGGGAAGGAATCCAGGTACCAGGACTTTCCAGATCCTGGCCTCTGGGACTGCTGGGAACCCGGGTCATAACCCGGGCTCTGTGGGGGTGGGGGGAGAGGGGGTTTCTGGTGTCTCTTGGTAGGGTCTCAGTTCTCTTTTCCTTCACAGAATCTAAGAGCAACTCCAACTCTGAGGCGCGCAGCTCCCGGAAGCGGAAATTGAGCCCTAGGAAGGGCTCTCCTGATGGCACAGGTAGGGCCTGCACCCGCTGAGCAGACAGCATAGCACTAGGTGTGTGGCACCAAGGGGTTGTTTGCTGCTGGAGCCAGTGTGAGCACAGGGATCCAGACTGCCCAGGATGCTCGGGGTGTGGCCTCCTGGGGCCGGAGGTTACGGGGCTCAGGAAGGGGTCCGGGGATGCAGTGAGCTGGCAGGTGTCTCACTCATGTGCTTCCTCCACAGGCCCCTCCTCAGAGGATGAGCACCCTGAGGTGCTGCACCGGGAGGAAGGAAAGGTCCCCAAAGGCAACAGCAGTGAGGGGGTCCGGGATTCCCGCTGCAGGAGACCTCACAGGAGGCGCCCTGGGTGCAGCAAGAAGCCCAGAGCCAGTTTCCCAAGGGGCCAGCCGCCACCACTCAGGAAAACCTTGGTGACCTCGCTGCGCTCAGTGTCCGAGGCCATTTACCAGGACATGGTCTGGGTGCAGAGGCAGCAGGTCCAGGCCCCGCTGGGCTGGGAGGACCTGTCTGCACTGGCCCAGCTGCGGGCACCCCTGGCCGACCTAGTCCAGACCATCTACACCATGGCCTCCCAGGCAGCCTACGCCATCCCTGCCGAGGGCTGGCTCAGCCCAACGCCTCCTCCTGGCGCCCTGGGCTTGCCTGGCACAGAGGATAAGGCCGGGGTGTTGCCTGCAAGCAAGAGGAGTCCACTTCTTCCCCTGGACAAGTGAAGCTGAAGCTGCAGTGGAGAATACTGGGCACAAGCTGAGCGGACCAGACCCACTGGCACAGGACTGGGCTCTGCCAGCAGAATCAAGGCCCACTGTTGCCCACGTTCCTCTGGGCGAGCTGCAGCAGTGCCGATTATGGGCGAGGGTGAATCAGAGGACGGGGGGAGTGGACACAGGCTCAGGATGGGGGCCTCGGGGTTTCCTTGATGACCAGGACTCGGACACGTCGATTTCATGTTCGGCGGTGTGTGGGGGACTGGGCTGGAGGGGTGCCGGGCAGCACGACTTTCTCATGAGGCCAATACAGAGTCCTTCATGTCAGCATATTCTGCACAGCGGCAGAGTGGAGGAACCAAATCCACAAACTGCTGTACTCTCTATATTGAGAAATATCTTTCTCAGCTTATGCTCTGCTTCAATGGCCATTCTGGTTGCTTGTCCTTACTTTAGAAGCCCCACGTCAAGACACATGGAATACTTGGTGACGCCATGTATTTACTCCTTAGCTGACTTCGATTTTAGTCTTGTTTTTAAAATGTTACTGTCTTAGTGCAATTATGAATTTCACCCAATTCTAGTTTACTAGCAGATACTAAGTCTAATAGGATAATTTCATTTGTGTACACATTGTGGTATTTGACCTTTTATAGTTTTTCTGGGTCATTTATAGTAGGAACATGTACTGTTACATAAATATGTAATTTTTATGTTTGAAAAATTAAAGGTAAAGCTTTTGCATATTGTGTTGTGCTTTGTCAAGTCTCCACATTACATAGTGATGAGATGAATACTACTTCGCGCTCTGTATGCAGACGAGTGGGTATCTCCTGTAGAACTGCTGAATGCAGGGCTGGGTCAGGAGACTATCCTTTCCACTTTTACTTCAATCCACCTTGGTGGTTGAGGGGTTAAAATCTCACCACCATCAAACTATCTGCAGCTACTGCAGCAGGAGTTCTAGCCTTGGCCAGGGAGTGACCCTCAGGGCACAGCAAACCTCTCCTGTTTCCCTGCTGCTCCCCTCAGCAGTGGATTCCAGTAGATCTGTCTGTGCTGCTCCCCACTCTGTCTCCGGTGATGACTATCTCTTTCTCTCTCAAACACATACACCCTGCCCCACACCTCTGGCCGACATCCAAGCTCTTGTATGCATAAATAAATAACAAATATATATTTTTTAAACTTAAGAATATTTCGGTCCACTTTGACTTTCCTACACCAAGCAGCACTTGTTGGAGATGGGAGAGCAGGTGAACATTCCAGAGAAAGGGGTCAGTTCAGTCATGAAGCATCACCAGTCATTCTACATAGGACATGGCTTCAAACTATGTAAAACCAGCTTCGACATGTAAAACCAGCTTCGACATGCGTACAAAGTCGCAATGTACAAGATACACTTGTCTGGCTGTTTCTGACCCTTTGCTGTGGGTCGACACCAGGAGATGGTTTAGACTTGGGGCAGGTTTTCGCCTCAGGGGCCCTGTTACAGGCCAACCCTGTGTGGCTGGGCAATTACCCACGGGGTTGGGTAACTTTGGGGGCTTGTTTTGGAAATTACTTTATCTCTTCTCTTCGTGGCACGTTAATTGTATTAAAATTCCTTTCCATTAAAGGTCTTATGTAGGAGAGTTTGTTTAGTCTGGGGATGGAAGGGAGAACCTTTCTAGAACGAACAGGTTTGGAGGTTGTGGGATGCCCTCACCCTGCTCTGTAATGATACCAAATTTTAAGGAAGAAAAAATAATCCATACAAACAGCCGTTTTTGTTTTCGAAACACAGCCACAGAACCCAGAACACCTGCAGCCAGGCCAGGCACAAACAGTGCAGAGAGGTGCAAAGTTACTACACAATCACGTTGGGTTTTGCATTTCCATCACGTCCTGGTTCCCGTAATCTACAAGGACGGACATCCTTTCATTTAATTAAATAGGAAATTTTCAATACCAGGCACTCTACGGTGCCAGGATTCCACCTCCCTGCCCCCATTTAGGGCCCCAATGCCCTTCCCGCCCATGTAACCTGGACAGGCACCTCAACCCACCCGCCAAAAACAAACCAAAATTTAAAAAATTAAAAAAAAAAAAAAACGGCTTCCACGTTAAGCGTTCGCATTCGTGCAGAGGAAGTTAATGTGCTGCCTCCAAAGTCACCAACGAGTCGGAGATGCACAGAGCCAGAGAGCGGGGTGGGGGGCTGTGAGGCTCATCTGGTACGAAAACTTGCAGCGCCAGACAGTGCCCAGGTACAGATCGCGCGCCCCCAACCCTGCCGCCCCGCCCCCGCGTCTATGTCCCACTCCCCACCCCCCCGCCAATGCCCGCGTCCAGCCCTGCGTCAAGCCTGCGTCTGTCCACGTCCCATAGGCCACTGGTCCCAGCGGTAAATCCGACTCCCACCGCCCGAGCGCACGCCCGCGTCCAGCCCCTTGCAAGCCCCGCCCACGCGCCAAAGTCAGACTTCCCGCACTCACAAGCCCCGCCCCAGGCGGACCCTCCGCCCCGTCCTGCCACATCTCCCGGCGGCCCCGCCCCGTTAATACCGCTGCCCCGCCCCCTCGTCAATGTCCGCCTTTCACCCCTCGCAAGCCCCGCCCCTCACACGCCTTCCGCGCCGACGCGCATGCGCAGGCGCAGTTCACTGCGGAGACGACCGCGGCGGGAGCGGTGTGGCGGCGGGATCGCGTGAGTGAATCTCCGTCTTTCTGGCGCAAAGCTGCCTTTTCGCGCTTCCCAGAACCCCCCCTCAACACCCAGGGTTCGGGGTTGCCCCGCAAGCTACGCTCTGTGTAGCTGCCGTCCCCACTAGCAGCTATTTGGCCTTTTCTGAGCGGCGACGGCGCCATGGCTCCCCCCAAGCCCCCCTTGTGGTGAGCGCCCCTCGACCGGCGCGGAGACGCCCCTGCTGGTTGTTCACCGGCCTGACTGCGGCGACCCCCGCGGAGACGCCCCGACCTGCCCCCCCACAGCCCGCACCGGCTCTGCGGTCTGAGGAGAGCAGCCAGGGCCGGGTGAAGCGCAGAGCGACCGGGATGAGCGAGAGGGTCGGGGGCTTGATGGGGACGCGGGGGTCAGGCGGGAGGGGAGTCCACGGGGAGCAGTCGGCGGCATCGCTGCGCGGGCCCAGCAGTTCCTGTTCAGACCTTTACTTAGTGGGCGCGCGTCTCCGCTGTCGGGACGTGGCGTTGGCTCTGTGACGAAGAGGAGCGGGAGGCGGGAAACAAATGGTGGGCAGGATGGAGGGGATCCAGAATGTGGACCGTTCGAAAGACAAACGTATTTACTTCTAGGATCTGACTGAAAAATTCCGGAGACCGGGGTTTCCCTGCTAGCCAAGTACCAAAGCTCTCCAGGAGTTTCTACACAACGGGGGCGGGGCGGGTAGGTGGTCAAGAAAGGAATACATGACCAAAAGAAAGCGCTGTGTGAGGCAAAGTCGTCCGCACCTTTGGGGTGGGAAAATTTGACTTCGTGGAGCCATTTTAAAAATGGAGTCGGGGCCCTCCCTGGTGGCACAAGGGGTTAGAGCGCAGCACTGTGGAGCTGTCCACAGCCACTGCAGCACGAGTTCCATCCCCGGCCACGGAGTGACCCACAGGGCGCAGCAGACCTCTCCTGTCTCCCCGCGGCCCCCTCAGCAGCAGATTTCAGATGATCTGCCTGTTCTGCTCCCCACTCTGGTGAACCCTCTCACCTCCCCACACTTCTGGCCTGTACCCCAGTTATTGTTTGCATAAATAAATAATCGTAAAAAAAAAAAAAAGAGCCAGGCAGCCCCTGGCTTAGATCTTATTTGAACTAAGATCTTTGGGCTGGGCCAGAAGCAACTGTTTCAAGAAACTTAAACAGCCATGAAGTCCACTCATGAGGACTGGTGACTGGCCTTCGGTCAGAGGCAGCAATCAAGTACGGCCAAAATAGCTGAGCCCTATCTAGCCTAACTCAGCCTTTTTCTCTGGCCACTTATCTTCCTCATTTCCTCCCATGAAAGAGGCGTTCTCGTTCTTTTCCATCCCCTCTTTTGGGCACTTTGCATTTTCTACCCAAATCAGTGTCCTCAGATTGCACATCGTTGGTCCTCAGTAAATATGCTTTGCCTTTTTACTGGCTCTGGGTCTTTACGCTGAAAAGGGGAAGTGCAGGGTTTCACTGCAGTTATCTCAGCGCACAGCACAGGCTCTTACTTGTGGGAGAAGCTGAAGACACAATTAAGCCCGGGTTGCCTGGTGTGGGGCTTAGCACGGTGACTCAGTTTGGGACCTCTCCTGTCACCCCACTACTGCTCCACCATCCTGCCTTTGGCATGACTCCCTGAAGATGCCTTCTGCCTGCTAGAGGGGGCTGGCAGTTGATAACGCCAGTCAGCTCTTCAGATTTACGTGGTTGAATTTTGTGTTAACAGGACAAGAAGACAGAAGCAGAAGACAGAAAGACAAACGGAGTAAGACCCAGCGGTGGCCCAGGCGGAGGTCCTGCGCGAGTGTGGAGTCGAGTGGCCGTGGCTCGTTGCACTGTGAAATCCTGACTTGGGGCCCATAATCTAGTTCATTAAGAACTTGTCTTATTTCTAAATTATGCAGAGGAGATTGGGGGTGGTGAGTCGGGGCCTGACACACCAGTATTTCCTAACTACCGTGTGAGAAATACTTCCATTGGCAGCCCTGTTCACGCAGCAGCAGACAGCTCGGTTGCAGGTCATCCTCTTCCCTTTCAAGAAATGGCGGACGACCTTGTGCTAAAAGTGGGGTTTTGAAAAAACACTTTCCAACACTCAACACGTCTCTAACAGCTGGGCGCTCAGCAGCTTGTCTTCCTCTAAGTGGTTTGGCAAGTGGGCACGCTGGACGGAGGCCTCCAGAGGAGCGATGCCCCTCAAGTCCTGTGGGCCTTGCTGGCGGGCGGGCGAGACTGCTCCGGGGCTTGGCCCCAGCTGCTGCCGAGGCTGCCGCACAGGCGGCCACTTCCAGGCCCACCTTACTGTTACCCATTTTGATTATTTTTTTCTGGAAAAGAGTTTTAATCTTGGGGTTGATTAAGCCCACGAGAGAAGCTTCTCTCTCTTTTTTTGAATAATAGTTTATTTTTACATCACTTTGTGCCTTTTTCCATCTCATTGTGCTCCCCAGGGGGCTTGCCATCACCATAGCCCAGTGCATTTCCCTCCCCCCACTGTTTTTGATCCCACTCCCCACTCTGCCCCACAGAATGTCTCTGGTCCTTAGCTGTTCATTATTATTTGCTCAGGACAATGAAAGGTCATGTGGAACCAGGGCAAACCTTTTCTGTTTTAACTTGCCCAGGCCACAGTGTCAGAATTCACTTAGACCCAGTTTCTGCTCCCTGAGCTCTCACTGCTCAGGGTATCTTGGTGAGAGCCACCCCGTGCCCACTTGTGGCATGGATATTAGAGTAGACCAGGACGCCTGAGCCTAAGCAAATGGGGTTCCTGAGAAGATATTAAAAATTCGGCATTTGTTTGTGGCTGGCAGTTTTCAGCGAGCATGTGCCCAGTTCTGACTAGGCTTTAAAATGTGTCTTAGTCCTTGGAAAGCATGAAAACTGCTGAGACCCGGGCAGGCCACTCCCAGCTTCTCTGTATCCCGGTGAACATCAGCTGAGTCAGCTCCTGGCATTTGGACCTCTTCTGGCTCCCACACCCCGTGGCCCCAGCCAGAGGCCAAGGACAGGCTCGGGGGTGCATGGACCACATGCCGGCTACTGAGGGAGGGGCCAGGCGCCTGGGGGGTGGCATTTTCCTTGGCTGTGTGCCAGGGGCTCAGGACTGGGCTCTGCAGCAGGAAGGGCTTGCCGAAGGACAGGCAGCACTGGGGTCTCCGCACCAGTGGCTCGCCCCTGTGCCCCTCTTGCAGCCGGGAGCAGACTGTCTTCCTGCGTGCAGCGCTCCCTTCTGTGCGCGTGGGGTAGAAGAAGTGGGGGGGAGTTCTCAGCATTAAACAGCATTTCCGTCACAGAATGACCTCACCCAAGAAAGAAGCCCAGAGGAAGAGGAAAGAAAGAAGAATGGCTCTTTCCCAGGTAACATCAGTATTCGTAGTTGGTCTCTGACCATGTCCTTCCTGGGCTTGCTCCTCAGCTGTCTGACCACTGTCGGAGGGTGCGTGCTTTGTCTGACGTCGTAAATGCATCTGGAGTCAAAATAGGTGAATGGCTGTATCTGTCCCTAAATATAGGAACTTTAGAAACAAAGAAGAGCTGACCACTTGTCTACCAGCAGGGGATTTAAATTCACAGCACACCCAGCCACAAAGCACACACACAGGTGTGTCCTCTTAGGGACTGTGGCGCAGCAGGGGTGTAAGGGAGAAAATGGTTAGAGTTTGGCAGCTTACAGAACATTCTGTCATCAGAGGGACGTCGCTAGCTGAGAATTTTTTGATTCAACATCTCACATATTTTTGAGATAAACTTCGCAAAAGTGTTGCAGTGTAGAGAGTAAGAAGTAGAATACTCCCCCCGTCACGTCTTTCACTATCACTCTTCCTATCAGGAGAAGAAAATAGACAAGAAAATGAAATAAAAGGCATCAAAATTGGAAAAGAAGTCAAACTGTCTGTAGTCTTGAACTGGTATTTAGAAATACCTAAACCTTACACACACACAAAAACCTTAAATCTACCAGTTATAGAATAGAAACACTCAAAAATCAGTTGTTCACAGGTGCATTAGCAATGAACAAATTGAAATTAAGTATAGTTACACATTAGAAATTATAAAATATTACTAAAAAAAAAAAAAAGAAAGAAACCCCAAGTGAAGGCCCCCCCCTGGCGGCATAACCAGTTACTGCAGCACTAGGAAGCTGTCTCCAGCCCCTGCAGGAGTTGGATCCCAGCCAGGGAGGGACCCCAGGGCCCAGCAGACCTCTCCTGTCTCCCCCTGCTCCCTCAGCAGTGGGTTTCAGTAGGTCAGCCTGTTCTGCTCCCCACGCTGGTGAATCCTCTCACCTCCCCACACCTCTGGCCTACACCCCAGCTCTTGTATGCATAAATCAAAATATATATTAAGAAAAAAAGACTAACTATGAAACTCTAGATAAAAATAAGGTAAATTTTTATCCCCTGTGTATGGCAGCAGACTTTTAGACACGACAGAAGAAAGACAGAATCGATAAACTGGTGTGCATCAAAATAGCTAATGTCTGTGTGTTGTAGGGCACTGTCCCGGAAGTGAAATCTGCCAAGTGGGAGTCAATATGCATAAGTCACATGTCTGGTAAGGGCGTGGTATCTGGAATATAAGAAGTAGTTCTACAACTCAACCAAAAAGCAAAGATTCCTATTAAAAAGTCTTCAAAGGATTCTGATGCACATTTCTCCAATGGGCATATAGCAACAAGCTCACGAGCAGATGCTCAGTGAAACTGCTCATTAGTCAAAATGCAAAATCAAAACCGTTTACTTGACACCATTCCCAGGCACCAGGATGACTGGGATAAAGCAGCATTGGTAGGCAGCTTTCAGAGTCGAGGCGCAGGGCGGAGCGTTTCACTCCCGGCATGCACTGAAAAGAACTGGAGTCAGGTGTTCGGAAACGTGACCCGAACGCCACAGCACAACTAACACCGGCGCACAGCGCAGCCAGCACCGGGGGGTGAGGAGGTACAGGGATGCAGGCACACCAGGCGGGTCACTCCGCGGTAGGAAAGGGATTTACTTTGAGGCGCAGGGCCTGCGCAAACCAGTGGGAGGCGAAAAGCGAGGCGTAAAGACCACACTATACCTGCCCACCTATGTGGAGCGCTCCCGAGGAGGAGGAGAACAGGCCGCTGCTTAATGACAAAGGGTCTCTGTGGTGAGGTTGGTTTTGAACTTAACAGTGATTTTTCGATGCCGAGTGTGAGTGTGGGCACTTGGAAATGGCCAACTTTACCTTGCGTGGCTACTCCAGCAAAGGCAACGCTCACACATCCCAAGCAGTTTTTACTTTGCATTAAAGTAACTCCCCGTCCACTTGGTGAAATGTGCTTTCCTCTCAGGGACAGCTGACGTTCGAGGACGTGGCCATCGAGTTCTCCGAGGAGGAGTGGGCCTGCCTGGGGCCTGCGCAGCGGGCCCTGTACCAGGAGGTGATGCTGGAGGCCATCAGAAGCCTGGTGGCCCTGGGTGAGGAGCCCCCCCCATGTTTGTCCTGTTCATCTTTGCATGTCCCTTGTGAGGCTCTGTGGTCTCATCTGTGTGCTTAATTAATGCAGTACTTCTGGAAAGAGGACTAGGTATCTGCTCACCTAACGTAATCCCTAACCATTCAGAGAGGCAGTCAGTGGGCTGATCTTTGAAAGGTTTTTCTATGTCATGTCCCCTCTTAGCTGAACAGACATCTGGGAGTTTATTCTGGAAAAGTACAGGATATCAGTTTTGTTTGTGAGTTGAAATCTCTCCTGGGCAGAATATTACCTCCACTTGGCAGGGCGAAGAGCCCTGGGCCACGGAGATTGAAGTGCAAATTGAGGGACATGCAAATGGATGGGATGTGTCAAGCCAAGTCCACCATGGGAACGCCTCAAATGGGAAAGCTCTGAGGAAATACATGTTTATTTCTCATCAGCTCCAGTGGGAATTCATATTCCTGCTCTCTTTCAAATACACCAGTGGCTACACTGTCCTCCGCTCTGCCTGCACTGACAGTTTGCAGCCTGGGCTTCTCAGGAGTGCTCCTTCACCCGCTCTCACTCTGGAGAGGGCTGGGCTAAACCCTAACCCTCTGCAGTTACCACCCCAGGACCCTTTCAGTTTCCATTCCCGTTTTGTTCTTGGGCGAATTCTCAGCGACAGAAAGGCAACATGGCCGCTTTCCCACTGCAGGTGGTTCTGGGAAGCTTCACGGGAATGTTGGGCCTTTGCCCTGCTCGCGTCCCTTAGCCTTCGCTCTGGGGTATTGTTACACCTGTCACAGAGGAATGGAGGAAACTTCTGCGGGTGTTACGCAGTAGGAGTAGAAAGGCTTGTCACGGAGGTCCACACTTGTTTCCACACACACGAAGTGTGACCTCGCTGCGTGCTCTCCCCGGAGCGAGAGTCTGTGTGCTGACCTCTGTGTGCTGTGCCCTTGGTCAAGAACTCCGCTAATGCAGCCGTCTCCCTGTCGTGCATTTCTCTCACTCTAGCTTTCCTGGTTTCTTATGCTTTTCTCAGATTTTGCCTACAAACGCATGCTTTCAGAATACAGACCCAGAGGGTCTGAAGTGTGAGCCTCGCTTCCTTATGAGTAGTTAAGATATCTTTACTTCTGTTCATCTGAACTTAATGCTGCAAAAATCCATGATTCTCAACAGTTTTCCTTTTTCTACTGTATGTTCTTCCTAACCTGGAAGTTATTCCTCTACTTCTCAAAGAATTCTTTTGAATTCCAGAGACCATTATTTTCTATAACTGGTAAAAGTTTACCTGTTAGATTTATCATGGGTTGCTGAAGTGATTTTATTATAATACATAGTTTTTTTAGTAATTTTTTCATACATCATATCCTCGCACATTACTAAAAAGACAAAATTAGAGGAGACAGTCTGAAATCTCAGTTATGATTTCACGTCAGCAGTTACACATAGTTCCAAACTGAACTATGATTTATTTACCCATATCTGGACAAAAAAAATATGGGTAGTATGTAGTGTGCACTATAGAAATTTTCTTACCTAAGAAAATATAATATACACAAAAATTACAATAATGTTTGAAGGTGACACTTGAGGAAATTCATTTTGAAGTTCATAGAAGTATTTTTTATGTACTTTATGTTTCACTATAAACTACCCTCTGATTTTACTTAACAGGAAGACTTTCTGCTGGATCTTTAATCAAGGAACTATCACAGGACATTGTTAAAGGAAAATTACATCATCTATTGATCTTGGAAAATAAAAGCCATGGCCTCAAGGATTTGGACCTCACAGAAATCTGGGGAAATGCGGATGCATTTGAGAGTGCATGGGACGATGATGGAAGGAATGGTAAAGCCATGTCCCCCACCCCCAACAGTCGCCCTGGTAGGGAAGAACAGCTTGATGAGTCCTCAGCTGACGCTGCTCAAAATCTGAGTGTTCCTGCAGGAGACAGTACAGACCTGTATTCTGGCGACAAGCCACTTGAGAGGACCTTGCTGAAAGTGAACAATGGTGTCAGCGATGCTCAAAACAGGTATATTAAATGTTTGCAAACGAGAACTGAATCAAGTTTGCAGGCACACCTGACTGAACTGCCGAGCTGTCCGAGTAAGGAGAAGATTTCAGAGTGCCACGAAGCTGAGAAGCCTAAGAGCAACGGTCCCTCAGTTTTGTCCCCTCAAAGGATTCCGCCAAGTGTCAAAAACATTTGTAATAAATATAAGAAGATGTTAAAATATCCTTTCTTACCTGCAAAATACAGGCGAACACATCCTAGAGAAAAATGTTACAAATGTAATGACTGTGGGAAGACTTTCAGCAAAAGCTCCAACCTCACAAACCATAAGCGAATCCATTCTGGACAGAGGCCTTACAAGTGTAAAGAGTGTGGCAAAGCCTTTACGCAAGGCTCACACCTCACGAGACATCAGAGTGTCCACACGGGAGAAAAACCGTTCAAGTGTAACATTTGTGCCAAAGTCTACACTCGAAATTCACACCTTACGAGGCACCAGCAGATGCACGGGGCGGAGAAGCCTTACAAATGCAGGGAGTGCGGCAAAGCTTTTACCCAGTCTTCGAATTTTACTCGCCATCTGAGGATCCACACTGGTGAGAACCTTAACAAGTGTGAGGAATGCGGCAAAGCCTTTGCTGTCCATTCAAACCTTGTGAAGCACATGGAAGAAGTCCACTCTGGAGAGAAACCGTACTTGTGTCTGGAGTGTGGCAAAGCTTTTAAGCACAGCTCACACCTCACGAGTCATCAGGCAATTCGCCCTGGAGAGAAGCCCCACAAATGCAGCGTGTGCGGCAAGGCTTTTCTGCAGTGTGCGAGGCTCACGGAGCATCACCGGATCCACACGGGAGAAAAGCCCTTCAAGTGCAGCAAGTGTGGTGACGCCTTCATGACACGATCGCAGCTTTGGGGGCACGAGAGAACTCACGCTCCAGAGAAGCCTCACAAGTGCAGCGAGGCCGGGTGCGGCCAGAGCTTCCTGCACCAGACGCAGCTTGTGCAACACAGGATGAGCCACACGGGACAGAAGCCTCACAAGCCCCATGAGAGCAACAAAGGCTTGAGTCACCGCTCAGACCTCACTAGAGCTCAGAGAGGCCAAACAGGAGAGAAAAATTATAAGTGCCCCGTATGCGGCAAAGTCTGCAGTCGGAAGTCACACCTTGTACGGCACCAGAGAAGTCACACAGGCGGGAAATCTCACAAAGGTAACAAACTGGGTAAAGCTCTTCCCCAAAATCTGCGCCTGTGGAGTCAGGAGAAGACTCACGCTGGAGAGAAGCCTTACAGATGCAGCGACTGTGGCAAGACCTTTGCGAAACGCTCAACCCTCACTACCCACGTAAGAGTCCACACCGGAGAGAAACCCTACATTTGTATCGAGTGTGGTAAGGGCTTCAAGCAGCGGTCACACCTCACAAACCACGAGAGCACACACTCCGAGGAGAAGCCGCACAAATGCAATGTGTGTGGCAAGGCTTTTATCCAGAGCTCACGGCTGATGGAGCATCACAGAATTCACACGGGGGAGAAACCTTACAAGTGCAGCAGGTGTGATAAGGCCTTTATCAAACGCTCACAGCTGTGTAGCCACGAGAGAACGCACACTGGCGAGAAGCCTTACAAGTGTAAGGAGTGTGGCAAAGCCTTTAGTCACGACTCCAACCTCATCCGGCACCACAGAATCCACACGGGAGAGAAGCCGTATAAGTGTAATGTGTGCGGCAAAGTCTGTAGTCGAAATTCTCACCTCGTGAGTCACCAGAAGATACACTCTGGAGGGAAACCTTACAAGTGTGTTGAATGTGGCAAAGGCTTTACAGATCAGTCAGCCCTCACAACTCATAAGAACATCCACACTGGTGAGAAACCGTACAAGTGCGATGAATGTGGCAAAGCGTTCGCCCAGTTCAGAAATGTTACAAAGCATCAGAAAATACACACCAAAAAGAAACGCTAAAATAGGTGGCGTTATTTCTCCTGCAAAATGGAAACTTTGGGCATCACCAGAGTTCATGGCAGGAGGAAACTTCAAGCAGAAAGACTGAGACAGAACGTAAGCCCTAATGGTCAGACTGAACGTTCACAGTGGAGACAGGCCACACAAAACCAGTGCGCATGGTGAGGCCTTGTCCCCAGAGCGCCACCACTGGAAATCAGAATATATGCATTTGAGAGAAGCCGCACAAGCGCGATGAATGGCAGGGCTAATGCCAACTTTACATGTTGTGGAACATGACAGAAATTCACCCTGGAGAGAAAGTTTACAAATACCATGAAGGTGATCTGCCTTTTCACAACTATACACTTTCACGAAAGAATTCATGTAACACGGGAACCCGACACGTGTCAAGGCCTTTGGGGAGTGCACTCGGGATACAGTTAAAAACCTCTGGACAGAAGCCAGTGAGGACAACTGCTGCTTCTGTCAGTTGGCAACATGAGGAAATTCATACTAAGGGAAAATGAGTCTAGTACGTCTGAAGATGAAACCATCCTCTTGTTAAATTCCACCAAGAAACATTAAAATTAGTTAAAACCCCTGAGGCGACCTCCTTAGTGGAACGAGGACACCTGTAAGAGGTCTAGTTAGGTTTCGTTTGTGTTCCCTCAGGTAGGTGAGGCTTCTTGACAAAGCTGTATTACTGGTGACGCCAGCTTGAAGTTTGGAATCTGGTGTCGCTCTCCTCTGCAGGCTTTCCGCGTGCCACGGTGGTCCCTTTCCCCTAAGAGGCAAGCACCTGACTGAGTAGCGGGGTCAGTCACCCCGTGAGCCTGGAGAGAGTAGAGCACTGGTTTGTAGACAGACGACAGTCTAAATCTGGAGCCTTAGAGAGTAGCAGAGAATAGATGTGAACTTACTATGCCAATTGTTCCCGTGGCAATGGCCCCACCTCTACAGTTGCAGGTGACTGAGGGCTTCTGTTGCCCTACCAGGAAAGGGTTATTCTACCAGATGATCGAGGCGTGCGGAGAAAGAAGTTTTCATGTGAGTAGAGGGACTGACTAGGGTGGGTTACTAGGCACTAACTAGGGTGGGTTACTGGGCACAGCAATGTGGTAGGAGAGGAGGAGGAATGAAGTAGTGTTAAAAGGTAACACCTGCTATGTAGTCACAGGCTAGTGAAAATTAGGTTTTTGGAAGCTGAATACACAGTTACACAGGCCAGTGAGGGACTCGATGCTGACAACTGAAATGGCCTTTAGATGCCATTTTAATATCAACAAACTTGTCATGTATAAGTAAGTAAATAATTTGTGTAACTATGAATCACATCCCTTCTTTCACCTAAGAACATCCCACTTCATTGAGGTACATACTGAACAGAGTAAGTCCTAAGACTCCAGGTTGTTAGCGCTAACAGTGGTATCTATACAATTTCTGTATTAAAAGTGAACAAACTGTACCTGAAAATGTATTATTTCTGACTTGCATTTGAGTCGTCACTCCACAGCGTATGCCAGGCTATTTCTGTGGCTGGAATGACATTACCACAGCAGTTCAATTACTGCCCCCCCTCCCCCGTCGCTACACGCTTAGATTTATATGGGCCCTCATTTGTGCCAAAGATGGACCTCCCAGTTGCTCCCTTATGTGAAATACTAATAGACACTTTTTTTTTTAATACTAGAAACGAGGGGAAAGAAATTGTGTGCTTGTATTGCCCTAGGATATGATTTGAAAAGACCGGTATTCATGAGAATAAAATTGTCATAACTGGCAACATGAAGATATTGCTGATAAATTGGAATTCTCCTGGACTCACTGAGACATTTTGTTAGCCTGTACTCGGCCTATTCTGCCATCAGAGCTGATGGTGCTGTTTGCTCGAGTCATTACGAGTTTATATATTCAGGACTTTCCAAGTTGTTCCAAAAGTGACTGGAGCGCAGGGATGGGTGACCAGTGTGTTATGGAGACGAGATGGGGATGGAGCAGCAGAACTTGTACTGTCGGTTTACTGGGCAAGGGAGGGAGCATCTGGGCCTTAACCACACGCCTACCACAAGGGCACAGCAGGAAGTCGTGGGGAGGCTTAAAATGTCAGTCACCACATGTGAGCATTCTTGCAGACGTAATGCTTACTCTTGGAACTCCTGACATACTGGTTGGGGAAGACTACCGTTTTCACCATGCTAGTAAGTTTCAACAACAAGGAATTGTCTGACCCACAGCATGAACCTACATGACATGTGTAACATGGCACTCAAAGCAAGAATGTCTATATTATGTCAGATGTAGTTGTTTTCAGAGAAAATAAAATCACCGTGGGAAATTACAAAACGACAGGCGAAGAATCTGCCGAGGTGATTCAGCAATCCTAAGTGGACATGCGCTAAAGAACACCTGCCCGGCACAGGTGTTCACAGAACTTGGGAAAAATGGACAAAGTTGTTAATGCAGTTTGTACTTGAATGTATCTCGGTAACAGAGAACTCCACAGAATCAGCGGGCACAGATGTGCAACATGGGGTCCGGTCAACATTTTTAGAACACTGCACAAAAAGTAGATTAATGCGGTTTTCACCGACATCAGCAAGCTAGATCATGGCCGCTACCATATAATACCCCTCAACAAGGTTAGACGACATCAAACGACAGATCATATCCTTGGCCTATCATGGAACCCAACTACAAACCAAAAACCGCAAAAAGGGACGTCAAACACTAGGAAACCAAGCAGCGTCCCCTTTCAGGAGAAGGTAATGCCATCAACGTGGGCTCCTACCAAGTCGGGTGGGGGTGGGAGGCAGGGCGAGCGTGGACAGTGGTGTTTCTGCAGTTTCTGCCTTTCGGATACAGCATTTTTTGTCTCCTTTAAACATTAGTTCCTAATGAGCCTGCAGAAATGCTCTAAAGTCAGATTGTGGGGAGGATTTCACATCTCTGTAAATGTCCTAAAAACTATTGAATTCTACAGTTAAAATGAAACGATTTTATGATGTGTAAATTACAGCTCAATAAACTTGTTTACTTTTTATTCAATATCACGCCTAGACCCAACAGATCTATTACCTCAACTTCATTTACTGGTTTGCACAGCTTTCAGATGCAGTTGTACATGGCTTGCCTCTCACTACATTATGTGTAACGTCCGCTCTGTGGCTCTATTGATAATGGTATGGTCCGCCATCAGCAATAAGCCTCTACCACAGCAGTTTCCTCTCAGGTCTATACTTAGTCACAACAGCTAGAGTCAGCTCAGCAGTTGGTGGTATTTTATGGTGTCCCTGGTTAATGTGAACGTGCTTTCTGTATGCAACTTAAGAGGGAACTGTCCTTACCTCAAATCCAGTCTCATCTTGCAGAAGCTTGTGGGTTGTGAGGAGAATCAAGTGTTTCAACATCTTATTTAACTCTCCAGTCACTGGTAATACTGAGCCATGAAGTAAAAACATTTTGATAGAACCCATGTAAAAGCGGCAGGAGATGGGCATTAATGTAAGTACAGATGTGAGTAGCTGAAGGACAGAAGTAACTGCCTTGCCTGTGAGTGAAGCTCCACGGGGATGAGCCGGGTGGCCGCCCCCAGACAAGGCGGAAACTGGCCCTGATTCGGCCACCTGGCTGCTGGGATTGTCTTTAAGCCTCTTTCTGTCCTGAGTTCCTTCACCTGTGGAGCGAGAGTGACATCAGTCCTTCAGAGCTGAAAATGTAATCAATAATGACACCCTTGGTGTCAAACGTGGACATGAACAGAAGATTTGGGACGTAAACAAATTCTGGGGGTTACTGGGGGGCAACGGCCACAGTAAATGTAGCACATACTTCTCCCTGCCAGTCGAGGAGCCACCGAGGTGGGCCACTCACAGCTGGCCTCCAGGGCAGCAGCTCTTCCAGTGACGGCCTGTCACGGGACACGGCAGGCCTGCGAGGGATCATCTCAAGCTACAGGTGGAATCTCGGGTCGCTCTCATCCACCACGACTGCAGTCCCCCAGAGTGCTGCCCTCTTCCCTTGATTCTCAGGCGCTCACCACAGCCGAGCCCCTCAGAGTCGGGGCCAGGAAAGGGCCTAAAGCCAGGTGGCCAGTTCGCACCAGTTCTGGGTCTGGCCACCGCAGCAGTGCTTCGGGTATGAAGCGGGGCAGTAAGCGCCCTAGTCGGTGTCCCGCCACGGGCCCTCGGTCGCCATGTAAATCAGCCGACCGGAAGCTGCCCATGTCCCAAGGTGAGCTGAAACAGCAACGCCCACGCAACCGGCGGCGCCCGCGCTACCAGGCCAGGCTGGAGCGCGCAGGGGACAGTAGAGGCCGAGCGGCCAAGCCAAGAGCATGCTGGTACCTGCGCCCCTGTGGCCTGGGAGGGCGCGGCCCAGCGGCTCCAGGTGGGCGACTTCCGGCCCGGCGCCCCGCCCACTCGGCTCTCCAGGCGCGAGGAAGCAGCCCGCGCTCCGGGAGGAGGGAGGAGCGAGCCCCGCCCGACACGCTCGCGCCGCGCAGGCCCAGCCTCTCCGCGCACCACCCAGGCTCCGCCCCCAGCCGCAGGCACCTCCCCGCGCGTGCGCAGCTGCTTCCGTCTGCTTGCTGTCGAGCTTCTGTCCCCGCGTGAGCAGTAGTTGTCCCCGCACCCGCCCCTCCGTCCGAGTCTTTTCAGACGTCGCCATGACACACTGGGGGTTCTCTGCGTTAAAATATCCCAGTAGGTCCCGCCCTGGGCTGCTCCGCCTTGCAGTTCCGGAGATGCGCCTTTCGAGATGCTTCCGGTGTCGTTGGCACCAAGGCCCCCCAGCCCAGTGGTTCTCCCGAAATCCTGCCAGAATTGCTTTTAGGTGTTGAAACAATGGCGGGGAGGGGGTGACTGTGGAGAGCCCACCAGCACCATGTGTGGCTTCGGCTATCTGCTCGGAGGATGCTCGCTGAGTTGGGACACAGCCAGCTGGCCACCGCCATCCTGCACACCTCGCTCCCTGTGTAAGTCATTCCTGTCACTGTCTCACACTTGTGTCTGCTTCGCGGTCGTGTCCTGCATCAAAGGCCTCACATTTACACAGGCTCTTTCTGGGGTGGATGGTCTGGTGTCCACTGGCGTATGCGCTCACGGTGAAGACTGTCGCGGTGGTGACACGTAAAAGGCCTCTGTCCAGAAAGAACTCTGATGATAACGGTGTGCACACTGGCCAGGCTGTGCCATGCTCCTACATCTGTGTGGTTTCTGCCCAGCATGTATTCTTGTCCAGACCCGCTAACCTTGCTCATTACATTTGAAGTTTCTCTGCAGTGTGCTGGCCCTGTGAGTGACAAGGCCAACTTCTGACAAAGCCCTTGGGCTCATTACACCTGTAAGGTTTCTCTTCAGTATGAATCCTCGCATGCTTTGATAGCTGTGAGTTTGTACAGAAGACCTTGCCACATTTAAGTTTCTCTTGTGCGTGAGGCAGCTCATGTCTGTGAAGGTATGATTCTGTAGTGAACATTTTCCACACACATCACAGCAAGAATGTATTCTCCAGTATGAATTCTCTGATGAATTATAAGGTAAAAATTTTCAGTAGGACTTTTGCCACACTCATTGCATTTAGTGTGGTTTCTCTCCAGAAAGCTGCCCCCTACGACAAGCTGTGGTATCAGGCCAGGCCCTTTCACACTCGCAACCCTTGTGTACTCTCTTATGATGTGCAGTGTGAATATTCACAAAAAGCTTTGACACATTCACTACATTTGTAGATTCTCTCACTTCTAGAAAAGATCTATTAAGAATAAAATAAGGGCCCTCCCTCCCTGGTGGCGCAGCAGGTTGGAGCGCAGCATTGCGAAGCTGGCTGTGGCTGCTTCAGTGCTAGCTGGATCCCTGCCCTGGAGGTGATCCACATGGCCAGGCAGACCTCTCCTGAACTGCCCGCTGCTCCCCTCATTGCTCTGCCTGCCCTGCTCCCCACTCTGTGGTGAATCCTCTCACAGCCCCTGCACCTCTGCCTGTACCCCAGTTCTGTATGCATAAATAAAATCTTAAAATGTATTAGAAGTAAACAAAGCAGATATTCAAAAATTAGGGGGAAAAATCAAACTAAAATTTGCTTCTTGGAATAAAACCAACGTGAACACCTTAACTTCTAAGGAAATAAATCACTACTCAGAAACCACTCAGCAAAGATTCAGATATTTCTACAGTAGAATTCTATCCAATATTTAAAGAACTAACAGTCTATTTCAAAACTTTTTTTTTTTCAGTTGAAAAGGGAACCAAACTCCTTCTAGGAAGCCAGAAATAGCAAAGCCAAAGATACTATAAATCATACAAGAAAACCACACCCCGATATCTCTGATAACCCTGCTGAAAATATCCCCAGATGAAAGCACCTTTAAGTGAGTGTATCCCATAGCCAAGAGGGATCTTTGCAACGTGGCTAAAAAAGGGAAAATCAATTTAATACTTCATTCACATCAACAGAAGGAAAAACCATGTGAACATCTCAATATGTGCACAGAAAACATTCAGTAAAAGTCAAGTCAACCATCATGAAAACAATGTAGAAACAGATACCACCTGTTTAAACATAATAAAGGCCAAACATCATGAGAGCACAGCAAACACACTCCACGGCTGGAAGTTTTCCCTCTAAGATCAAGACAGGCATGCTCACCCTTTCGACAAGAAAACAGAAAGGCTAGCCAGGTGAGAGCTCACCTATCTGGAGAGGAAGAGAGCAAACTTCCCCAACATAAAAAGAGGTGTATTGATCTAGTGCAGAATGGATATGCTCTTATATGGTAAAAATCCCGGAATACACACACACACACACACACACACACACACACACACACACACACACACACACACACACACACACA
>NW_004567142.1:6071306-6100163 GCF_000260355.1 Condylura cristata | reverse complement strand
CACACACACACACACACACACACACACACACACACACACACACACACACACACACCTGCCAGGTTCTTTAATGATTCATAAGTCAGGATATGAAAACATCCGTTGGATGATCTGGATAGCTCAGTGGCTAAGAGCATGAGTCTTAAAACATTTATAAGTCACTTGTTGGGGCCTCCCTGCCTCATGATGCAAGAGTTAAGTGTCAGCACTGAAGCCATCCGCAGCCCCTGCAGCTGCAGTCCAATCCCGGCCAGGGAGGGACCCCCAGGGCGCAGCAGACCTCTCCGGTCTCCCCGCTGCTCCCCTCAGCGGTGGATTTCAGAAGATACTGAAACACCTCTTCTGCTCCCCACCGTCTCTAGTGAATCCTCTCACCCCCTGCAGCGCTGGCCTACACTCCAGTTCTCATATGCATACGTAAATATAGATCTTTAAAAAAAAAAATCAATAAATTGGCTTCTATTATTGGTAAGGCCAACACAAACTAGCCATTCATTTACACTAACATCTAAGGTAGTGAAATGCAGAAGCCAAGTCCCAGCAAGCAAAAGGAAGACTTGGTCAGTAACTGAAACAAAGCTGAAAATCACAGAAACACAAGGGATGCCACACACATGAAGTTCACCAACTGGACACTTTGTGTTTTTAAGGTGTCGATACTGGACACTGTGTTTTTGTTTTTGTTTCGACACTTTGTGTTTTTAAGGTGTCGAAACAAAAGCTATCTCTAGCAAAGTGACAGTAACCATTTCTGAAGAAACAGGTAAATCCAACTGAAGCGCGTACAGAATTGCAAGGAACCCTGAGTAGCGCAGCAAATGTGACACAGCACAGAGCTGGAGTCTCACAATTTCTTATTTTAATTTATTCCAAAACTAAACAAAACAGGTGCAAATATAGAGCAGAGCAGATTCGTCTCCGGCCACTGCTGTCTGACGAGACCGCCCAGACGCCTCAGCTAGGGAAGGCGTGTCTCACATGGCCGAGCAGGCTGGATACCCATGTGCGAAAGACAGGTCACACCTTAGCCCGAAGACAAAAATTCACTGAATGCAGATGGCGGATCTGCCTGCCGCGGCACTCTTCCGAAGCAGCAGCCACACACCCCTCAGGTGGGAAGGCAGGAGAGATGCAGTGACCGAAGGGCCCGGCTAGCCTCTGGGGCCTCCTCCCCAGGTCCTCCTAGGTCTTCCGAGGACAGAGAAGGGAGACAGCAGCCCGGCGGTGAGGGACACGGGCTCAGCTCTAATCTACATGAACTGAAAACCAAGTCGGGGGGAGGCTCAAGCGTCGACACCGCCGGGCCTGGCGCCAGGCTCACAGGGACACAGCAGGGCGCGGTGGGTCACCGCGGCGACTTCCGTGGCTGCCTCTGTTGAGCTGCAGCAGCACCGGCGGGTGCAGGATGGAGTTCACGCGCAGGAAGGCGGAGCGGTAAGCTGGGGGAAGGAGAATTCTCAGCGCTACTAGAACCTCTCTCGGCCCGCAGAACCTCCCCACCTCTGCTGTCTGCACAGGGTAACACGAGCCCTTTCTGCTGTCCACTCCCCCTCCACTGTCGGGGCGCCTTCCCTCCACCACCACACAGAGCGTGCAGCCACAAGCTGACATTCTTGCCAGTGAGAGAAAATACATGGGAGCTACGTCTTCCCCACAATCTCAGCTCCTTGTTCAACTCAGCAAGACAATACACATATTCCTAAAAAAATACTTCACAAGTATCTCCACTGCTGCCCCCGAAATGAAGAGGGGTCAGGGTAACGGGCACGCGTCTAGCTCTCCGCCCGACGGTGGACTCAAACGGCGGGGGGCGAACAGGGCGCTGGCTCCAGAGCGCCCGGGCTTTGGGACCCTTATGCAGCCACAGGAGTCAGAGGGGAGGTCACGTGACGGGACAGAGGCCGCACGACTTCATCACGTCCCTCTCAATGGGGCTTTGGGCACGTCCAGCAATCCAGGCTCTCAGGAGTCACACGGGGAAGCAACGGCACGCAAGGCGGAGCCCAGCTCCGCGCCCTCACCCAGGAAGACCAGGCTCCGGCGGGTCTCCAGCATCATCTCTCTGTGCAGGGCGCGCTGCGCAGGCCCCAGGCACGCCCACTCTTCCTCAGAGAACTCGGTGGCCACGTCCTCGAGCATCAGCTGTTCCTGAAAGGGAAGCGGCTTACTGAAGGGACACGGGACAAATCTCACCCTCTCGCAGAGTGAGAAGACAGGGTGAGGATGGAGCTGCTGAAGCCTGCGTGGTGACAGACACATCTAAGGCCCCTTGAGCAGGGCCTACACAGGGAGATGACACTGGAGGCCCGCAGGAGCCACTTGCTCAAGCTACTTCCTTACGCTGTCCCCAGGAACAGGCTGCCCTGCTGTCACTGTGGTTCCCGTGTCCTAGGGAGAGGGCAGCTGGGTGAAACGACGCTGACCCTAAGGCCCCATATTCCACACACCGGGCAGCAACGAACCACCCACAGCCTCTGCATTCAGAGCTGAGATCCATCGTGTCTTAGAAGTCGTGAGCCTGGGCCCTCCCGGGTGGCACAACAGGTTATGGCGCGGTGCCGTGAGGCTGGCCACAGCCGCTTCTGCTCGAGTTCCATTCCCAGCCAGGGAGTGACCCACATGGCACAGCAGACCTCTCTCAGCTGCTCCCCTCAGCAGTGGGTTTCAGTCAGTCATGCTGTTCTGCTCCCCACTGTCTCTTGTGAATACTCTCACCCCCAACTCCTCTGGGGTATAGAACTGCACCCCAGTTCTGTATGCATAAATAAATCAATCTTAAAAAAAAAGTCATTAGCCTGGCGACTGTGACAGCTGAACAGCTGGCACTGAACTCAGAGGGCTGCTTTCCGGCTGACCCAAGGACCACTACCACCCCAGGCCTTGTGTGACAGCCCACAGAGGCACTGAAGGGAGAAAGTTCTCATGTGTGTCACCTCAGGAAACGTGTTCTGGAGTCTTCCCCGCCTGCCCTCCTCTTCACCTGTGCCTGAGCATGAGTCACTGACATGTACAATTACTTAAGTTGCTTTATCAACACTATTTCAGAGGTGGTGAGTATAAAACATTTGTGAAAGGGTGAAAAAATACCCAACACTTGAAATGCAACCCCAATAGAACACCTGTGTTCAAACTCAGGAACGCCTCCCCTGCACGTGGGTGTCGGGGAGCAAAAGCCAAAGATGCTCTGTGTTAGAGCACAAGCTCTGGTGTCGCTCCTGCGCTCCGCGACGCCAGGGGCTCAGTCGCTAAGTCTCAAGCCGACACCACAAGTCAGAACTGACTTCCTCCCTCTCGTCTCCTCCCCAGAATCGGCCAGGAATTCCTCTGTATCAGTATTGGCCTTGGCCTTACCCTGATGGGCGGCAGGGAGCACAGTGCACCCAGATGGGCCCTCGGCGCCCACGCCCCGGCCCAGCCCACCCAGGGGTGCGACCTCATCCTGCAAGGGGCCTCCACACCAGCTCGTATCCCTGGCTGAGTGTGAGCTGGTATCTAGGACATGTGAGGGGCACTGTGCGAACCCACAGGGCTTCAGCTTAGCGACAGCAAGTCCAGACCAGACGGGGCTTTTCAGGAGCCGCAGCAGTTAGCCGAGGACGTTCCCGAGCGCGCACCTCTCCCTGCTGCTCCTTCCTCTTCCGGCTCTCCTCCCCAGGCACCCTAAGTCCGGAGCGGTCCATCCTGAAAGAGAACAATGTGTTTCATGCTCACATGACTGCGGGCTCGCTGTGGGACCCCTCATCCCATAAACGCGCCTTTTCTGCCCCACTCCCAACCCCCTTCTGCCTCGGGTCAATCTGCGCCCGCCTGCGCCAGCCCGCCTGCGCCCGGGATCGCCCCTCGCGGCCCTCTCAGTTCTGCTCCTTCATCACCCCGGAAGTGTGGTCCTCTGGCCTCCCCCCACCACGTGGGGTCGCCACCCCCTCCCCACAGCGCCCACTGTGCCCCCCATTCCGCCTCCCGGCTCCCGCGCCCCTCTGGCTCAGCTTCTCGGGGGGCCCTGGCCGCCCCCGCCCACGGAGGGAGCGGGGAGCGGGGGAAGCCGCCTGCGGGGAGCGCCCCGTTGCCGGGGCTGGAGAGCCGACAGCCCGGGTCGCCCGCGAGGGGTGGGGCGTGCAGAGGGGCGGCGCGAGCTGAGGGGCGGCAGGCGCGGGCCTGCCCGGGGCTCCACGCTGCCCCGAAGTCGGTACCGGGTCTGAAGCGAGAGGCGGGGTCGACGCCGGCCCAAGAGCCGCTCCCGGCCACGCACGGACTCACGGGGTGGGGGTGAGGTCTGTGGGGACCCCGACTTTGAGCACGAGGGGCTGCGGCGGCGAGGCGCGGAGTTACAGCGGAAAGATGCGAGCGCACGCTCCGACGGCGCGACCCTTGGCGCCAGCTCTCCGCATCCGGGTCTGCAGGAAACCGCGCGTGCGTAAAGCGGCCACAATCGGGGGCGGGGCCTGGCGGAGGGGCGGGGCCTACTCGGGGCGGGGCCGTCGTGGGGGCGGGGCCGGCGCCGGCGCGGGGATCCTTCTCCAGATTCGTCCTGTCCTTTTTCCTGTGTTCACAAAGGCTCCACAAGTTTTTCATTGTTCAGCACAGTTGCCCGTTTAAGGTATCCCTTAACGTGTGGGCACTGGAGCTGTAAACTATGTTTTCCTCTAAATAAGTTAAAAACTAAGTCACAAGAGAGAAGGGGTTAACAGCCGAGATGTAAAAAAAAAAAAAAAAAAAAAAAGACACCTCGATTTAAGGACAATAAGCCAAACCACCAAGGGCAGCAGATGCAGTCACCAAAGAGCTCCACCGGCCAGTAGGCACATGGGAGGTGCTAGGCATCGCTTTTCACCGGGAGATGAACATCGAAGCGAGCATGAGGTCCCTACTACGTCACACCCGTGAAAACGGCACATACTAACCCCCCCCCCCCAACGAGTGCTGGAGGTGAGCAGCCTTTCACTGCTGGTGGGAATGCGAGCTGGCGCCCCGTTCAGGGGCGTGCTCTGCGCCACACTTGGCCTTAAGAAACTGAACATGGGGCGGGCGCAGGACGCGGCAACCCCAGTTTGGGCATTTATCTGGCGAGAATGAAGCCATGCGTTACAGACGTGTTACACTCCACAATATTTATCAGAGCGCCATTTGCAATAGCGGAGCTCTTCAGTCTTCCTGCCCTCTGTAGAGGTAAAGATGGGGGTCTCCCACACCCTGATACTACTCCAGTCACAAGGGAAAATGTTACCATTTAAAGCAAAATAGGAGTTTAAGGAAATTATATGTTGTGAAGCAAATCAGATGACTCCACAAAGCCGAACACAAGAGCCAGCAGATAAAGGGAGTCTGGGTTTAGGACAGCTGTGAGGGGCAGGTAGCATCAAAGGGGTGTAGAGGATGGTGGGAAGGAAGGAAAAAAAGAAAAAAGAATTTCTAGCTTGGCTCTCAGTTGATGGCGGCCGTTGTCATCACAAAAGGAACACTTCAGGATCTGGGAACTGGGATCTTGGGAAAGGTGATGAGGGCACTTGAGACCCAGGAAAGTTTCCTGCAGTTGTGACTAATTTAAGAATTTAAACAATGGGAGATCACAAACTAGTAGGTGAGACACGAAACTGAAAAAACTGGGCAGCTTCATACTGACACCAACAGGCACATCCATTTCTATCCTACTTTTGCCTCAGAGACAAGACTCGACCTCCTCCTCAGTCCGGCTGCTTGCAGGCCAAACCCTGCAATGGGAGGCCTGGCCTGTTAAAGTGAGCAGCGAGTTGCATGGTCTTTGATGTGGGTGGAATCCCGCCCTCAGCCTCGCTTGGTGGGTTGTTAGTCTGTATGATCTTACAGAAGGGCAATAAAACTCAGTTGGTCAAAAGTAATTCAGAGTTATGAAAAAAAAAAAACATTAAATGTTATTAACTGCATCAGAGACGCAACATGCACTGCCAGCAGGCAAATAGGAATCGTGCACTATTCTGGTTTTCGGTAAACTCCCCTCCCAGCTAACTGCTCTCAACTTCCAGGGACACATCCATTTGTCACGAGTCTATACTACAGTCACTGGCATCCGATGGAGAAAGTGACCATTTCCTTGCATTACTTCTGCCAAATAATCAGAGGCCAGTTACTTATGGAGACCACCCCTCCAGTGAGAAATCCAGTCACTAAATGTGCTGGCAGCTCTCCCTCATGGTCACGCGGCAGGATGTTCTTTCCTACCACTCACAGTGATCTCTCTAGAGAAGGTCCCCTGAACATAACTTATTTCATAGTTTTATGTTGTCCTAAAGCTAATTCACAACAATTGAATCAGAGTCCTTGTTTTGCCAGGGAACAAGTGTGAACATATCCAATGAGGTTGTCTCATCTTACACATTCCCAGGTATCACGGAAGTGAGACGGGGCGGAGAGGGCCCCAAAGGCCCACAAGGCAGGAGGCCAGATGAAAGGGCCGCCCACCTGCCCAGGCTCTGAGACCTGAGAGCCACCAAAAAGCCCCAAAAATCCAAAACCACAGGACAGTGCCTGATAAAAGGACAGGTCACTGTGTGTGGGTTCAAAATGGCAGTTAACATACACAACTGCAAGAGGCCCTAGGCTCAGGGAAAAACCATAGGCTTTATTTTACAAACAGGGGAAACAAAGAGCTCACTGTATCCACAAATGGTGGGTGGCTTCCTCACCCAGAGTGTCAGTGGTGGTCGCCAGGAGTGCTGGACAGCACTCAGTAGTGATGGTGGTGTCAGAGACACCCAGTGTTAACAGCTCTTTTGTGAGTTGTCCAGCTACCCCAACAACAAACAGCTTTGTGAGACACCAGGCCTGGCGCTGGTGCTCCTTTCAGGTACCAAAAGAGACAGGACAGAGGCCTGGTCTCAGAGTCCTTCGACTTCTCCCTCCTCAGAGGGCAGCTGCTGGATGTTTCTTCTCTCTTCTCCAGAGGCCAGGAATGGAGTCTCCCCCTTCTTTGTTTCTTCTCTTTTGGTCTTCTTTTCTTACCTTCAAGGGCTTCTCTCTTCCTTCCAGCCTCCTCTTTGGCTACCTTCAGCCCTGGCTTATATCCGTTTTCACTCACAAGTCTGACTGGACCATTTAGCATGAATCAGCCCCAGGCTCACCCTGATTGGTCCATTACAAAATGGCGATTATTACATCAGGAACAACTGCCACAGGTGACAAAAGGGCTGCTCTGAGGAGCAGCTTGTCAGGACTGAATTGTGGTAGGTTGAAAGAACCAGTGCTCCTGCTGACTCCCACCACTGAGGCAGCAGGGACCAGGTAACAGAACGTCTATGAGGAAGGCAGAAAGTCAACAGGTAGTTTGGTAGAAAGTCAGCAATAGTAATGGTGCCTCATAAAACTCAAGTTAAACATTCTATAGACTGAATGATTACTTACATATCACTGGTCTCTGTGATATGCACCAATATACCGTGAATTTTAATATTCGGGACTGTAATTATTTGCTGCCTTAGAGAACTAGAAGCTACTAGTAGTGTTAAGGGGAAGGATGTCCTAAAGAAACTCTGCAGAGTTTGGTGGATTCCACCCCCTACTCCAGTGATTGGAAACTACAACTCCCAGTAGTACCAGGGAGAGGACTGTGAGGACCCAAGGGCGGAGCTAAGCAGGCATTCTGGGACTTTGGGGGATAAATAGAGAGCCGTTTTCCAACTGTCGCTCTGTGGAGATGTTAACGGTTCTCTCTCTGGAGCAATGGCTCTCAGACTGTGTGACTGGGGGCTAGCAGTGTCAGTCTGTGACTACCAGTGAGTTCCAAGTTAGCTGAGCTGGTGAGGTATTCCAGTTACTTTGTATCCCTCTCTTTCTCTAGCTTGTTCCTTTTCCTTTCCCCTTTTGGTAAATAAACCCATCACCCTTTTTGTGTGTATCTGCAGAAAATTACATTTTAAGCACGAGGGTGAGGCCCCACAGACAGGCAGCCCAAGTCACTCTGGGCTGCCCTGTAACAGTAATATGCATTTTCCCATCCAATATGAGAATTCTCGTCACGCAATTCTCATTACTCAAAAGACAAAGTTGTTCAATAAATCTTCAGGTATCTGTTACCCTTGTAAAGATGCTTTCCAATATAAGTCCTCAGATCCTTCACAATCTTGATCTTGGGGCAGAAGCATTAGCAGGTTCATTACTTTCCTGCGTTTCTTCCTGAAAGATTCCCACATCCCGATCTCATGCACTGAGTCCTGGGGAAAGCTCCTCATTTACAGGTCACTCTTCAATACATCCAGTTGCTGCATATTTATACTCAGGTAAAGGCTTTGCCACACTCACTGCAGCTGTGAAATCTCTGTCCAGAATGTGCCAACTTTGATCTTTGCGTAAATGCTTTGCCACACAGAGTATCCACATTACCTGTGTGCACATTCTTGTATTCAGTGAAGAGTGAGCAATCTTTGCTATCCCCGACACATCTGTAAGTATGAACTGTTAGGTGAGCCTTGAGCTTCACATAATACTATAAGCCTCAAGTCATCCAATAGCCGGAGGCTTCTCTCCACCATGAGCTACGAACACTGGTGGAGTGTGAACCTAAGTAAAGGTCACATCACACTCGTGGAGAAAAACGCTTCACTTCAGAATGAACTCTCTGGTCATCCTACTGGCTACAGATCTGGCCATATTTATACACGGTTTCTGCCCATGTATATTGCTTCACAAAGAATAACCTGCCAATGGCTGGGGGGACATTTGTCTCTCAGGTCTCTCGCCAATGTGACCATGTGGTGTTTACCTGGATGTGAACAGACACTGCACGAGTCCTCACAGTCATGACTACATGTGCGAGGTTTCTCACCATTAGGAACTCTCTAGTGGCTCACAGTGTGAACTGTGGTGAAGACCTTGCCACACATTGCTGATGTGACTTCTCTCCATGTGGATTACCTGATATGCTCTTACTGGGAGACCCAAGGAAAGGCTTTACCACACGCTTCCTCCTCTCCAAAAGTTTGTCTGGCGACTTGCGAGACCTGTGTTTCAACTAAAGCCTTTGTTGCACCGATTCCAGTTGCACGGCTTCTCTCTAGTGTGACTCTTCAGATTTTCAAACAGATTTGTTCTGTGGGTGAAACTTTTATCCACATTATATTCGTATGGTTTCTCTGCAGCATGTGTTCTCCAATGCTTTGCCAGGCTTGAATTTTGACTAAAGACCTTGCCACACTCATCACATCTGTAAGGTTTCTCTCCTGTGTGAATTCTCCTGTGCTTTGTGAGGACTGCATTTAACCTAAACACTTTACCACAGTCAGTACACTTGAAGGGCTTCTCTCCGGTGTGTATTCTCCGATGAACTGCAAGGTTGAAATTTTGACTAAAGTCTTTGCCACATTCGTTACATTTATATGGCTTCTCTCCATTATGAATTCTCCGATGTTTTGCCAAGCTTGAATTTTGACTAAAGACCTTGTCGCACTCATTACACTTGTAAGGTTTCTCTCCTGTGTGGATTCTCTGGTGATTTGTAAGGAGTGAATTGCGCCTAAACACTTTGCCACAATCATTACATTTGAAAGGCTCCTCTCCAGTGTGAATTCTCCTATGAATCGTGAGGTTAAAATTCTGAGTGTAGACTTTGCCACAGTCGTGACACTTGTACGGTTTTTCTCCAGCGTGTGATCTCTGATGACTTACAAGGAATGAATTTTCACAGAATACTTTGTCACACTTGCTACATTTATAAGATTCCTCCCCAACATGAATTCTTAGATGATTTGTTAGGTCTGAATTCCCACTGAAGACCTGGCCACATACATGACATTTATGCGCTTTCTCTCCTGTGTGGCTAATCTGATGTGTACCGAGTTCTATGCCCCGAATAAAGGTTTTGCCACACTCGTTACATTCGAAGAGTTTCTCTCCAGTATGAATTCTCCGATGCTTCACAAGCTGGGAATTTCGACTAAAGACTTTGCCACACTCATTACACTTGTACGGCTTTTCCCCAGTGTGAATTCTCCGATGAGACTCAAGGTCTGAGTTTTGGCTAAAGGTCTTGCCACACTCAGGACATCTGTAAGGTTTTTCTCCAGTGTGGATTCTCTGGTGCTTTGCTAGGCTTGAATTCTGACTGAAGACCTTTCCACACTCGTCACATTTATACGGTTTCTCTCCTGTGTGGATTACCTGATGTCGAGTGAGGTGTGAGGCCTTAGTAAAGCCTTTGCCACACTCATTACATGCAAAAGGTTTCTCTCTAGCATGCACTCTTTGGTGCATCCTGATGCTAGTCCATTTCCGAAAGGCCTTGCTGTATTCATACAGATTCACTTCCAGGTGGGTTCCCACTCTACTGAGGTGGGAGGACTGGGAAGTTTTGCCACACTTGTTTCCTCGGTAAAGGTTTTCCCCCTGTGCATTCTGATCGTGTGTCTGTATTGAAAGATGTGTTAAATCACTCCCAAATATATTACAAATATTGGTTTGGACAGCAGGAGGAATACTCTGAAATGGTGAACCCGAGGAACAGTTGCTGATAGGCTCAGCCTGATGACATTCATAGAAGTTTCCTTCAAGGTGAAGCATCTGCAGAGTGTCCTGAGAGCGGGCACGAAGTCCTTCCTCAGTAGGTATACTTTCTGCACCCATCCCCTCACGCTGCCCGTGTCCACACAACACAGTGTCTTTATGGGTCACGGGGCCTCTGTAATTCATCTTATCATCTTGCCACTGATACTGCAAGTCGTGTATGTTTTCCCAGATTTGCTGGAAGGAAAAATCTTTGCCTTCATTGCTTCTGTAGCTTTCCAGCATTCGTGTGTGGAATACTTGTGCTGTATTACTGTGCTCTTTGGTTTGTGATTTCTTTACCCCACGTGCATCAGAGCTATCTTGAAAGGCAGCTATAAGATATCAAAACCACAGATATCCGATTAATTAGCTTGTAAATTAAATTTTCACACCGAAAGCATGAGCAAAAAGGGTACTATTTGACTCAGCAGACTCATGAAACTTCCCAATCTAACGAATTTTAAAGGAAATTAATAGATGAAAAATCTTCACAAACAAGTGAGCTATTGCGTTACACAAACTAACTCGCGGTAGCCCGGGACTGATCATCCTGCGACAAAACACACGTATTGCACAAATTCACATGAGCTCTTAGGGAAAGCGCCTTTGCCAAGCCTGACCCGAGAGCACATTCCACTCGGTAGTAGAGACAGAACAGAACCAATCGGTGGACCCCGGGGACAGGCACACTTCACAGGAAGATAAGACGGAGAGGAAGGCAGGGCACAAAAGACCTGTGTCTTCCCTAAAGTATGGAATTTGCAGGATCGTAGACCTTGTAGAAATTACAGATGTTACCAAGGAAGCAAAGACGAGAAGTGCAAGCAACAGGCTGAGTCTGCTGTTACACAGACTCCAGCATTAACTCAACAACCAACATGGACATGACGGCCCTCGACGCGAAAGCGGCCCCCGGAAGACAGCAGTTACCAAGCACCAACGGCGGAGTGAAGCCATCGCAAACGCAGGCATCGGGCACAGGAACGGAAAGGTGCTGTGGAAAAAGCTAACAAGTCTCATGAACACAGGAAGGCCAAAGTATTTAAACATGGCACACTGAGAGTCTCACCCACGGTGGAGCCGAAGACGGAGGAGGTGGAAACCAGGCACAGTCAGAGTATAGAAATGTGCACGGTGAAAGAAACAGTGACCGAAGTGAGGCCCAGGGCTGCCGCAGCCTCACAAGCTCCTTCATCAGGGCGCTTCTGAGCCGCACCACCGCAGCAGGATGAGCAGGGCAATAGTCTGGTCGGGGCCTCGGAGACGGAGGACCGAGCTGGGAGTGTCCCCAGCAGATGGGCCCTTCCCGGGACTGTGGCCCAAAGGGGTGATCATTAGCATCTGGGGTCAACACCATCACTGTTCCTTGAGAGATGCTTTTGTGATACTTGTCAAAACTGGAAAGAGAAGTGGACACTGTGGTGATGCTTCTGTCTCCCATCCCGGGCTATGCTGACCACTCTATTGAGAAGCTTCCAGTTGCGTCTGGGTGCAGCTGGGTAACATTACAATGAATCAGCCACAATATTCTGCATCATCTTGAGTTACCAAGTAAACCCACTCAATGGCAGGGCCTACCAGATGGCGTCCGTCACCAAAAGATGGATGAACACAGCCAAAACACGTAAGCTCAGCCGCGAGGCAAGAGCAGGAAGTCTACATTCCCGAAAAGGCAGGGGGATCAAAAAAGAGGGCCTGGGCTCTGCCCACAGGGAGAGAAGCCACAGCTCGAAAGAGCAGGCGTTGCATCCCATAAGAGTGGGCCGAAGACAGGTCTCTTTTGCCCCATCTGCAGCCTTGTCACATGACGCCTGGAGAAGACCCAATTCTCCTCAGTGCTGTCTCACACACACCTCAAGTGAGGCAAAAGGAGGACAGAAGAAATCAGTGGCCTGAACAAGGACTGGGCTCAAAAGAGCTCCCTTCAGTTTCTGGGGCGCGAGGAGGAGGGGAAGGGCAGCAGGCTTTCCTCGCTCCTGATGGGGCCTTCCCACAAGGCCACAGCCTGCACCGAGTCAAGACACAGCTAACAGAGCCGTGGAGCAAGCTAAAGACTTTGCCCTCAGCTCAGGGAAGCGCCGGGGACAAGATGGGTAAACGAAGAGGAGAAAAGTAGCTTCCCATGAGAATTCTGTCAAAACTTCGGTTTCCCAGAGAACCGTCCCACATGGGGAGTGTCCCAACCCCATTAAAGGGGCAGTTTCTCTGCCTTGCTGAGTTCTTACCTGGGCCCGCACCTTCCTCATTTCCCCACACATCTGGCTTGTTCATTGTCTTCACTTCACTCTCCACAGCCCAGGGCTCCTTCCCTTGATCCACAAAGGAGACGATATTCAGATCGCAGACAGACCTTCTGGCTGGTAGGAAGAAAGCAACGTGACACTGTGGCTTTTCCAGAATTCCTATTCTTTGCCCCACTGAGGGGAGAGGACACTACAGACAGCCTTTAAGAAGTAGTTGACAAATCTGTCCACTACTCGCCTCCTGAATGAACAGGGGGACCAGATACGTAGCTCTCTGCCAGGATGACCGAAGCAAAGGACGTGGAGAAAGCAGGGAACCGGACATTTTGAGTCTGCCACCAAGGGGCAACCCCTGAGGTAGCGGAGAGGGCCGGTCCTCTGAAGAAAGGTTAAGTGTAATGTCCAGATGCCACCCATGAAGCTTTGCGTCCCTCAGCGGCAGTGAGTGGGGGCTTCCGAGGGGCACAAAAGGGCAAGAGCAAAGGCAGCCAAGGGGGGGGCTCCTCACCCAGAAAAAGCAGGTTCCTGTAGGTCTCCAGCATCACATCCCCGTACAGGGCCCGCTGCGCAGGCTCCAGGCACGCCCACTCCTCCTCGGAGAACTCGACGGCCACGTCCTTAAAGACGAGCAGCCCCTGAAACACACACACTCGTGCAGGGCCGCGAGGCCTTACGGTCACACAGCGCGAGATATGTGAGGTGGGATATGGCGTGAGGACTCCGGCGGGCCACTGAGAGGCCTTTTGACTTTCTTTCTCCTTTTCCTAATAAACCAATCCTTTTAAACTGTAAAAAATGAGTAAATAAAAGCATTTTGGGGAAGCTACGTCTCTGCCATAGGTTCTTAGGCTTTTCCGTGAGAAACTGGTACCCGCCGGATTTGCACTTTGGGGCTAACACATGACATGTGCATGTGGAAACCAGCGGCGCTGGCCTGCAAGGAGGCCCCTGCTCTGCCCCCACGGGCTCTGCAGCACCACAGTGCGCCCGAGTGCTGTCTTCAGACGTGACGGCGCCCGTGGTGGCTTCGAGGAAGGGCTGAGCCTTCAGCTGTGGTGGTGGTGAGCACAGCAACGAGTGAAGGTTTTCTGAGCGGTCCCCACTGCTGAGCTTTGCCCTAAACGCTCCGTGTGCTAACCTGGGGTCAACAGCTCCCGAGGGAGAGGCCTGCACACCCAGGAGGACGCCGCCACAGACGCTCGTGGGGCTCTGCTCAGTCAGAGCAATCATCAGGCCACCTCGAGCACCAGAACTTGGACTGTCCAGTTTTAGGAGCCGTAAGAAGGAACCAGTGACATAACCCATAGAAAAAGAGGGCTGCCTGGCCAGCAGGCGTGGACAAGCTCAAGGCCAGGTGCGTGGACTCGGGCAGGCTCCGATGAAGGTGGGGACTGGAAGGCGGAGACAGAAGCACCTCACGGGCGCATCCACAGAGCGGCCCAGGAAACTGCCGACGCGAGGACACCCGCTGGAGGGGAGGGCAAGGCCTTTCTGAATGGTTTCTCAGGTCAGCGTGTGCCCTTCTCCAAGGCCCCCTCCCCACGCAGAGCGGAGACCGCAAGACAGAAAAGTCCAGGAGCCATGCAGGGCTGGGTTAGCAGGTCTGCCTTGCCGAGGCTCCAAAACCAGCCTGCAAAGCTGGGTTTGTGAGGAAGGAGAACAGCGTACCCAGCAGGCAGAGCTTTCCATCTGCAGGCAGTGCTCACGACTCCCACGCCCTGAGTCTAGAAGCTTCCTCAGTGTTTCCTGTTTTGGCATTATGTTTTTCTTTAAAAAGTTAATAACATGGGGGGCCCTCCCTGGTGGCGTGGGGTGAGTCTCAGCACTATGAGGCTGTCCAGAGCCAGTGTGGCCTGAGTTCGATCCCCAGCCGTGTAGTGACCACAGGGCACAGCAGACCTCTCCTGTCTCACCCGCTGCTCCCCTCTGCAGTGGAGTTCAGTGGATCTGCCTGTTCTGCCCCCCACTCTGTCTCTGGTGATTCCTCTCATCCCCTACACCTCCAGTCTACACCCCAGTTCTTATATGCATAAATAAATAAAAATAAGTCTTAATTTTAAAAAAGGAAAGTCTGTTATTAAACAAGGACATTTCGTGAAATAATATCGCATCTGAAGTCCCCAAGCACAGTGACCGGCACACAACACTGGGCACACTGTTGCTGAAATCATGGTGCAGAGAGGAACACTGGTGGGGCAGGGACCTGCCCTGGCCTCTGTGCAGCCATCTTGGGCAGGAGCCAGAACAACAGGTAAAAGGTGGACAAAGCTGGCCAGCAAATGAGCGGGCGTCCGAGAGCTAGCATGCTTGAACAGCACGGCCTTGGGTGGGACGAAGGGGGAGGAGGGAGAAGGACGCTCCATGTAAGAGGGCCCTAACAGGAGCAGGCCTTGCTGTTCTCTGTCAGTGATGCAAAAACTGGCACAGGAAATAAAGGTCATCATAGGTGAGGGTCAGCTTCCCGGGAAGATACAGCGATTACAAGAATATACGCAGACACGCCCAAGTATGGAAAGCAATCCTCACCTGAAATGCAGGAAGAAACAGACAGCAACTCACTGGCAGTGTGCTAGTGTTAGGAATGGACAGAACAGACAAACACAATCAGCAGCAGACGGGGCCGAGCAACGCCACAGCGGCACAAACCCTGCAGACGCGGACGTGCCGTCAACCGCAGCAGGACACGAATTCTCGAGCACACAGAACACTGTCCGCCACACACCGCGTGGTAAACAGACCGCAGCACCTAACAGATATAAGAGCAGGACGTAGCAAGCATCTTTAACCCCACTGACACGAAACCGGAAACAGAAGACGCCGTCAAATGTGGAAACTAGACCACTGATTCTTAAACTATCTGTAGGCCAAAGAAATCACAAGGCAACATTAAAACATCTGGCTGAAAGTGAAAATATGATGTATATCAAAACATAAGGAACACAGTGATGAGGCAATAAAAGAGAAGTATACAGTGACAAGTGCATGAAAAGAGGGAAGCTCTCGGGCCCTCCTTGGTACAACAGGTGAAAGCACAGCACGATGAAGCTGTCCAAAGCCACTGCAGCATGAGTTCGACCCCCGGGCAGGGAGTGACCCCTAAGGCACAGCAGACCTCTCCTGCCTCACCTGCTACTCCCCTCAGCAGTGGATTTCAGTCAGTCGGCCTATTCTGCTCCCCACCCTGTCTCTGGTGAATCCTCTCACAGCCCCTGCACCTCTGGCCTGTACCCCTGTTCTTGTATTCATAAATAAAAAATCTTTTAAAAAACAAAAAACAAAAAAAAAAAATCTTTAAAAAACACCCCGTCATCACGACGGGGTGGTGCTGGCAGAAACACGGCTACATAAAACAACACACGACAGCCCTCAGACACAGGCCGGTGTCCTGGAGAGCGCGAAGGGCTTTTCAGGAACACAACCTCACCTGAGAAAGGTCCATCCCTGCCACCGCCTCCTCTCCGGGCAACGAGGTCTTTACCAGCCAGTCCTGAGAGTGGGAAAGAAGCTGTTTAAGGTCCAGAGTCGAAACCCCCCTTCCGGGCCTTCACGCTCTGGGGACCCTCGCCACTCCTTGTGCTACTCTGAGGTGGTGTTTTCCAGACTGCACAGGTTTCCAGGTCCTCGAGCACACACAGGGTTGCTTGGATCCACACCCCGACTGGCACTGGCCACCTCTATGTGCTCACAGCCAGCTTACCGGGTGCCGCCCGCACCCGTTCCGCACCACACCACAGTCCTGTCAGGCGGCCCAGGAGTTGAAGAGGTGCAGACACAGGCACAAGCCGAGCAAGCAGACCGCATGGGCAGCGGTGCAGTGCCAGTGCAGCTGCACTGCAATGGGAGGGGTGAGGCCGGGAGACGTGCTGCCAGAAGAAAGACCTGGGGAGGAGGGTGTCACCTGAGGGAGACCCCAGGCCCTGAGGCAGCTGAAGTTCTCTGCCTGTGTCACAGGGGCTCTGGGAAAAGAAGCAAGGTCTTTGAGAAAAATGGAGATGGAGGAATTAAGACCTGAGTGGAGAGGACAGGGCGTGTGAGAGGCGCAGAGGAAGGGATGTCCCAGAAGTCATTGCCGCAGGGGACAGTGGGCTATGAGGGTGTTGCCCCCGAGGAGCAAGCGGGCAGGGGGTGCAGAGCATGCACAGCAGCCCTATACTGTGGGCATGATCACGCCACATGGGTTAGGTAACAATGGGGGTCCATCCGTGGTTTCAGACATGGAGGGGTGTCTGGGAATGTATCTCCTTGGGGTAAGGCAGAGATGGCTGTAGTTGAAACAAGCAAGATTTAAATGTGTTGGTTCATGAAAAGGCGAAGCCTGTCACTTCTCCCACCGTAGGGGAATAACCCAGTTAATCCAGTTGCTCCTACCTTGTGAATCTACTTTAGGACTCACGCGAAACACTTGATTGCGGTGACTTGTGGTCACCAAGTGGGGAGGTCCCCCATCCAGTTCTCCATGCCTAGGAGGGTGTCCTACAGGTGCGCTCAATATGAGGCTGCAAGGGCCCAGCCCGCCCCCCCCCCCAGTCAGGAGCAGCAGCCGGGGGGTGCGCCTCCAGCTCTGCCCCTCCCCTACTCTCGCCTGGAGAGGCCTGGCTCTGGGCAGCCTTCACCCCCCACCATGCTCCCCTGTGATCCCCTAGAGAATGCTCCTTTCCTTAAAGTTTCCAGCCCCAGCCCCACTCTGTCGCTTGTTCTTTCACTCCTGTCTGCAAGCCGCTCACCCCTCCTCCACCCTGGGTCTGTCCTCCCTCCTTTCTCTACTTCTCCGTCTGTCTGCGCCTCTCCGGGCCCCTCGCCCACACATCTGGAAGGAGCGGGGGTGGGGTAAGATGCCGCATGAGCATCGTTTCCGTGGGTGGGACGTGAAGAACGCGGGTGTCACCCCCACCCCAGGTCACCAGTCCCAGGCGGGGCCGGGAGAGCGCGGGGCGCAGAAGGCCGCCGGCCGGTGGGGGTGGGGGGGTCTCGGGGCGGCGGGCCCCTAGAGTCCCGGGGGAGGACACGGAGAGAAAGCAGGCGGACCTCGCACCACATCGCCCCAGTCCTCTCGGAGTGGAGGGGCGGCTCGGGGACCGTGAGCCCGCGAGCGACTCCCACGCTCGCAGGGCGGCGCGGCGGGTGCTCGGGAGCAGGGATTTAAACTGCAGAGGGAAACTCACTGCGCAGGGACCTCCGCTCGGCGCTTTCCGCTTCCGGGTCTGCTGGGAACGGCGCGTGCGCGACCGAAGAGGCGGGGCTGGGCGGACCGTTATCCTCCACAGGGGCGGAGCTTGAAGAGCGGCGAGCAAAGGGGCGGGGCCTGAGCATCCTCACGCACGTCACGCAGGGCCTTTTCTCCCGGGTTTGCGAAGACATAAGCCGTTTTTTGCGACTCCTGGAGCAGTGTTATTCCCGCCCACTTTAATATTTCTAAGCGTTTGGGGGAAAAGCTAGCGTTGTTGGGGCCCTTCTGTTGGGAGCTGAGATGCGCAAGGACGCGTGGATCGGTAGCAGAACTGGCAGATCGACTAAGTACACCGCTGAGGGAAGCAGCAGGGAGACAAGTCGGCGCCATGTGGGTCAGCTCCCTGGGCAGGGATCGAACTCTCCATCAGCTAGCTTGCAATGCTGCATTTTAAAACTCTGTGCCACCAGGGAGAGCCGATTCATCAAATAATTTCCATGATTGAGGAATGTTGGTTTGTAACCTAGTTGGAATTCTTTGAAGTGTTGGTGCTGAGGAGCCATTTTTTTACCTACTGGCCACCTTGTTTACTTCATAAGGTTTCCACTGTGTTTCTAGTATCTTCAAGCCATCTTGAAAGCTTAGTCCAAGTCTAGCTTGTTAATGGCACTCCATCCATGAGGTGGCTGCCTTCTACCAGTGAGCCAGAGGGATCCTCTGAAATTTCCTCCATCACCTCTCCCCTGACACTCAACACCACTTACGTATTTCCAGGTTTCGGTGAAGTCAAAACCTCTGACTGCGTGGTTTTCATGTCTCCCCAACATCACTGTCTGTAGTCCTTGACTAGTACCATTGGTCTCTTTCAGCTGAAATTTCTTGATTACACATGTAGGGGAGACATCTACAAGTTATCAACAGCCACAGGTATCCTATTAGTTACAAGTAAATGTTTCATGATAAAAACATAGTGTGACGCCAGAAGGAACACTCAAACAGAACACGGTTATGAAGCATTCCAACCATGATCTTCAAATTTCCAGGAACACGAAAGAAGGTGACTTTTCAGGAAAGATGACTGAGTATGTGTAACAGAAATTTATTTTCGGGAAGTCTAGTTTCAAAGACTCATGGCAGTAATGCTCATATCATACAAATTGACCTGTAACGACTCACACTTCGTTAGCTCTCAAGAGAAATGTCTTTCCACTATGAGCATAAATCACACACACACTCATAACTTACACATGCTGCTGTTTCATAATTGAAAAAAAAATTACCTGGGTAATTGTTGTATATAAAGAAAGCCTACATAAATAAATGTACATAAATAGCGCACATATATTGGAGTGGCAAAAAAATACAAAACAGTTTCATATAATGAATAATCTAAATTATTGGCATCTGAAAATTCAAAACAAAGCATTGAGAGACTGAAGAGTCCATAAAGCAATTTTTATGAAAATGAATTGTTTTTCTAAACACTTATTAAAAATTATTTGTACCAAAGAATTATATTAACAAGTGGTGCATGTCAGTAATGTTGCATTACAGGTGAAGAAAATGATAATCTATAAATGAAAAAGTACACATCAGTATTTCAAATATGGGAAGTCATTTACAAAGAATTCATTAAAAATAAAAATAACAGCATCTGTATAGGAAACATGCAAAATATTTTGAACATAGAATTAAGTAGTCACATCTCGCTGAACTGTGGAGATTTCAAACTGAAAAGAAAATGTTTGAGTGTAATCAAGTCCTTAACATCTATCAAAATCGTTTCTGAGTTTCACCACTTTAAAGATTTTCAAAAGCAACATTTCTAGTAAGTATGAAACTGTTTTTGTGTATCCTTCTAACCACCTGAAAACAAACTAGGGAAAAACTACACACATATAATGAAAGCTAAAGACTTTGAGCCACTTTTCAGTCCTCACCAGTCAGCAGATAATTCACTATGAGCAGAGACCATATGAATGTAATGAGTGTGGTGAAGACTTGATACAGTTCCCAAACCTCACAAGACCTACAGGGGCGAAGCCATATAAATGTAACAAGGTGACAAGGTGTAAATCCCAATGGGCACTTTGCCATCTGCAGGAGAATTCAGACTGGAGAGCGACCGACCGCATGAGGGTAATGAATGAGCTGACTAGGCTTTGTCAGATGTTAGGCCTTTGGTGACAGGAGAGAATAATGTGGAGAAAAACCTTCCAGACGCAGAGTGTGCTAAGAGTTTTACAAAATGTACGCACCTCGGGGATCGTGAGAGATCCACATGGAGAGAACCCACACAAATGTAGCAGATGTGGCAGGGCCAGGCACACGGACAATTCATCCCACTGAGAACTTCAGGAATGCAATGCATGTGGAAAGCATTTAGCCATGCCGTGTTCACGCCTATAAGCACCAGAATGTAGGTCCTGGAGGTAAGTCACATAGCCTGCACAGCTGACAAGATACCAGAGAATGGACCCTGAGAGGAAACATTCTGAATCCAGCGCACGTGACAACAATTTTATGCAAAGCTCAACGCTGGAGCTCAACAATTCATGGCAGAGAAACACAGATGTGAGTGGGACGAGGCCTTTAACTGTCTTCACCCCTTACACGACATCAGGGAATCCATACGGGGCCTTCAAACAGTACTCAAGCCAGTAACTAGACGTTAGAGTAGGCATTCCGGAGGAAACCACACATACAAAACCAACAACCAAGTGTGTGGTAAAGCGTTTTTCAAATACATCTTTGGGTCAAGAGAAAACATATAATGGAGAGAAGCCTTACACATTTCCTGAGAGCGGCGTAACTCAGACAGTGGCCCGCCTTCGGAATCCACCCAAGAGCTCAGATTGGAGGCTGTGTTCGGTCAGAGCATCCTCATGCTGTGAGGGAACCTGTCACCCTGGCGCTCCTTTCCTCGAGCGGCTCCCCTCGGGCAGATCTGCACAGCCTGGAGCCGCTGCGACTGACCCACGTGCATTCCCTCCTGACTTTTACCTGAATTCAGTGACCTCGCCAGCCCTTGGCCTCTGAACTCCCGGCACACTCGACCCCACAAAGCTGTGACCCCAGGCTCTCCGCGACTCCTCGTGCGCAGTGCTTCCTCCTGTGGTCACCCTGCCCCAGCTGTCTCGGCCCACAAGCCATCGCGACCCAACTCTCCAGGCTCCCCAGCACGAGCCCTCACTCGGGGAGCAATGCCACTGTGGACTCAAGAGCTGCACATCCTAATCACTACTGTCCGGAGCCTGCAGAGCTACCCAGCCATGGGCAGAGAACCCAGACGTCACAGGTCCGGGCTGCACCCACTCCCCCACACGTTCATGTCGTGCAGCTGCCCAGGAGCAGGGAAGCAGCCACTAGAGGAGGGCCCGAGTCTCCTGAATCTGTGTCTACATATGCCGGCCGGTGCGCGAGAATGTTCGTGCAGGCTGTGTGGGAATGTACATGCGGGAGTGTGTGCGAACACTCGCAGAGGCGCGTGGCGTCCACACGTGGCCAGCACGAGCATGGCCCAGGTGCTGCGGCCCTGTGCAGGTGCGTGTGTGGGAGTGGACACACGGGACGGCGGGGTTCAGGCTGGCCGGCCGCAGCTGTGTCTGAACAGCTGGGAGTCACAAGTGCAGGGGTGGCTCACGGTGCGGGCAGAGTGAACAGATGCGCAGTTATCCTGTTTTGTGGGCAACACCGGGCAGCAGCAAGGTTGGGTCATATGGTGTTTCCCGTTTCCATGTTTTTGAGGAATCTCCAAACCATTTTGCAGGAAAGCTGCCCCAAATCACACTCCCCCCAGTAGAAGAGTGTCCTGACAATAGGTAAGTTCTCTGGGCTACTAACATTGACTGAGTGAGCACGAGGGTCAAAGGTCAGAGTAAATGGGTGCCATCGCCACGTGAGCAAACTGAGCCACCCTTCCCGGTCTGACCCTCCAGGGCGGTGCCCAGAGCGCGGCAGGCCCAGCTCCACGCCTGCTGTCAGATGCGCAGGTGAGCAGCCCAGAGAGCACAGCCTCCCAGGACGCCTCCACCAGGTCCCAGGCTGCCCTGGTCATTCTGGGGAGCCCCTGAGTGCCCCAGGGCCCAGGGACGCAGACCTCCCCAAGGTCCCACATCTCTGCAGAGCCACTGAGGACCCTGAAGTTTTTCTTGGCAATTAGCAGCAGGAAAAGTTTTCCTGACTCTTCTGAGCTGCCAGGCCTGTCACTGACCTGCAGCTCTGGGGACACGATAATTGAAGCTCTGGGGAGGAGGGGACCCCTGTCAACCACTATATCTCAGGGCGCACTGGACCCAGCGCAGGGACACAGGCTGAGCCTCTGACCTGGGCCCAGCGCCCAGGCTGCAGGAAGCAGGCGAGTCACTGTGTACAACCAGGGGCGGGTGATGGAGGGGGCTGGGGTGCAGGGAGGGGACCCGGGCAGGAGGGGGGCCTGCTCCTGGACCATGGCACCTACAGGCACCTTCAGAGCAGTTAGGGCAGTGGGGGGTGGGCCCCTCCCTGAGGGCTCCTGGTGGCTCACGTTCCTCAGGCCAAGGGGGCTGCGGGTGATGCAGCAGGAGGACAACTCTCCTGGCTTCAGGGGCTTCTGGGGCCTCCTGCTGTTCAGCCTCCTCAGTAGAAGCCATAGCCTCAAAGTAGCCATGGGGGCGTCTGTGGGCCTCCCTGCTGGTGAGACAGAGCAGGGAGCACCCCTGGGTCAGCTGGTCCCGCCAGACAGCCCACCTGAGCCGTGGGGAGGGAGACGGTTCCCCAAGCAGGTGTGTGAGGGGCGCACTGGGCAGTGACTTCTGTCTCCACCACCCAGAACTGTCCGTTGCTGCTGGCAAAGCAGCACTGAGAGAAACGGACTTATGCAGCCGGGGGCCTGTTCTCTAGGGCAGCGCAACTCAGTTTACCGCGACCTCAGAGTCAGACACGCGGTGACGTCTGCACCGCGCCCGGCGCCTCGTCTGGGGCCCACGCGCGTCACTCCCGCCTCCCGGGGCGTCGGCCCCCACGGCGCAGGTCTCCGGGCTGCTCCCTTTCCCGAGTCCCGGCTTCCTGCTAATGGTGCAGTGTCTGGCCAACAGCGCTGTGCTCACGAGACAGTCAGGGACGAGCTTGTCCAGGGCTACCAGTCTCGGTGTTTCGTTGGCGGCCCGGGCCTGGCTTCGCCTTTGTCTCCTGCAGTGACAGCAGGCGGTCTGCTTGCTTCCACCCCCCGGGCCCGCGAGGCCCCAGGCCTGAGGCCCCAGGTGGGAGGGGGCGGCCGCCCCGCCGTGCCTGCCCTAGGCGCCCACGCTACTCAGGTCCCTGGGCCTGAGTCCCAGCTGCACCTGCCTGAAGAACCTCACCAGGGGGGCGCCTCCCACGGCTCGACTCTGGGCGCCGGTCTGCCCGGATGGCCGGGCCTCGGAGGCAGTGTGGTTTGGTCATCTGGAGACCGGGCCGAGGCCCTGGCCGGTGTGGGCTCAGCGTCCTGTGTTTGTCCCCCAGCCAGGTGCAGTTCTCCACTCGGCCCTGACGAGCAAGTTAATCTGACAGACGGGAACTTCTCTGGGCCCGTGCGCCCTCTTCATGAGGTCGGGACAGCGCTGCCTTGGAGTCTGCGAGGAAGGGGTGCCTGATTTGGGGGTCCTTGGCGCACTGAATCCTGGTTGTACCTTCAGCCACTGGAAGTCTCCAAAGTACCAAAAGCCTTTTTATTAAGGACTTATTTATTTATGCATACATGAGCTAGGTTAAGGCCAGAGATGTGAGGAGGGTAAAAGGACTCACCAGAGACAGAGCGGGGAGCAGAACAGATGATCCACTGCTGAGGGGAGCAGCGGGGAGACAGGAGACGTCAGCTGTGCCCAGTGGGTCACTCCCTGGCCAGGGATCAAACTCAGGCTGCAGAAGCTGCGGACAGCTTCACAGTGCTGAGACTTAACCCCCTGCCCCACCAGCGAGGCCCAGCACTGAGAGCCCTTAAGTGAACCCCCCAGAGTGGGGCTGTTGGTGAAGATGGAGGACAGGGCTGCAACTGGTCAGTCAGCTGCTGAGAACTGACCGGATGGACCCCTGGGAATTGGCAGTGGAAATGATTTTCTTGTTACAAACTCTGCTTGGGGTCCTGGGGAATCTTTTCCTCTTTTCCCATCAGTTCTTCCTCAATTTCACGGGCTGTAGACTGCGGGCCACTGATTTGATAATCAGGAACCTCATTGTGGCCAATTTCCTGGTCCTGATCTCAAGTGGAATCTGCTATCCACTGACATCTTTTGGGGAGTTCCCTGTCAACGATTTTGGGTGCAAGTTTTGCCATTATGCTCGCCAAGTGGGCAGGGGCGTGTCCATCAGCACCACCTGCCTCCTGAGTGTGGTCCAGGCCAGCACCGTCAGCCCCCCAGGCTCCACGTGGGCGGGGCTGAGAGACAAAGCTCCCAGGTACACCTGCCCCTCTCTCGCCCTGTGCTGGGTCCTGAACTTGGCACTAAGAGCCTCATATCCTGTGTTTGTAAGTAGTTCAAGCAATACCAACTCCTCAAACAGGAAGAAGTTTGGACAGTGTCATTTTCTTCATCATGACATAATCTCAAACTTGTTGTTTGCGTCTTTGCACTTGTCCCCCGAAGTCCTGTGTGTGGGGCTCATGGCCTGGGCCAGCGGCTCCCTGGTCTGCACCCTGTACCGGCACAGGCAGCGCGTCCGGCACCTGCACAGCTCCAGGGCCACCTCGGCGTCCTCCCCCGAGTCCAGAGCCACCCGCACCATCCTCCCCCTGGTGAGCACCTTTGTCTGCTTTTACCCCCTCTCCTCCATCTGCCAGGTGTTCTGGCTGTCCTCCACGACTCTACCATGGTCCTGGTGCGAGCCAGCTCCATCATCGCTGCCTGTTTCCCGACCGTCAGCCCCTTTGTGCTCGTGAGCTGGGACCTGGGCGCACCCCGACTCTGCTCCAGCTGCAGGAGGAATCCAGAGCCCCTTCCCCTTAGGAGAGATGGGTAAATGGTGCAGCACAGACATCTGAGTGAGATCACGGCCACTGCTTCCGAGTCCCAAGCCAGACCGCAGTCAACACGGGAGATGCAGGTGCCACGATGGCGGGACATCACCAAGGCCAGCACAGGGTCACTCGTGTCTGTGTGGAGCTCGCACGTCACCGTGCGGTCGAGGTGATGCAAAGGTGTTTCTGAGATTGGAGGCGTCGCTGTGCCTTCAAGGCGGACTCCACAAAACCTGGCCCTTGACTGGGTCGTGTTCTCAAGGAACAAAGTGGGTGTGTCAATCCCACGCTCTTACCGACAGGAGCATTCGGCGTTTAATGCAAGTGAAGATGAAACCTAGTTTGAGGGCGCCTCTGGAGGCGGCGCGGGATCGGTCTGCTCTTGTGCGTCTGAGTCACTGGGTGCCGGAGGACACCCCAGCCTGGCCGAGGCACTGAGAAGCCTCCGCAGGGCTCATCTCTCTGAGCAGATGACCCCTCTGGTGATTGCTGGCCGGGAAGGCTTCGACTCCAGGCTGTGTTGGATCTATGCGCCGAGATGGGGGGAGGCGATTCCCCCCCCTTCAGCAGTAGTCGCCGGCCTCGCTTCCTACTCACACAGCAAGTGTGCGGTTCTCACCGTCGCTACCTGCTTAAAAGATTCTCGCTGGTGGTAAGCAAGGCATCACTCTGGTGTGGAGTCGTGACAGGCGGGGAGACTGAGCCTAGCTAGGCGTATGGTGTAAATCTGCGCCACTCAATTCTGCTGTGACCCCAAAACTGACTAAAAAAAGAGAAGTCCTCAAGTAAGTATACACAATATTTTCTTGCAACTATCAAAAATCTACTCCATCAATGTCTATCATGGCGTCCATTTGCTGCTCTGCATACCGGCCACATTCAGTGCGCTATGTGGGATTCAGCGCGGACAATGACGGCTAGGCCTGTGAGCTGAAACTAATGGTTATTTTGCTTCTACACTATTCTATCACGTATGGATATGTTCCAGAGCTTAGGCATGCTTGGCCATCCCACCTCTGAGGGAGACGCCTTTATACCTGTACCCTGACACCCCAGTCCGAGGCGCCTGGTGGGTTCAGTTCTCACACCCGTCGCCGCCTTTCCCTGGGAACTTACTGCCAGGAGTGCGCCTCCATTTAGTGGTTTGTTTCTAGAGATTTATTTATGCCATCAAGCACTGGGGTACAGGCCAGAGGTACAGGGGCTGAGAAGATTCACCAGAGACAGACTGGGGAGCAGGACAGGCGGGTCTACTGAAATAGACTAGGGAGGCCCATGTCTCCATTTATTAAGACAGCTAAAGCTTTATTTGTCATTGATACCCACCTATGGAATAAATTTTAACAAGTGGAATCTTATTAAAACCAAAATTGGGGCCCTCCCTGGTGGCGCAGCGGGTTAAAGCACAGCACTAAGAAGCTTAAGCCACTTCCACATGAGTTCGATTCCCGCCTGCCCCGGAGGTGACCACATGGCCCAGCAGACCTCTCCTGACCTGCCCGCTGCTCCCCTCAGCAGTGTACTTCATCGATCTGCCTGTTCTGCTCCCCGCTCTGTCTCTGGTGAAGCCTCTCACCACCCCTGAGCCTCTGGCCTGTTAGCCCAGTTCTGTATGAATAAATAAAATCTTAAATAAAAAAAAAATTGTACATCATGAAAGGGAGCAAAATCAACTCTGTAAATCTGGATTATCGGATGAGCACAGCTTTTTAGTGGTGCATGAAAAATGCTATGGACTTGGATAGGAATTATATTCAACACGTAGAATATTTTGTAAAATGGCCATTTTAACGATGTTGGCTCTTCCAGTCCATGAACACGGAGTACCTTTCTGTATCTCCAGTTTCCCTCAGCAAGGCCTTAGTTTGCAGTGTCCCGTCCTTCATGGTGTTGATTCCTTGCTGCTTTCTCCTTGTGGCTGACTGCAAGTGAAACTGTTTTCCCACTTTGTCTTTCTTCTGGCTCATTGTTTGAATATAGAAATCCAAGTTTTGCATATTGATATGGTGACCTGACACTTATTTCTAATGGCTTTTTTTAGTGGCATCTTTGAGCTTTGATGTATTATTGCGTCATCTGCAAGTAGTGAGTTTTACTTCTTTCCAATTTGAGTTCTAGCTTCCTGCCTAACCACCGAGACTAGGCCTTCAGTAAGTACACTGCTGAACGACAGTGACAGTGGGTGTTCTCGGAGTCCTGCTCTCCGAGGAAGTGTGCCGCGGAGATGGCAGCCCACCGGCCCGTCATCGCTGGCTGGAACGTTCCTTCCCAGTCCCTGGCAAGCTGCCCACTAGGCCGCACATTCCTGTCTGCTGAGGGAGGGTGTCCCACCTGCCCGCCCTCATCAGCTCACGTCTTTTTTTCAGTCCTTCAGAAATGTGTATCTTAAGAAAGAATTTTGCTTTTGTTTGTTGTGGGGGTTGAGGGTATCAGGATGAGGGGCTGGGTTTGAGTCACAGGCCCTACTCCTGAGAGAGCAGTGAGTCACTCTGGTTCCCTTTACCTCACCCCCAGTGCCCAGTGGGGTAACAGGCCTGTGGTGACTTGAGGGCCCGGCTGGCGAAGTCACCTTGCCAACTGCTACAAGCCCCTCGCACCCGTGGAGCCTGGCCTCCCTCCAGTGGCCCTGGGGCCACCCACAGCAAAGCCACTGCGGAGGCGCCTGCTCCTCTCAAGGCTCCTTGGCTCAGAATCCAGGTGACCTGCCACGTGACGAGCCCGGACCGTCGCCTCACAGCCTCGCCTGTCTGCCCACCTAGGAATGCATCCTACTATCTGTGCCTCCACTTCTGTTCACGTGTTCTTGGCTGGATTTGGTCACAAAGACAGTCAGGTGCCCAGAGCCCTGGGAAGGACCTTTCAGTGCTGGCAGCCCGCACCGGCGAAGCATTGTGCCCGTGCTAGGGGAGAGTGGGCACAGCAGCCGGGGGGGGGGCGAGGCTGCCGGCTCGAGCTCCCAGAGACTGAATGGGGAGCCGGCTGCAGGCCCCAGGCCCACCCCAAGGGCCCTGTTCTCACCGCCCCCGGCTTCTGCAGGCAGGCACCTCAGACACCCACTCTGGAGGTTTCCAGAGAATCCTCCAACCTCAGGTCTCCCACAGGAAACAGCCTGCTGGGGTGCCCCTCCGCCACGTCAGTGATGCAACCAAGCACCAGCTGTTTCTAGACCTTTATTTCTCTGTGAAAATGGGGGCGGGAAGGAATAAAATAAAAACGACACAGTTGACACAAAAAAAAACCACTGAGCGGGGGCTAGGGAGGACGAGAAGTTGAGGGGAGGGGTCCACGACAGCAGCAGGATCAGTGACCCGAGCTCACACTCCGCCCCCGCCCAGATGCGGTGGGGCCTGTCCCCCCGGGGTCTGCCCTGTGGCGCCGAGTGCCCAGCCCCAGGGAGGTGGGTGGTAAGGCTGGAGGAGGAACCGTGCGGGGGCCTGGTCAGACCATGCACCGGGAGTGACAGCCAAGCCCCGTCTCCCGGAGGGGCGGACGCGGTGGGTGGCGGCGGCAGCAGCTCCGCTTCAACATCAGGCAAGAGACAGAACTGGGGGCAGCACAGGAGGGGGCAGCACAGTGAGCCCCACCTGCGCCCTCCCCGTGCTGGCGCGGCCCACACCACCCTCCGCCTTACCAGTCAGAGCCTCCTGGGCAAAGTACTTGACGTCCACGTCCTGGTCCTGGGTCAGCTTCTCTAGGATGGGCTTGACTTCACTCTGCAGCGTGCTGCGAGCAGAGGGCAGGGTGAGCGGACGGCCCGGGGGCCCAGAGGCCCAGGGGCCCTGGCCCGGACACGTGATCAAGCCCGAGCCAGAGCCAGGAAAGCTCCGCAGCTGAAGGCTGGGCAGAGGCCGAGGCCCGGGCGCACAGAGGCAGGGCACCTGCCCCTCAAGAGGCTGCGGGTGCGGCTCTGGGTTCTCGCCTTGCGGAGTCTGGCAGGCGTGGCGAGCGCCTAGGGGAGGAACACA
>NW_004567142.1:6056155-6070853 GCF_000260355.1 Condylura cristata | reverse complement strand
GCGGCGGCCGCGAGAGCCTCAGGCGGGAGCACGGCCTGCGCTCCTGGGCCGGGCCACTCTCCAGCACGGTCTCCGGACGAAGGTCTTCGGTGTTCTGAAAACCAACTGGGCGCCCTGGTGGCTGTGTCCACTGTAAATCTGAGCGCACCTTCCCGCATTTCCTTCTAGAACTGTCCCTGTTCTCTCACCCCCGCTGTGTCCGTGCCCGAGGCGGGAGGCTCGTGCCTCTGAGGACGCAGACCTCCCCACTCTGCGGACTCTGGCTGCAGACGGGGCCCATTTCTTGCCCCCCGCGTCAGCTGGCTCTGTCGGGCCGGCACCCACTTTCCTCTCGCCGCAGCACCAGTGGCGAAAGTCTTCCTTCGCTCTTCAGAGCCATCTTAGCTGCTTCGGACCTTTGCACGTCATGTTCATTCCAGACTCAGCTTGCAGTTTCCATTAAGGAACCTGCCGCGCCGGGCTGGTCTTCAGCCATCCGGCAATACCACGCAGCTTTCATTTCTCAAAGCAAACTTTATGGCTCTCACTAGAGGTGAGGGTTCTCACTCCACTTACCCGGGGCGGTCGGTGACTGTGCACTCGCGAATCACACACACGAGCCTGTGCGCACACGCCACCTCCGAGCACTCCCCAGCGTGAGGGCAGCCTCGCGGCCTCCCCAACCCGAGCTCAGGCACCAAGGCCTGGAGGAGGCCACAAGCACCCGCAGGCCCAGGGCAGTGCCAGCCTCACCCCGAGGCCTCTGGCGAAGCGCAGACGGGGCCTGCTGAAAGCGACGGTCCGCCCTCACCTGTTGTCCAGGATGGGCCCGATCTTCTGCAGGGACTTGGCCACGTTAAAGCGGACGTTGGCGACAGGGTCCCCGGCCATTCGCAGGACAGTGGGCAGCATGTGCTTGGTGGTGATGTCCTGCCCGCAGACCTCGGAGAGCACCTGGGGGCCGGGGCAGCACACGGTGACCACCCGCCCTCAGGCCTGCGGGGAGGCGGGGCCACTCAGGCAGGGCACTGAGCCCCGCCCCCCGCAGCACCACCCCAAGGCACGTCTGCCTGTCCCCGCCCCCGCCCGTCCACAGCCCTCCCTTCACCTTTGGGGGGTGGGACTTAGCTCCCGCTCCCCAGCGTCCCCGCGGGGCCTGGGCAGCACGGATCAGAGCTCTCAGCTACACTGGATTTTAAATGCTGTCCTTTAACTTTCAGTCACAGGAGCATTTCAAGGGGCTAACAGGCACATTCGGGCACGTGACATTCACTGTCCCAGAAGCAGGCTGACCCTCGCTGCATGGGGCAGCAGCACTGCAACGGCCAGATTCCAGGTCAGGCAGCCGCAGGACCTCCCGGCTCACCCACCACGGCTGCAGCTGGCATCGCAGAGCGCGAGCTCGGCACGCAGGCCTGCTCGCTCGGCTGTCACCCACAAACACACGCGCCGCACGTGGGAGCAGGCACCCCGTGCCATTGCTTCTCCTCAGCCCTGGGTCCCCGCCACACAGGCAGCACCCCCAGAGCCCAATGAGCTGACAGCACCGACCGCTGGGCCTGAGTCCCCAGGGGTGCGGCCTGCGACCCCACGGCCCACAACGTCCTGCTCCTCGGCCGGTCTCTCCGCCACCCCCCTCTCCCGGGGGCTGTTTCCCAGGGGCCGGCGGGCTGCTCACGTTGATGCAGAAGAGTGTGGTCATGCGATGCAGGTAGTTGGGGTCCCCAGACATGGCCAAGACTTTGGGGATGATAGTGGCGTGGGCCCACTCCTTCCCAAACTTCTCCACCAGCTTCTTCAGGTTGCTGGTGGCCGCCTCGCGGATGGCGTAGACTGCGGGGAGGGAGGAGGGTGTGAAGGCGACGCAGTGGGGCCGCATGTACCCTCGGCACCTGCCACGGCCCTGGGCCAGGCCAGCGAACCCCACGGGGGCTCCCCGTGAGTGTCTCCTTGACATCCCACATGGACACTGGCTCGTTCCAGAGGAGCTGGGGACTCCAGAAGCCCCTGACTCTGCTTGGCAGGGCACCTGGCACTGACTCCCCATCCACTTGACCCCACTCCACGAAACCACAGGCCTGTCTGCTAAGGAGACAGCTGACAAGGCCCGCGACTCAGCATGACGGTGAGCTCATCGCTGAGCCGGGCCTGTTGCACCCAGCCGGAGGCGGCGTCGGGCCCCGCTTCATCCCCCGGCTGCACGTTCCCAAGGCGCTAGAGGGCGGGGAGCTCCGCCCTCCCGCCGCCGGGGCACTCACCATGATCCACCAGCCAGGCCATGCACAAGGAGTTGAGCTTCTCATCAAAGAACTCCACCCCCTGCAGGAGAGAACCAGGGAGGAGTTTCTAGGGGCGCCCAGCTACCCCAGGGGGCTCTCCTCCCACTTCCTCCTTCAGCACCACTGTTTCCCAGGCCCTGTTCCCCGCCCCTCCCACACAGCCCCCCAGCCAGTCACCGCACGCACGCTCGCAGCCCCCCGCGCTCACCAGCTGACCGGCCAGCAGGGGCATGTACTCGATGATGGCCAGCCGCACCCGCCACTTGGCGTCCTCGGCCAGCTCCACTATGGCGGGGAGCAGCGACTGCGACAGCTGCCGGATGCCGATCACCTCGTTCACGCAGTCCAGGTTGGAGATGATGTTGAGCCGCACCTCCGGGCACTGCGGGGGGCGTGGGGATCTGAAGGGCCAGCACTCGGCGACCCAGGTCGGGCAGGAGCACGCTCGCCGTCTGCCCCCCCGTCCTGGGCCCCCACCCCCAGGCACCACGGCCCGAGCTTCTCCCACACTGAACACAGGCGTGGTCATGTGACCAACCCTGGAGGGGGGAGCTCGGGGTGGGGGCACCCTCCTTGGGTCTGGCTGGGAGGACGAGGCCGGCGCTGTGCCCAGAGCTGGGAGAACTGAGACCGCGGGCGCTGCCGCCAGCAGGAGCCAGCCCCAGCGCAGGCCCAGGCACCCCTGGGCTGCCGTGAGGAGAGGGCTCTCGACAGCCCGTGGCTCTGGGGTCTGCGGTGCAGCGCTGGCCTGAAGCTGAGCGCACACCACACCCCCCCGACGCACATGATGCCTGCTGGACCACGGAACCCCTCAGCCCCATCTCGAGGACCAAACCCGTCCGCTTGTTCTCGGGTGTCCCTAACGCCCAGGACAGCACCAGCACAGGGCAGCCAGGCAAAACGACTCCAGTGGGCGAAGACACAAGCGTGGGCCCACCTGCCACGGCGCGCAGCACGTGGGGGCCCAGGTGTCAGCGGAAGGGCGCAGCGCCGCGGGGGGCCTGACAGGGCAGCCTACCTCGTCCTTCAGCTGAGCCAGGAAGAGGGGCAGCAGGTGCTCGATGGTGTTGTCCTTGCCCAGGATGGGGGAGAGGCCCATGATGACCGATGCCAGGGCTGACTTGACGTGCTGGTTGGCATCTGACACCAGCTCCTGGGGGGGGGGGAAGGGGGCCGCTGGGGTCGGACGCCGGTGGACGCCAACGCCTTGGCAGCTCCCAGGACGGCTGGCTTGGCCCGCCCGCAGGTCAGCGCCCAGGGGAGCTGGGCTCTGAGGGTCCAGCCTGCTTCCAGCAACACCGCCCTGCCCCCAGCACCCACCCCAAAGCTCCCCGGGAAGGAAGTGCGCCTGCCTGCACGCTCAGTCCTGAGTCTCAGACTTCACCCCCATGCCTGGTCCTACGGCTTCAAACCCAAGACCATCTCGTCCCGGAAGGCTGGGCACTCGGAGGCCTGTGGCTGACCGCCCACGCCCACCTCCACCCCTTCTTTTCAGCAGACGCGGGGCTGCTGTTGCTCTGCCCAACGCCCCATTACCTTGATGCAGGGCAAGATCTGGGTCATGATCACATTCTCCCGACAGTCGGCTGAGAGGTTTTCACAGAATTCTGGGGCAGAGACGGGCCAGGAGGAGGTGAGACCCCATGCCTGCTGCTGTGACTGCCCAGACACCCACCCATTCGCTGTGTTCTGGCCGCCAGCACCAACCTTTGACCTTGTGGGAGGCTGCGGCCCTCACCTCGGCCTCACAGTCCTTCATCAGGTTCTGGAAGGCGGGGACCAGGTCTGTTTTGGTGATCTCGGGCCCCACTGCTTTCTGGAGCTGCAGGTGGGAAGACAAGAGAGATGAGAAGGTCGAGAGGAACTCCAAGTTCCTTGGAGACCAAACTCCAAGTCACGGGCTCCGACGCTGGCCCGAAACTCGGCCTTTGCAGTGGGATCGACCCCGCGCCAAGGCCCAGGCTCAGAGCCTCCGTGCCCCACTGTCCTCGCTGGGCAGGGCCGGCTGGCGCTGAGCACTTCAGGGCCGGAGCAGGGGACGGCCTGAGCGCCTGGCTGTGTTCCTGTGACCAGGACAGGTACAGCGAGGCGCCTGAGGGTGCCGGCCACACAGCGCGGTGGTCTGCAGTAGAAGTGGAGATGGCCTTGCTGACCAGGCCAGCTAGGGTTCGCAGTGACCCAACCCGAGACCTGCCAACCTTTTGCGTTATGTGCGTCTGTATGGTAAGGGTTACCAGAGTGAGTGTGACTTCTGTGACTACAGTAAAACAGACTAACGGGAAGAAGGCCGGCAGGCCCAGTTGTCTCCAGGCAGCGGGCGGGGAGGCCGGGGCTCCACCAGAGCCGGCTCTAGAAGACCTGGCAGGACGAGGGGCGCTGGCGGCTGAGCAGGGACCCACGCGTGAAGACCTAGTGAGGCGCAACCGGCCTGGGCAGAGGCGACAGATGCTCGGTCTCCTGCGGCCGGGCACTGCCGCTGCCCAGCAGCCCCGCCGGGGGGCTCCCACTCCGAAGCCCAGTGTGTGGGCCTGATGCCCCAAGGCCGGGCCGGGCGAAGCCGACGTTCCCACGGGGCACAGGGGTCCTGGGCAGCCGTCTGGGGCCCCGAGGTCTTCCTAGCAAACAGCCACAGACTGAAGAGGGTCCCTACTCCACCCCCAAATCCATGCAGTCCTCACCCCAGTACCCTAGGCATGACTGAAGAGGTGACTGGGGGAAAAGTCACCAGGGAGGTTGACCCAGATCACCAGTGAACCCCAAGGAGGAGACGAGCACCAAGACCTCGTCAGGACGGGGAGGAGACGCGTCGACAACTCAGGAGGGGGGCGGGGGGGCCATTTGCTCAGACCTGTTTTTGCCTTCTCGCCTCCAGAACAGCGGGGAGTAAGGCTCCTTCCTGTGGCCACTCCACACACCAGCGCACTCCTGCCCTCCTGAAGGGGCAGCTGCTCCGGCTGGGACACGCGCTGCCCACGACATTCGCCCTCAGCCCAGACCTCGGTGGCACGCACCCTCAGAGACCCGCTGCTCACGGCCCCATGCCTCCACTGGGCTGACCGCCGCCCCTTCAGGGCCTGTCTCCTCCACTGCAACAGGCTGTCAGCGGACTCACCTCTGTGAACTTGTCGGCCACCATGTATCGGACGCGCCAGGACTTGTCCTCTGCAGCCTGGCGCAAGGTGGGCATCACCAGGGCCTCCAGGTCCTCCTGGGGCAGGAGCTGGGCGATGTTCACGCATGCCTCCACTGCCAGCAGCCGCACTGAGTCCTGGGGGCACAGGCCCGGTGAGCAGCGGCCCCTCCCTCGGGGACGCGGGGCCCAGCACAGGGAGGGGAGGGCCGCAGCCCACCTGCTCGTCGGAGGCCAGGTTGGAGAACATGGGGATGATCTCGCTCTTGACGTTGTCCAGCTCCAGCACCTTGGCGAACTCCCCCAGCTTGGAGGCTGCGGCCCGCCGCACCATGGGGGTGTCATCTGAGCACAGGTTCCGGAAGTACCTGGTGGGAGGGGGCACAGAAGGAGGCTCTCTGGGGCTCCACGGCAGTGAGCAAGGATCTCCCCAGGCTACAAACAGAGCTGATACGAAGTCGCCCCACCCCAGGGTCACCGTGAGGCTTAAAGGAGGCCGTGCGTGCCAAGCCCCAGTGAGCAGGGCGTGGATGGCCCCTCGGCGAGGCGGGCACCCAGCCTGGGTGGAGGCCGCTGGTCAGCACCCGCTCAGGTGCCTCCCAGCCGAGGGCAGCAGGAGCCAGGCTGGCAGGAGAGCCCGCGTGGCTGTGCCGCGGGAGGGGGACAAAGCCCAGAGGGAAAGATGGTGTGTCAACGGGAAGCTTTAATCCACTGCAAATGTTTTCATTCTTTCTCTGCAAGGCAATTCGCACCTACAAGAAACTGGGGGCGTCTTGCCAAAGGGGGGCTGGCGGAGGAGCCACTGCACTTCTAGGGACCTGCGCCCCCCAACCCCCTCGGCAGGGAGCCTCCGTTACACCCTCACAGCCCCAAGGAGGGAGCAGTCAACTCCACGCCCTACGTGAGCCAGCCAGGTTGACACCAGGCCAGTCCGCCAGGGCGGGGGACTCAGGGGACCCCTAACTGGAGGGGAGGCTGGGGGCCAAGACCACTCAGGGACCAGAGCCGGGACTCACTGTCGCAGCTCGGCCTTGACAGCACTGGACACGCGGGGGTAGCAGACAGAGAAGAGGCCGCAGGCCGACGTGCGGGAGGTGAACCAGTCGCCGCCCGCCAGCCGCTTCACCAGCGGCACGAAGTGGGCCTCGAGGTCGGAGGGCGAGTGCTCGTGCGAGATGGCCCGCAGGGACTCCACGGCCTTGTCCCGCACCACTGTCTCTTCCACTGTGGCCAGCGACTCCAGGGGCGGCTGCAGCACACAACGCCGGTCACCACTCACGCTCCGGGGCGCCTCCTCCGAGGAGCCCCCCAGCTTTCCTTGCGCATGCCCTCCCCGGACAGCCCATTTAGCCGTCCTGAGAGGAGCTTGAGAAGTTGCTGGAGGCTACAGTCTCCTCAGCAAAGCTGGCCAGTGCCGGGGCCGCAGAGGCCCTGCAGGTCGGCCGCGCCTCGCCCTGCCCCCGTTACACAGCCCGGCTGTGCCAGGTCACACGCACTCGGCCTCAGTGGAAACCACCATCACATCCGCGCAGAGAAGCCGAGGCGCCACGGCTTCATGGCAACTCTCACATTCCTGGGACCTGAGGCTGTCTGGGACCCTACATGCCGCGCCCAGGCGGCCACCGCTGGAAGCAGCCCCGCCAACAACACCCCAGAGGGGCAAGCCCACCGCAAAGCTGTGCAGGCTGTGCACGCAGGCGCCACCACAGGAAAGGCGGCCCCGGGAGCAGGGAACCCAGCATGTCTGCGGGGACCGAGGCGGGCCGGGAGCTGCGTCCCAAGAACTGGGAAAATCAAGGTGCCTCCAGGGCTCTCCCCCCCGAGGAAAGGCGCCTGCGCGGGCTCCTCCGGCCAGCAGCCTGGGAGCCCCTGACCACCTCTGTGCCCCAGCCCAGGGCCCCGGTGGCAGCGGCATGGGGCTGGGGTGTCAAGAACACCGCCCCCCCACATGGAGGACCAACGCCGCCTGTGGCTGGAGAGAGGCTTCATCCAGCGCTCGTGGAGGGCGACAAGCCCTGAGGGGGGGCAGCCGTGCTCAGCGAGGGCCTCGGGCCTGGCGCGCCCCGGGCTCCTAGCCACTGCGGGAAGGCTGGACCCCGCTCGCTCCACAGGCGGGAGGGTGGAGCAGAGAGGCAAGTCACACGGCAAATGAAGTGTGGCGCCCAGCATGACTCCCCAGCTGCAAGTGGGGTGCAGGTAGAGCTGGCACGGCCAGGCGGGTGCCGGGCCTGTGACTGGCAGGGGAGGCGAGAGCACTGACACGGCTGACTTGCTGCATGCCCAGAAGGCCCGAGGCCGTCTCCCAGGAGGTGACCTCGGTCCCCTCCCCGCCCTGCCCCAGGGGCGCATAGGGCCTCCCTGCCCCCCGGACTCACCAGCAGGCAGTGCACGTACTCGGGGCCGCCCACCAGGGTGGTGAAGGCCCCCAGCTGCTCGGCCAGGGCCAAGAGGACCTCATCCTCATCGTAGATGGTGTCTGTGGACAAGACAGGCTGGGTCACGGTCGCCCCAAAGAGAGGCGCCTCCCAGATTGCCAGCATTCAGCCTGCCCACCTCCCCCTGGGCTGGCAGAGATCACCGTTCAGGCTGGGCGGGATGACGGACCCGCCAGTAAGCGCCTGGGAGGCCGTGCGGCACCTCAGCGAGGGCCATCGTGAGGGCTCGAGGCTGCTGGGGTGCCATCTCCCCTCAGCAATGGGCTGTCTGCTCTTTTCTTTGCTCTGAGAAGACAGCCTGCACTGGGCCTTGAGCCTCAGCTCAGCTACCACTTCCTGGAAGCCTCCAGGATGCCCCCGAGCCAGTCAGGTCTCTGGGCGGGCTTACACCCCACCCACATCACCACCAATAGAGACCCCACAACAGGCCATGACCCCGAGTCCAGGACTGGCCCTCTGTGCCCAGGCCCTGACTGAAGCAGCCCTCCCAGGCCGCTGAGAGAAAGCAGGGGTGCAGAGCACAGCCCCACCCTGGGGCCCAGCCCCGGAGCCCTTCTCCTCGACGCTCTGCTCTCCTCCCAAGGCCGAGGAAGCTGTCGGGACTCCAACTCAGAAGCTTAGGCAAGGCCCAATCCCTGCTGCCCTGGGGCCAGCTTGGCCACTGGGTGTGAGCGATGTCCCCAGCGGAAGGGCCAGCCACACCTCCTCCCTGCCGGCCCACGCCAGGCGGGGCAGCACAGGGACAGCGCCTCTGGCCGCCCCCCACAGGGGAGCAAATGGTGACGAGGCGGGCACAGGACTGCCGTCCCGCGGGCAGGCTGAGTCAGACACCAGCCTGCAGGCCTCACTCGGCAGCGCGCTGCGGCTCTCCGCGGCGGCTCCCGCGCGGGGCACTGTCACCCGCACCCCAGGTTCCTCGACCGCCGGCCCAGGCGGATGGAGGCGCCAAGTCGGTGACAAAGCAGCAGAGCCTGGGCCTGCAAGCAGCACAGACGCACAGACCAGTCTGTGGGACGAGTCCAGGCCAGCGCTGAGGGGTCAGAGCTCGGGAGTAGGCAAACGGCCCAGCCCCGACCCCTCGTTGCCTCGCAGCCTGACCTGGGCAGGAGTCTGAGCACCAGAGGCGAGTCGCAGGCTGACTGGGATGACAGTGGAGAGGCCCACTCGCCGCACCCACGTTACCAGGACGCAGTGGGCCCACCTCGCACATGCTGGGCGTGCAGTGCGTGTCCATCCGTGTGGCTGGTCCAGGCTCATGTCCACACTGCTACATGACCACCGCCCACTTTGTAGGTGCAAACCACGAGAACAGCCCAGTGCAGGGTCACCCCAAACCCCAGCTTCAGTGCGGGAGGTGCGCCTCAGTGGGCCTGCTCCAGGCCCCATCCTGCCCGGACTGCAGCCGCTGCCAGCCCGCCCGGCTCTGGACCCACAGACAAAGGCAACGATGGAGAAACCCCAGGGAGGCTGCTCCGGTGCAGGAGGCGCATGGCCCCACCCGCCCCTGGGGCACCGACCTGTGAGGAAGGGCAGGAGCTCGCTGCGGGTCCTTTCCACCCCGAGGGCCAGGGCAATGGTGGACAGCTTCTTGATGCTGTTGAGGCGAAGCTACGAGACAAAAGACAGTGAGCGAGAGGTGAGCAAGTCCAGAGTGGAGAGGGACGGCGCTGGACCCAGCCACACTCCGGAGCCCCCAGATCGCACAGACTCGCCAAACAGCTGGCAGCAGGCAGGAAGTGATGCGGTCCCCCCCGGGGCCCCCAGGGCACGGCAGCTCTGAGGACTCTACGCTGCGGGGCGGCAGCGGTCGGGGTCTCGGTTCCAGCAGCGACCCGCAAGCCCGAGGCGGCGGTGCCAGGAGCCCTGCACCTGCAGCCCCGCCCACGGCCCGTCCGGGCACCCACCAGGCGGAGGGGCAGCTGGGCACTGCCCGCGCTCAGCCTCTCCCGGCCTCCCAGTCAGCAGAGCAGCCGCCGGCGTCTCCGTGGCAGCACCGTGGCGGGTCGGAGCTAGGGCCCCCCGCCTCACCTCACTGAACCCCACCACCACTCGCAAGGCAAATTCAGGATGCGGCCTTCTGACGACAGAAAACAATGGCTCAAGGGCCAAGGAACCTCAGGGGCCGCAGTGGCAGGCTCAGAACTGCAGCCCGGCCACCGGCGCTTGGCTGAGGACTTCCGGGCTTTCAACTTGGGGGGCTGGGTCCACCACCAACTCCCTTAGCAGGTCTGACAACGAGCAACTTTGAAAGAGGTGCTGCAAGGGGCACAAGACGTGCTCGCAGCCGCTGCCCCTGGAGAGACACGCCGACCGTCGGGCGCTCGTGACTGCGTGACCAAGGAGCCCCGCGAGGGCTGAGCTGAGGGGTCAGCGGACAGCAAGGCGTTCCTTCTCCCACCTGAAGCAGGGCCTTCCCTGAATTCCCGGCGGGCCCCGCCCTGAGTGCCCCTGCACCGGCTACCTTCTGGCCAGGAACCCCTAGTTTCAGAGGTGCTCAGCACCCACCCAACCCCGAGGCGCCCCTGCACCTGGAAGTGACAGGGACTTAACATCTGGTCAGCGGGTGACTTCTACAAGTGTCCTTAAGGGGAGACGGGGTCATACCTTTCTTCCTGTCTGGAATGGGGCTACAGTGGCTGGGCTTTTGCAACCATCTCGGGGGCCTTGAGGTAACCATGGGTCGGGGAGGGCGGATGGAGGCCAGGCAGGCAGGCAGGCAGTGTGTCGGAGCCTGGGGCGCACCCACTGGAGTGGCCTGCTGGCTCGGGCGCCCACTAGACTTTTTATTTTCAGTAAACTTTAAGCCCTTTAAAGTTTCCTATTACTTGCAGCAAAACTCAGTAGCAAAAAAAAAGTTTAAAGCAAAACTCAACACTTGACCTAGCTCTAGACAGGCATAGCCAGTGGGCAGAGAAATTCAGGGAGAAGGAAAGAGCCTCCCTGCCTGTCAGCTCCGCAGCAGGGGCGGGCGCAGCAGCAAGCCCGAGGCGGCAAGGCGGGCCTGCACCATGACAGACTCCGAGAGTCTGCGAGGCCTCGCACCACCGAACCTGTGAGACGGAAAACAAACCCTCACTTGCTGAGGGCGGCCCGCTGGGTCTGACAGAGCGGTCACCGGCACAGTATGGCAGCGCTGCTGTCCCGATGAGATCATGGCCACAAGAGACCCGCCTGCACCGGGCCCGCGAGTGTGCCTGTCACCCCCAGGCCCTCCATAGCTAGCAGCCCTCAGACACAGCCCAGCCTCTGACAGGAACACTGCCCCGCAAGGAATAGCTACAGCCGACCTGAGTCGACCTTCTCTCCCCAGCCAGGGGCTATCCAAGGCCCTAGGCCTTGCGGCCTGTCTACCGCTCGTCTCATTTTCCCTGCACTTGCTCCCTGGGGGCCAGTGACAAGGGTCTCCTGACAGTAAATAAAAGCCACCCACACTCAACCCAGGTCTGCACTTGCTTCCTCGGCCTCAGACACTGTTCCCCTCCTCACTGTCCCAGTGAAGCAACTCCCCCCACACATCCTTCACTCCTCACTTCCCTGCTCACTAGGAACGGCCCTCAGTTCCATGCCAGCTCTGACTTTTTCTGGACCTTCTGTTTGGTTCCTCTATTCGACACTAAGTGAGACAGCCAGTATTTCTCTTTTCCTTCTAGTTTCAGCTAGCACCATCCCTTCCAGCTCCATCCATGTTGCCACAAATGGTGTGTTTGTCTTTTTGACTGCTGAGTAATATTCCACTGTATGACTATGCTACAACTTTCCCGTCTATTTTGGGAATTGTGAGTTGGAAAACATTTGAAATTTTTAGACATAATGAATGGACATGTGCTCGGGTCCCTCAACTGCAAGGTGCTGCAGCAGCTCCTGCCTCCCAGAATCGCTGGGATGCTCCGCTAAGAACGGAAGCTGTCTGGCACACAGCAAGCACTCGTGTTGGCTGCTCCTCTTGTCCCAACACAGCGCTGGGCACAGTAAAAGTCATAAGGACGACTTTTAAGTGTATAAAACCCAGCTGTGCTTTAGTGTGTGCTTTCCGGGCATCGAGGCAAAGCCAGGTACTACTGCACAAGTGTGCTCACCTGTATTCTCAGGGCAGACTGAGGAGGCGGGGCCATCTCTGTGCCCATGCCAGGAAGCAGCTGGGGCACAGGAAAGTGTGGGTCCCCGAGTGCTGGCAGGGCCCGAGACCGCTGTTTTCTAAATTCTCGGAAGGCAACCTTTGTGCCCAGCTCAGTCTCAGCAGGCCCTGGGCTCCTACGAAGAGTGACGGCTGGATGTAGCACAAGTGTCTGCCCTGCACAGGGCCGTGGGAGCGGCCACCCCGTCTTCAGCAGATCAGTCACGTTCACCCGCAGCGCCCGCTGGGTGCGTCTTCTCCCCCCTTTCCATTCAACAAGACTGTCAGGCCAGGAGGGCTGTCACACCAGGATGACACCCCAGGCTCGGCCTCCTCCCCTCGTCAGCTCCAGGCTCGGACCATCCCGCAGGGCAGCCCCCAAGTGTGCACCCCGCAACCTAGCGCCCTAAGCTAACTCCTAGCTTCCCCACTTACGAGGCGTGTGACAGGGAGCGAGTGACTTCTCACCCTTCCTCATTAACGGGAAGCGTTTCAGAACGCAGGTTCTCCATGCGAGGCCAGAGCATGATCTAGAAGCAGCACCCTCGGGTGGAAACTAACGCAAACGCAAGCCATAGCAAGGAACATTTTCTAGCTCCATTAAAGAAAGGAACAAGCAGCATGTGAGAGTACTTGGAACAGTCTGAACTCGAGCTGTCAGAACGTCACCCCGACACGGTGGGACGCTTCGCTGAGACCGCTGAGTCTCTCCACGGTGGCATCTGAAACGGGCCTTCTACCTCCAGCCCATCTCACTCCACGAGTGCCCCACAGCCGTGTGCAGGGATGGCTTCCTCCCACAGCGCAACTCCAGCAAGGTCACCTCACCTGTGAGCGGGGAGGTGCCCCAAGGCGCAGCTGGGGTGTAGGATTTGCACTCAGAGATGGCTGAGTGCAAGGTTGGCCCTCTCAGTGCTGTGAGGGCCAGGAGCTAAGTGTTCAGGCCCGTCTAGGCAGCCCAGTGTCATATGTCACCAATACTCGGCTCTGCTGCCTGCGCAGCAGGACAGCAAGAAACAAATGGAGCCAACTGGGTCTTCAGTAACACTCAGAGCCACCAGTGGCTGTGTGAATCCTGGCTTAAGTGGCAGCTCGCCAGAGCTTTCAAGACAGGCCCACCTCACCTTCACCTCCCAACTGGCCTTTCTGCTGTCCCCAGAGCCCCTCCTGCAGCGTGCCACAGGGCCTGTGCGCTTGCTCCCAGGAAGCTAGTCCAGGGAACAGCCTGCTCCTCCCTCCCCTTCTCTGAGTGTCACCACGGAGAAGGCTTCCTTAGCGCTTCCCTCCACAGCTGAGTCCTCCCACTCCGGCTTAACTCTTCTCCATCCACCTGCCTTTACACTGCTCCTCCCGTCAGCCTCCCGCAGCCCCTAGCCCGCCTCGGCTCCCCTAAAATATCAGCTGAAAGAGCAGCTTCCCTTGAGACCTCAAAGCATTGGAAATGAAAGTAATGAAAAGGAAAAACGAAATGACCCGGAAATGGCCAAGTCACTTCCCACCTCCACCTCCTATGACCTACCCCCCCATCTCAAATACAAGCCCCCCACAGATGTCCACACCCCGGAACCTGTGAGCACAGAGTCAAAGGAACTCAGCAGACATGGTCTCGCTTCAGTGGATGGGGAGAGGAGCCTGGATTTCCGCGGCTCCAACCGAGTCCCAAGGACCCTTAATCAGGGACCCTTCCGGCTGGTGAGAGGGAGGCGTGACCACGAGGAACCCTGGGCCGGGGTCACATCCAAGGAATGCGGGCGTCTAGAAGCAGGAAAAGGACAGGAACTGCTTCTCCCTTCAAGAATCTAGAAAGAACAGAAACCTGCCAGCACCTGACTTCAGTCCAGCGCGACCTCCGAGTGCAACTCCGAGAACGTCAGCTCACAGACTAACACTCTCTGGGCCACTGAACTTGCCTCAGTTCCTGGGAAGCTGGCTTCGGCGATTCTTCCCAGGGTCCCCCAAAGGCTTACACATCTGTGGGGCTGCCCCGCGTGCTGTGCTTTCACCTCACCTGTGGAGGCCAGGCGCAGTTCCCTGGCAGCTAATGGCCTCACCCTGGCTGACCACTGCCCTGACCATGGGCCTCTCTTCAAGGAAGGGCCTTCCCCACCTCCTTCGGGTCTCACACTCCACTCTGAGCCTCGGAGCAGCCTCCCCGCTCAGCTTCGCTTGCCAGGCGCCCAAGCCCACTGTTCAGGGTCCCACCCTTGCCTCCTCAGGCTCTTTGCCATCATGGCCTCCGCAAGCCTTCCCAGCCCGCTCTTTAAATCACCTCCCTCTCTGGGGCTCCCAGGTGGCGCAAGGGGTTAAGGCGCAGCACTACGAAGCCATCAGCAGCCACTGCAGCAGGAGTTCCATCCCCGGCCAGGTGGGGACCCACAGGGCGCAGCAGACCTCTGTGTCCCTGCTGACCCCTCAGCAGCGTTTCAGTGGCTGTCTCTGGGCAGTCCTCTCACCCCTCCCACACCTCTGCCCTGTACCCCAGTTCTGTATGCATAAATAAATCCCTCCCTCCCATGTTGTCCTCCGCACTATCCCCTCGAACCCAGCACACCTCTAGACTTGTTTACTGCCCGCCCTCGCTCCAGGGGCCAGGTGTATTGAGGCCAGGTGTATCAGGGCCGTGGCTGAGCAGAGGCCCAGATGCCTACTGACTCACTATCACAACAGTGTTGCTTCCTTCCTGCATCTCAGATACCAAGGCAGTCAGCCGTGATGTTCCACTTCTGTCAACAGCATCACACCAGTGTCACCTTCCTGGCCT